>NC_136485.1:126592021-126927021 GCF_053919585.1 Euprymna scolopes
TACTACTCCTAGCGTACCAACTATGACCGGGATTATTTGTCTTTTAACCCCGTGTATACGCCCTCTCTCCAAGGCCATTGGAGCATAATTACTCCACTTCTCGTTCTCCTTCTCTCTCACATTTCTGTCTCAGGCTACTAAAAGTTTACAATCTGCCAGTTTTTTGAGACTTTGCCAATAACGACCAAATCTTGACAATTGCTTGGTTGTTATGACACTTTTGTCCCACCATACCTCTACCTTGCCATCATCACTTATTTTCACTTTATCAAGCACCTCCTCAAACCATTTTCCAGCACACTTCACTATAACCTTGTTACACACCTCCCAATATATCCAGAGTCCCATGCGATCGTGTCTTTTGCGGTACTCTCCTTAGTCCAATCCACTACACTATGCTTCAAGGTGCGCAATTGACTCCGAGGTCTTTTTTTTTATTTTTTATTTTTTATTCAATTTTCACCCCAAACAAGGCACAGTGCCACTTTGAAGTAGGGGGCTACTATTAGGGAATTAATTAGCGGGGTCATTATGAAGGGAGAAGAGTAGAAAGATGTTTGTTAACATTACACTTGAACTTCTGCATATCATTGCAGTTGGGAAAGCAGAATCCCGGAAAGGAGTTCCAAAGACCCGCAGTTCTGGGGAAGAAACTATTGGAGTAAAAGGCTTTCTTGCACCTAGGGATCTCCACTGTAAAGGGATGAGACTTAGTAGCTTGTCGGGTTTGTCGGGGGTAGTGACGTCGGGGAGGTAAAAGTGTTTGCAGTTCGTCAGAGCATTCACCATTATTTGTATTTGTAGAACAGGCAGAGGATGCAACATCTCGTCGATGGGACAGAGGTTGAAGCCTAGATGACAGTTCAGGACCTATCAGGTTGGCGACTCTTTTTTGAACCCTGTCCAGGAGCGAGAAACAAGCAGCAGATGCACCAGCCCAGATGTGACAACAGTACTCCATACATGGGCGAATGGTTGCCTTATAGAGGTATAGGATACTGGCAGGCGTAAGTAGTTTTCTAGCACGGTAGAGGGAGCCAACCTTCCTTGCAGCAGCCTTGGCAATGCTCTCAATGTATCTATTCCAGTTCATATTCCCTGTAAACGTTAGGCCGAGGAGTTTAAAAGAAGTACTTTCAGGCAATATGTTCTTGGCCATTGCTATTGGTGGTAGAGAAGGTTTTTTGTAGTTATTGAAGGAAACAAGCTTAGTCTTAGCAGCATTGAATGAGACCAACCATTTTTGTCCCCATTCCACTACGGATTGGAGGTCATCCTCTAGTGTTTCTGCCATTTTCTTGGATATGTGTTCATTTGTTTTCCCCTCATATCTGTTATAGAGAGTGGTGTCATCGGCAAATATACCCATCTCCGAAACAATATTATGAGGGAGGTCGTTTATGAATATCAGGAACAATAGAGGTCCAAGGATAGACCCCTGAGGCACTCCCGCATTTATGTCATATTGTTTGGATGTACGTCCGTCGAGGACAACTTTGATTTTTCTATTACTTAAGAAGGATTTAATTACGTTATGAATTCTTCCAGTGATTCCATATGATCTAATTTTCCTTAGAAGACCATCGTGCCATACCCTGTCAAAAGCCTTAGATATATCAAGGGCCACCGCTCTACCCTCCCCTGTTTTAGGCAATGAACGGTATATACGTTCAGAAACTACGGTTAAGATATCTGCTGTTGAACGGGCTTGCCTGAATCCATATTGTTTGTCAGTCAGGAGTTTAGCAGCTGTTAGGTGCTGGACTAGGACTTGATTAACTAAGGACTCAAATATCTTGGCGAAAAGCGGAAGGAGGCTAATGGGGCGATAATTTAGCGGGTCAGTTCTTTCACCAGAATTCTTGAAGACTGGTACCACAGAGGCGGTTTTCCAGCAGTCGGGAAAACAAGATTCGTTAAGGCATTTATTGTAAAGTTTGGACAAAACTG
The DNA here is from genome assembly GCF_053919585.1 of Euprymna scolopes. Taxonomy (NCBI): domain Eukaryota; kingdom Metazoa; phylum Mollusca; class Cephalopoda; order Sepiida; family Sepiolidae; genus Euprymna; species Euprymna scolopes. Next base: position 126,593,972 of record NC_136485.1, read on the forward strand.
GAGCAACCTCGGCAGAGCATTTTTTTAATAGCACAGCCGGGATGAGATCTGGTCCACATGCTTTAGAGGTGTCTAGGTTTTTTATAATAGCATGTACCTGAGAAGGGGTGATTTTCAAATCGTCAAGTGTGGCGTCTGTTCGCAGAGGAAAATCAGGGAGTGAGTGGTGTACCGAGTTCAGTGTGGAGTTTGAGGCAAACTGACTGGCAAGCAGATTAGCCTTGTCAGTTGCCGTGCAAGCAACCTCATGGTTGTTTGTTAGTGGGGGAATAATTGACTGTCCATTATTAACTACGCTGTTGTAGATTTTCCAAAAATCCCGGGTTCCTAATTTCTGTGCTTCGATTCGCTTTCTGGTGGTTTCAGAGTAATCTGACTTAGCTGTGTCTATCACTCTCTTACAATTATTTCTAGCTTCTATAAACTTCTGTTTATTTGAGCTGGACTTATGTCGGCTGAATCTGCGGAACGCATGCTGCCTTTGACAAATGGCAGCTGCACAAGCAGAAGTAAACCATTGGGGGGAGTGGGGCTTGCTATAGTATTTCCGTGCGGGTTCATGTGCTTCAATAGCAGTTTTGAACCATTCAGTTGTCTCATTTGCACACTGTTCCGCTGGAAGAGTAAAGATATTTTGCCATGGGGCATCTCTGATGAGCTCTCTGATGGCTTCCCAATCAGCCTTTTTGTAATACCTCGTTGTTTTGAGTAGTGGGTCTTCAGTTTTAGGGCGAGAATTTAGGCTGATTTCTACCATTATCACAGCGTGATCAGCATTCCCGAGTGGGCTATGGGCATTTGTTGTACAGTCATTGGGAACCGCTGTCAGGAAGAGATCTAGAAGTGAGGCGTGTTGATCGTGCTGGTCTGGGAAACGTGTCGGAAATGTAACCAATTGAGATAGGGAATGAGATATAGAGAATCTATATGTGGCGCTACCAGCTACGTCTGTGTGATTTGAGAATCCTAGCAAGTTACTGTGGTGGACATTAAAGTCACCAAATACATGTATTTGTGCGCTAGTATCGAGGGAGAGTGCTATATCTATGCTGTCTGAGACTTTGTTTATTAGGGTACAGTCTTGGTTTGAGGGAGAGCGGTAGAGAAAATGCAAGTAGCTAATATTGTGTTGCATATTTAGTCTGAAGCACATAAAGGCCTGGCCCTCTGATTCTAGTTTTATTTCTCTAGTTAGGGGGAGGGTGTTTCGAATATAGACTCCAAGTCCATGCATATGTCTGTCCGAGTCCTTACGGTAGAGTGGGAGATAACCAGGCATGTTAAAGTGGTTAGAGGGAATGGAGGAGTGAAGGTTAGTTTCACTTAATGCTAAGATATCCGGGGTGTTTACAAGGAGAAATGACTCAACATCATCTAAGTTAGTTCTAAGCCCGCGGATATTAGTAAATGCAAGCCTCAAGGGAGGAGGCAGGTTGGTTTTCTTTCAGTTTGGTCCTGGTTTAAACGTAACTTTTGCTTGAGCTGTCATTTCATTTTATTTTATTTAAAAGTTTCAGTTAGGGTGGATGAGTGAGGGGGTGCTGGACAAGTAGTTGTGCAGAATACCAGACATGCAATACAAGTAGACCATCAGCTGTCCTCACCCTCAGGATTGTGGCCTCAGGAAAGCCCACCGGGGATGAGTGCAGGGTCCCTTTCCATGCGCGACATGGCACTACAAACATCCCGATATTTTACAACTGTTGATGGAGCAGCCGCTCTAAGCGCTACCAAAGAGTTAGGGCTCCTGTACTATCAGTCGGAAACAGCAGCCAGGAACTGTCAATCCGGTACCCTCAATCCATTAGGCAAAGCCAGCCCAGTCCAACTGCACCGACAAATATGGCACTGAAGCACCCCACTGTGTCCAGTTTAGGGGGATGGGATGTGGCGGGAGTGGGGAAAAGCGGCGTTCATTGCCCTAGTCAGGAAACAAGGTCAACCACTGGGTGATTCAGACGAGTCCCTGTGATAGTACCTCTACGCCTGGCCAATAGGCAAAGAAGGAGTATGAAAGCCGGGCGATAGACAGAGTCTATCTCCTCCTTAAGCAGTTTAGGTTTGCCAACCGGTGATTTGTTTGAGTCACCAGCTCTAGGAAGGTTGTCGTCCAGGACTGAAGAGACCTCCCTCCCCTAGGTTCAGTTTCAGAGTTTTCCTTCTCCTAGACGGATGGCCTGGGAAGACCTACGGGTCCATCAGCTCCGAGGGGGTTCGCCCCGCGCCTGGGTCCTAATCCAGGTATTTCTGCGACCCCGCATGGGTAGTTAATATTTATTGGTTATTTAGGTTAATATCTCCTGGAAAAATCGGGCATTTCGGTTAGCTTCTACAGAAGATTTTCACTCCTCAAGTGTGGTTTAAAAAGGGCATTATTATGCTGTCCATTTTCATTTTTACTGAGAGAGGGTATAGGTAAAAATTCATGCAGTGGAAGCAACTAAATTTGCTACAGTATTGGATCGAGAGAGACGAGTTAATGTATGGTTAGATATAGTTTTGTAAGTTTAGCAATGTATGGTTAGATATGGTTTAGTAGGTTTAGGAATGTATGGTTAGATATGGTTTAGTAGGTTTAGGATTAGGATAAAGTGTTAGAGTATGATCTACTTTCTATTAGAAATTCTGATTTGGTGCCCAAACCGGACATTTAGTAAGACTGAAAGATTAGATATGCTCAGTATAGAGACAAGAGAACATTTGATATGGAGTACAGTTATACCTGATAGATATAGGTTATTGCATATTCTGTAAGTATAGTTAAAGTATAGATGGATGGATAAGTAGTATTGTATACGAATGCATGGAATTTTAGACAATTTGAGTAAGTTGTCTTTAGACTACAACGAAGGAGAATGACTTCGCCTTTCTCTTAATATCCGGAAGTTTTTATTTCAATGAGTACCGGTTTAGTTTGTGTAATAATTATTGCAATACTATCTCTTAATAAAGAGATATTAATGGTTACTGTTCATTATAGATTACTTTAAGTCAATATATTGGACTATGGCTAGTAAGTATTTACTTAGAAGCTTGGTTATGGGTTGGGAGTTATAATCAGGAGCATGCCTAGGAAATTTTAGGTGTTAATGGGTATCGATTTACGAGTTTGTTAGAGTCAAGGGCGGAGAGCAAGGACCCATCTAAGTTACGTGAGACGGATTAGGTTTAGTGTCAACTTAGGAAATAGAGCAGTTTTGATTTCTTAGTGATCAGGAGAAAGAGAATTTAAGTAAAAAATAATAAGGTTTGTCATGCAAAACAGACAAGGCAGTCATCTTGGAGGTAAAGTATCTATAGGAGGTACTTACTTAGTATACAAGCAGCAGTATTTTGTAGTTTTGAGAGGAATTTTAGGTACAATAGTTTCATGGCTTATTGCACAAGTCCGTAGTCAAGGTGAGGGACGATGTACTTCTAATATTGAAACTGGGTTTATCTTATTTTAAAAGTAGTTGACTAGAGTGTTATTAGGTGTTCTACTTAGCTTAGGGATAGAATAAAGATTTAAGGTAATATTCAGGGTGATATAAGCAATTTCATGAGGATTAGATATATGATCACTGGATGTTGAACTGCTCAGGAGGATTCTTGTATCAATTAAGAAGGATGTCTTGGTGATATAAGATTTGAGAAATTAAGAGTCTGGGGATACAGAGAGTTTTGAGCTGATGAGGATTCAGTATAGGCGATTGTATATAGGTAACAAAGGTGGTTGAGTTTAGTACGCACGTATTGTACATATTAAGTATACTGCTTCAGTTCAATCCTCTAACGCAAAGGAAAATCCGTTTGTATTTCGGTTTGCAATTTTGTCAAGAGAGGAAATTTAAAAACAGCTTATCTAATTGTTGATGATATCAGTTTATAGACAATAGTACAGACTGATAAATTGTTGTGTAAGGCATAAGAGCCCCTCATCTTTAGATGAGATGATGGATCACGAGCATAAGTTCGGAGCAGGGATCCGGAAAGGAAATGGCAGTGTACAAGGAAGGGGGTGGGGGTCACTGATGTTTATTAACTTTTTATTTTTTTTTCTTAAAAAAAAAATTACCTTTCGATGGCTGATTATATTAAGTATCGTACTTAAATAAAGTTTTCATTTCCTCTAAATAAATTAGCATAATTTCTTTTTTTACCGAGTTTGTCTTTACTATAGCATTGACTTATTAATTAAGTGACATGGCATTGTAAACTGCGAAATAGTCTATTTGTGGAGAAAAGTTATCGGTTACAATATGCCTAAAAATGGAAAGAATATTAGCTTTAAATTATATGCGAAACAGTTAGGAATTTTACTTAGCTTTGGTTTTTTCTCTTGGATACTCGAGGCTAAAAAGCATGGTGGTCGTTTCTCTTGGCCTCGTACGGTCAAATGGCACTTGTGGTACCAAGATGCTATCTAATTAGGGAAACGGTGTGGGCTGATTTAAAGGGAGGGGGGTCACTTAGTGAAAAGTTTTCCATTTGGCGGCGCGACATATGTCTTTGCATGTGTATCGTTTTTAGAGGTATTAATGTTAACAATTGAATACGCGTTTCAAACAAATATGATGGAAATAAAATATTAACAGATATAACGTAAAAATAATAGCATATATAACGTACAAGGTGAAAAGCGGAAAAAACTGAAAGGGAAATGTGCAGTTGATAAGTACAGCTTCAGGAAAGAATTTAAGTAATATTCACCGTAAGGATTCGTTGAAATAAGTTTTAACCGTCGTGAAGGAAAACCATCAATAAATTGAGAATCGTAGAGTTTTAGGTTTAATTCAATAAATCTAATTATTTATGTTTTTTTTTAATATATGCAATAATTGAACATGCAATAAGTCTGGATTTATAACACGGTGGAAATGATTTTGAAATAAAGTTTTCATGTCCTCTAAATAAATTAGCATAATTTCTTTTTTTACCGAGTTTGTCTTTACTATAGCATTGACTTATTAATTAAGTGACATGGCATTGTAAACTGCGAAATAGTCTATTTGTGGAGAAAAGTTATCGGTTACAATATGCCTGAAAATGGAAAGAATATTAGCTTTAAATTATATGCGAAATAGTTAGGAATTTTACTTAGCTTTGGTTTTTTTTCTTGGATACTCGAGGCTAAAAAGCATGGTGGTCGTTTCTCTTGGCCTCGTACGGTCAAATGGCACTTGCCACAAATCCGTCATTCTGCAGCAACTTCCTCTCCTAGAACCACCTTTTTGAACAGTCGTGTTCCTAATGCCTGCTCTTATGCTGCACATACAAAAGCTTCGGTACTTTTAGCCAGATACTCAGCTCTAAGTCATTGCCATAATCTTTCATCAGCCACTTCTGCTATATCCTGGAAGAACCTTCCATGCATTTTCTTCCTAGCCAGTTCTTCTGCCCTTTCTCTATCCATACGTTTCATATAATCAGCCTTGGTCTCACATACCCCCACTTCATTGGCTACAACTTTAAGCATCCACTCCTCACTTCTAACCACATGCTCCTTCAACGCCATCTCCTCAGTTCTAACACAATCTTTTACACTTTTCAATCCTCTCCCACCGTCTTTCCTCTTTTGATGCAGCCTCGCTACGCTACTTCGAATGTGGAATATACAAACATTGCTAAATATTTTCTTGTTTTGATATCCATGGCATGCAACTCCTTGTCAGACCACTCTAAAATTCTCACACTGTATCTCAAAACACTGATTGCCCATGCATTCACTGATTTCATTAAATTTCCTCCATACAGTTTCGACTTTGCAATTAGTTTCACTCCTTCCTGACTTTCTCCTTCATTTCTCTGTTCATGATGCCTACACCTTCAAAAATTCCCAAAGAGAGGTAAAGTTTCATTCGAATGGAATAGTGTTGCCAAATGGAGAAATCATGAAAGTATTGAAAATACAAGATATAAACCTTGTATTTTCAATACTTTCATGATTTCATGATATATATATATATATATATATATATATATATATATATATATATATATATATAGGAATGTATTGATAAATCGTATCTTTTTAAGCCTAGTTATCTGCGTGTCTTGCCTGGATTAGAATATGGCGTAGCATCATCCGAAATAATCTTATTGAGAAGAGTTTACTTTAACGGCTATCTTGATGATATTAGCTATATATCTATATATATATCTTCGACCTGAGTTTTTCAGATCCTTATTAATAATGTACACTTAAAACTTATAAATATAGAAATTTCATTGTGTAACATTTTAGAAAAGTGAAATTAGTTTCTTTATAGGGCAGTCAGAAATGCAAAATCAATTATACATATGAACACACTTAAAGGCCTCAGCTGTTCCTCTCCATTGAACAGTGTATCACTACTCAATGGCCGACTTGGACTATTTTCGAACGTTCATATCAGAAATACCCTTACACTCTATGTCATCTATAGCCTCCGACTTAATAGATTGGAGAACTGTCGGTATAGGCAGTTACATATCCTCCGAAAAACTCCAACAGAAACCGAAATACAGCCCTGAAAGTGCCACAATAATTACACACAGAAATCTCTATTCCAATGGCTTTCAACGAAATAGAGGTTCAGAAACTACAACTGCCTTGATAACTGCCAGCATCTACTGCAAATGGTTTATAGAAAACGACGCAATAGTACGGTTGCCACATCTGGGCAGGAGCTGCTTGGTGTGCACTATCCTGCCTTGATAGAATTTAAAATCGGCTTGGAAATCTAGTAGGCGATTCCCTTTTCTCTCAATTGCAGCATTTTTTCCACAGAAGAGACGTGCGACCATATTTCTGCTCTACCGCTATTTTCATGGCAAGTACTCGACTGAACTCCAATCTATGCCCCCACTTGCTAAACTTTAACAAAAAGACTTGACTAGCTACAACCATAATATATGTGTTCCTCATTCTCTATCTGTGACTAAGTCTAAACGCAGATTCAATGAACAAACTTCTTTCTCAGAACTGTCCGCCTTTGAAACACTGTTTCCCTAGCTTGCCTCCCGATTGAATACAGCATGGTAGCCTTGAAATCCACTCTAAACAAGTTCTTGTTGAGCCGTCCCTATAAATAATCAAATTCTACCCAATTTACACCATTAGCGATTACTACACTACCACCTTACATTCATTAACCCTTATCCTTGAGTGGCCTTCGGGCCTTGATAAATGGTGACTTCCAAGTAAAAAGAGAGTACTTTGTTCAGATCATCAAGTTTTACGTAGCTGACCAGAGGATGAGTTCCTACGAGTAAAAAAAAAAACTGTTCGTGCATCGTTGTTGATGAAGACCACTAATATCACTGATGATACTGTTACGTGTATGTAAAAATGTGTGCGGCAAGAGTTGCGTAATCTCAATCCACTATTCTATTGAGTTGATACTGTTTTATTCCAGTTACAAGTAGAAATTCAAGACGACTGAAAACAATGCCGAGATAAGCGAAAAGCAGATATGACGCCTGCTATTCCCAAATGGTTACCCATCTGGTACTGGTCAGACTTACGTTGCTTAAATTCGATAATTTGACGAGACCTGGTGTGTGAACACGATTATGCCGACGAGTTTTTGCGCAAAACAAACAGGGTTCTGAATAGATGCATATCTTTCAACCAAACTAATTGAGGTGAGTATATCAGCATCTGATCAAGCCAAAATCTTCCCTAAGAACTTTGCATCATACTCTGTTTTGAATATCCACTCCTACCTCTGAATATTGTCCCAGGACTAAAATGTTATGAACGACATACATCTATCTGTCCAGCAAATCAACTGAGGCTTACAATATTCCAGTCACAGTACTAAAAAAAGCTGCAATCGAAACTCGTTCCTATTCTTACAAAGCTATTTAAACGGTGCCTTAACGAGAGATGCTTTTTAGCACTTTAGAGAATCTCGACAGTTTGACCAGTATTTAAATATATGGGAGATCGGTCCTCTGCATCTAAATACAAACTTATCAGTTTCCTGTGCCCTATGAGTAAGTTGCTTGAGTCTGTGATAAAGCCGTCATGCTCCTCAGCAGAAACAACCCAATGCACCCCCCATATATATATATATATATATATATATATATATATATATATATATATATAGAGAGAGAGAGAGAGAGAGAGAGAGATAGAGAGAGATAGAGAGAGACAGGAAGTCGTTATTTAATCAGTTTTAAATCTTTTTTATTTTCTTGGCTATATTTTTGACGCGGGGAGCACATTTTCTGGTTTCAGGTGGTACATTGTATAATATTTTTGTGACGGCCATTGCTTAAGCGGGTTAAACTTTCCTGATCGTCATCAAGAATAGGTGTTTTAAAATATCTTTTATCGTTTGATTTTATAAACATATATAAATGCTTAAAAAAACCTAAGCGATATCAAAAACTGCTTCAACGACTTCATCGCTACCAGAACGCAAGATTTTTACGTTACTGACATAAATACAATTATTTTTGCGTCGGGAAAAGTGTGTTAGGAGAAAAAGAGAAAGATATGAATAGATAGATATTATATATATATATATATATATATATATATATATATATATATATATATATATATATATATACACACACACACACACATATATATATATATATATATATATACAGAGAGACAGAGAGGGAGAGAGAGGGAGTGATATATATATATATATATATATATATATATATATATATATATATATATAGAGAGAGAGAGAGAGAGAGAGAGAGAGAGACTAATTCAGATGTTACTTATTTCGGTCAAGAAGTTTTTGTTAAAGCCGAGATATGTTCATCTGAATTTGAAAGTTAAAAACCGCCAGAACTTTCTCGTCAGCCTGATGCATATAATTTTATTCAGATTGCTTATAGCTACGTAAGATAGCAACTGTGCATTTAAAAATTGCATTTGCCAGACAAATAATTATACCTTTTAGTTATTTATTATTATTATTATTATTATTATTATTATTATTATTATTATTATTATTATTATTATTATCTCTTATCTTTGTATATACGTGTATATAATCAAGGAAACTTGAAATATCTTCGAAAAAGACAAATATAATTAAATAACAATACACGTGTGCATCCACATGCACATATCCATATATATTGCATCATTGGATTCAATATATTATGCATACCTGTAATGAGAAATTCATGCATCTCGCAATCTTCTGACGTAAATAGAAAATATGTTTAAAAATGTTCGTTTTGTGTCATTATATACAATACATGTATATTTTATGTATGTACATAAAATTTGTGTCTATTTTCAGTATTTACTTCAATAATGTTCGATACTTGAATATATTGGGCAGTAAGTTTCGATTACACACACAGACACACACACATACATATATATATATGTGTGTGTATGTGTATATGCATGATCACACCTTACTGCATAGATCTACCAAAATATCGAATATTGTGTTTAAGCGAGATAAGACACTGATAGAATTCAGATGAAAAAGAGAGAGAGGGAAAAACAGACATACAGTAAGACAGAAATACATAGTGTGTGTGTGTGTGTGTGTGTGTGTGTGTGTGTGTGTGTGTGTGTGAAAGAGAGAGATATGGATAATCTCAAATAAAAACTATTGGGAAAGAAAAAGAAGTCCACCATTCTACACAATTTACGATACGATTTAGATGTATCATCTTATTTTAGCTAATCAAGTAATACTCTAAAAATTTAAAACGAGTTAATTATTCATGATTATTTTATTTTCATTTGATTTAGTAAAACTATTCAAGCAAATATTTAAACATTATTAAAAAGAAATATTATTACGATGGAAATGTAATGGCCACTCTATAAATTAAAACTAATTTAATTTCCAGTAAACACATATTTAATATGAAATTTCCACTATTATTATTAAACTAACATCATAATAACGGTAAAAATTTTAATTAACTCGTTACTGAGACAAGATATTTTCATAAAAATATAATAATTTCATAACTGAAAATATTGCAGCATTAAGAATTTTTGTTAAAATTCAATTTATAACATTATATAATCAATTCTTAATGCCGCAATATTTTAAGATAAATTTATTACATTTTTTTACTAGAATATCGTGTCCTTTTCTCTTTCAGTTTTTACTTTTCAATGTTTAAACTTAAACATATTACTTTTCATGCTCGCATTTTTCTATTGGAATTAATATATAAAGTAATATTTAATAGTGAGGACTGTTTATAAGCAAATCTTTAAAAATAATTAAAGCATTTTCAGGTGTTTTTATGTATTTTAAAAATATTTAGAACCTATGACCCCCACGCCATACCTTCTTTTGCTCTCCCGGCCACCAAACTTGAAAAATGCTAACGATTATACGTCTCGTTTACCGACACGTGGTTAAGAAGTGGGTGCTTATTTCACATTAAATAAGAACGTGATCCTCCATTCTAAAATGTTAAATTATATTATTATTATTATTATTATTATGATTATTATTTTAAAAAATGTCTTCTTTTATATTATCTTTAAAGGCCGTTGAAACGTATTAACCCCCACAAAAGTAGATTTTGACTTCTTTTTAGGAGGTCAACTAAACTGAATTAAATCGTAAAAAAATACCAAATATTTTAAAAATATGTAAATTGATCAATTTTTTTGTTTTGTTTATTTTTACATTAGAAAGCCATTTATTTTATTTTTGTTTGAAACGATTTCAACTTGCAATGAAAATACAATCGAAATAATTATTTTTAAAAATCTGGGACGCTTAAAACGTACATTGTTTGGGGGACGTCATACATTAAAAATCATTCGTGATCAATATTTGTTTCAAAAATCTGTTTATATTGTTTAAAATAAAACTAAAAACGTGTATATTGTATAAAATTATAAAAAACTTCAATTTATATTGTTTAAAATTAAAAATAAAAAGATTTCTATTGTTTAAAATTATAAAAAGTTCTAGTTATATTGTTTAAAGCTAAAAATAAAAACGTTTATACTGCATAAATTATAAAAATTGTGAAAAGTTCTATTTAAAATTATAAAATGTTCTATTTGCATTGTTTATAATTAAAAATCCAATTTTTAATCGTTTATAATTAATATATATTGTCTAAAATAAAAAAAGTGTTTATAATTCTTAAAAAGTATGTTTATTTAGTTTATTTTCGAAAAAGATTGTCTGCTTATTTCAAACTGTTAAGTTCTGAAATATCGGTATTATTGTTTACATATTGTTTGCATGGTCACATGACGGTGATTAGGGGAATTTGGTAATTTTGAAGTGATATCGGGATCGAGCATATTTTGCCAGCCAATTGCAAAACTTGCCCAATCTTTTTTTTATTTGTAACGCAACCCAATTAAAAAATATTTATATAAAAAAGTTTGATGTTATGCGTTGACAGTTAAGTATTTTCTTTTTATTAACACGAACTGATTTAAGTGATTTTGTCGTCTTTAAACTGTCAATTACAGAATATATAAAAGACGTTAAATAATTAATATTTGTTTTGTTTCTGTTTGTAAAACGATCCCTACTTGCAATGAAAAATATAAATAAAATTCGTAAAATACTGATGTACAAAAAGCAAAAGAGACTCACAGTTTAAATAAAAAAAAAGCTTTCATGGCTTTGTTTTTATTTGGTTACGCATTCGTAAAGCCCAAGCAAGACGATTTGGGTTTTATAATAAAAAATATATACGGCACAATCACGTTTGATACACCAAATCATGCCAGATCACCGACGTTAAGCAACGATGTGCATGGCTAGTATCAGATGGGTAACCATTTGGAACTTCCAGGTATTGAATGTGCTCTCTGCTTATCTCGGCATTGTTTCCAGTCGTCTTGGACACAAGTAGTGTCGATTCAGAAGAAGTGTGGTTCGGGATTGCGAACCCTTGTCGCACAATTACACGCGCAGCTGTCCCTACAGGAGGTATTATTTGGCTTTCGAGACTGAACGGAAGAATCGGTATATAAATATATATATATATATATATATATATATATGTGTGTGTGTGTGTGTGTGTGTGTGTGTGTGTGTGTGTGTGTACGTTTTGTTAAACTGCTTTCAGGACTGCCAGCAACCACTGTAAAAGAGTAATAAAAAGACGCAAGAGAGCTATATGCCCAGTCTGTTAAATCCAAGGTAGCTGATCAGCGGTTTGGTTCCCACCAGTTTTGGCAAATAACAAATAGGATCCTGAACAGAAGTGTGCGTTCTATCCCAACCATTATCAATGGACCAGAGGTCATCTCGTCAGCGTCAGACAAGGCCAAACTATTTGCAAAGAACTTTGCAGCTAATTCTACCCTATGCGACGAAGGCCATCAACTCCCCATATTTCCTCCTATAACACAGAACAAGCTAGGTAACATACAAATATCTGTGCATGAGGTCGCCAAGCTAATCAAGAACCTAGATTCCAGTAAAGCAACTGGCCCTGATGGCATCCCAATTATAGTGTTAAAAAAGCTTCAACCAGAACTTGCTCCCATACTTACGAAACTATTCAAGCGCTGCCTTAAGGAGAAGTGCTTTCCGACTCCCTGGAAGACCTCATCAGTTTTCCCTGTATTTAAGAATTCAGGTGATTAGTCATCTCCCTCTCAGTACAGACCAATAAGTCTCCTGTGTGTTATGAGTAAGTTGCTGGAATCAATATTAAATGGAGAAATAGTCAACCACCTCAGCAGAAATAACCTTCTTAGTGACACACAATATGGTTTCCGCTCTGCAAGATCTACCGCAGATGTGCTAACGGTTATATCCCACAGGATTAGTGAATCTCTTTACAAAGGCTTCCTTTCTAGGGCAATTGCTCTTGGCATATAAAAGGCATTCGACAAGGTATGGCATTAGGGTCTACTTCACAAGATTTCCAGCTACGGTATAACTGGAAATGTTTTCTCAATGATTAAATCATTTCTCTCCGATAGGCTCATAAGAGTAGTGGTAGATGGACAAAAATCGGAGGCCTGCAATATAAATGCTGGGGTCCCTCAGGGGTCAATCCTGGGCCCAACTCTCTTCCTGATCTACATCAATGACCTCCCTAAACACATACTTAAATCATTCGTTGACATTTATGCTTATGACACGACCATCTACGGCAACACATCAAAGGCTGTAAATGACAAAATTCTCTCTGATTCTCTCTCCTCTGATCTCGAGCGCGTGGTTCAGTGGGGGAAGATGTGGCTGGTTACCTTTAATGCATCCAAAACCAAACTCCTATCCTTACATCATCAATGCTCTGATCCCCATCTGCCATCAATTGTGATGGATGGCTCTCGTCTGGGCGAGGCCCCATGTTTTGACAAGCTCCTGGGTTTGACCTTTACTCCTGATCTGAAGTGGAACACGTACATCAAGTTTGTTGCCAAGGTCGCTGGAAAGATGGTGGGATCCTTCTACCGCTCCAGAAGATATCTCACTACTGATGCAATTCTCTATCTATATAAAAGCCAAGTACGTCCAAGGATGGAATACTGTTGCCATATCTGGGCAGGAGCTGCTAAAAACAGCCTATCCTGCCTTGACAGAGTACAAAATAGACTTCGTGGTTTAGTGGGGGATGCCCTTTTCTCTACCCTGCAACCTCTCTCCCACAGAAGAGACGTTGCGAGCCTATCCTTGCTTTATCGTTATTTCTATGGCAGGTGCTCGTCTGAACTCCAATCACTGGTCCCCCCTTGCCAATCTTTCACGAAAAACACCCGTCTAGCTGGATCCACTGTGAAAAATTTCCCCCACTCTATATCTGTGCCTAAATCAAAACGTGAATTCCATGAACAAAGCTTCTTTCTTAGAACTGCACGCCTGTGGAACTCTGTTCCGTCTGCCTGCTTCCCACCGGACTACAACTTGGATGTCTTCAAGTCCAACGTTAACAAATTCCTAACGAACCGCCCCTTTAGTAAACACTTCATCAAATCTCCACACTAACGTAATGTACTTGCAATAACCCTTATCCCTGAGTGGCTTCCGGGCCTTGATAAGTGGTGATCACTGTGTAAAAAAAAATATTCGACTTTGAACACTTTACCCACGCACTTATATGGGATAATTGGTGAACACATATGGTATTCAATAAGCTTGGCGTTTAATTAGAGACGATCACAGGAAATGCAATCAAATAATAACTATCGCTTACTGAAATCGATAAAAAATACATAAATTATTGAATTACTAATAAATCTTCAGTATTGATAAATAAATGCTTGTACTTTTTTTTTTTATTAAAAACATAAAATTCACAGATGTTTTTTGTCACTCAAATTACTTGTGCCACTAATTTACAGGACGAGCACATCTTATCTCTATATTTGATATTCAATGAAATAACATCAACGAAATGAAGATGTGAGACTCTAAATCATAAAACTACACGTGATACGCTAAATGGTTAAACGGCCAGTTCTGATTATACTGAAAAGTTTATTTATTTAAAATGCAATTTAGATAATGGGGCCTCACATCAGTAATTAGGGTCGATACGTAGAAAAGCAGTCGAGAAGATAGCCCCACATATTCTAGTCTAATGATGTGATATGGGGAAGTCGAAATGAAATACTGCAAAAGAAGAAAATAACCAATAAACATGATTACATACAATCTTTAGCATAATATATTTTGTCGTTCGCTTGCTTCATAGTAAGTTTCTATTACTTTCAGGTAGCAAATTTCATTCTTCAGAATTTGCGGACATTTTTTAAGGCTACCAGTTTTTAATATTCTTAAGGCATTTTATTTTTTACATTTATATACATTTGGCGTTCCAGCCGCGTTCCCTATCGTTTGAGCTATCAACAGATAGATAAGAACCATTTAAAATTAATCCACTAACAACTATGAATGAATTTGCGCATGCGCAAAAGCAATAAAAGTATGATGGCAAGTTGAAATGAACATTTTACATGTCAGATTGTCGACATATATCTGTACGCGTTATGCATCTATCCAAACAAAGATTTTACTCGTTATAATCTTTTATTTATGATTACCATTTCTTATTAATTTCAGTGTCATAACACCAGTAGTTTAAGAGTATATCAGTTAAATCTTTTCACACACACACACACACGCATCTCGAGTTTTATTTATATAGATTTTGTTTTGACCTTACATTCCAGCATTATTGAGATTATCCTAATTCACCTTCGAATCTAACGCTAAAGTAAAAAAGAAATGCGTAGATAGTGTGTGGTTCACTCCACCTTCACTTACAGAATTTACTTTTTCAAATCAGCCGAAGCAAATTGCTTATTTTTGCGAACGCCTGTTATTTGTGGATTCGTAATAATAGGCACGTTGCCTGTACTTCTCGTACTATTTTTCATTCTACAAAAATGAATGCAGTTTTCTAATCTTGAAAAACAATGGCTATCCTATGAAAGTATATGTGTCCGAGTGAAATAATTTTTGAGTTTCATTTCATTTACACTTACTTATTCTTATTGCCATTTCGGTATAGAATGGTTTAAACCGTGTTCCTGTCGAAAACTTCTTGCAGCTAACTTGCCTTTAGCCGTGTTATTAATAGAAATCCGCATCAGTTCGACGAAAAGATTTTTGTTGGTTTGCAGAAGGAGCATTTTAAACAATTGTAATTTATTTTATGCATATTGTTACTACTTAAACTTATAACCATAACTGATTAATTACTTTTTTCCATATAATAAAAAAAAACATTATTTATATTTTTATGCACCATTCTTATCCACCTTGAACTTAAAACAACCGCTCTTTAGTCTACAGAAAGGGAGCTATCTTCCATGAGGATAATGCTCGTCAAAGCACCACTGACTAAATATCTAGTAGAATGTGTCTGGTTAATCTTGCTCCATTCTGTATATTCTCTTGACCTAGCTCGCTTGACTTATCACATATTTCGACCATAGCTAACTGTTTTGATCGCTCTAAGTTGACATTTAGCATCTATATTTTACATCACAACCTAAAGTATTCCATAGATTAGATATTTAAAAGCTCGTTGTCAGATATACGGCACAATCACGTCGGCACACCAATTTTCAACAAATCACCGAAGGTAAACTACGATGAATCTGGCCAGTACAAGATTGGTGACCATTTGAGAAGGCTAGGCGCTGTATGCGCCGAGTCGTACAAATTTCAAATTTGTATCTGGGAACGCGTTTAACTCACTGGGGGATATGTATCCCCTAATCAAAACGGAAAGCAACAGGAAACTACCACCTTTACTTGTCTTCTCGAGATTACTATGAGTCTACAATCTTTTAAGTGGTCGCTGATGCTTTTGAAACAGCAGAGCGGCTGCTGCTGCAGTCAGATGCAATCAGGTTATAGAGAGCAAAGCTCGCTACAGTTATCAAATTCTTCTTATTTTCAAAATAAATTTAAAATCGCTGAAACTTTTCCACTTATCTAATATATGTTAAGACTGATTTTCCTGATACAAACCAAGAATAAAGATTTGGAATTTATATTAAATCTTGTGTAACCAATAGCCAAGAGAATAAAGACTTGTTATTAAAATCAAGAAAAATTGAGTCCAAAGACTTTTGTCAAACGGGTTGAAAAGAATTGCACTACAGATATCTTTCATATCATTAAACATAAGCCAGGGTGCAGTGTTCTGTGTTGAATCAAATATAAAGACAAATCGTAACGGAAAATCTATTAACCGAGTTAAGCCAAAACTTGGCACTCAAGAGAAAAAGGTAAATAAGTAGAAAACTAAAATGACATTCAACAGAGCGTATTAACTCACCGAGGCTCAAAGAAGACTCAACCGAAAAAAAATATTTTATTAATGAAGGCAAAAATCCACCCGAGAATAAGCTTGAATAGTGAGAGACGTGTTTCAATGAAAACCTCGCAGGCTAAAATCGTAAAGACACGAGGTTTCCGGGCAAGATTTTCCATCTCTTTGACTGGTGAGACTTACAGGCAAAAGGGACGTGTCTTGTTGTTGTCTCTAATGGAAAATGGTGTAGTGTGCTCAGTGATACAAAGTATAGCGAGACGTTTACATGTATACAAGTTGACTCTTTGATGTTTTTGTGAGTTTTTTTTAAATAAACATTTGATATAAATATCGATATCTAACTTGGTTCATGGCAACAACATCAGTAAGTGAAAATGTAAGATGATAAGATAGATTGCCAGTTGAATATTATGAGGATATATAAACTCACGAACGAAATTGACCAAATTTGATTCATCTTGAGAACGTATAATGACAATTATTAGTTTTTTTATTTTTATTTTTTATTACGTTTTCACCCCAAACAAGGCACATTGCCACTTTGGTGTAGGGGGCTACTATCAGGGGAAACATCTACTGGGGTACTATGTAGGGATTAGGGCAGCGAGATGTTGGTTCACGTTGTACTTGAACTTATGCATGTCAGTACAGTTGGGGAAGCAGTGACCTGGAATGGAATTCCAAAGTCTAGCAGTTCTGGGGAAGAAACTACTGGAGTAGAAAGATCTTTTACATCTAGGGATCTCTACAGTGTGGGGGTGGGATTTTGCAGCTTGTCGGGTTTGTCGAGGGTGTTTACGTCGTGGGGGCACAAGTGCTTGCAGTTCTTCAGAGCATTCACCATTATAATACTTGTAGAACATGCAGAGGGATGCAACGTTTCGACGATAGGACAGAGGCTGAAGCTTAGATGCCAGTTTAAGGCCTATCAGATTTGCGACTCTCTTTTGAACCCTGTCAAGGAACGAGAGACTAGTAGCCGATGCACCAGCCCAAATATGACAGCAATACTCCATACATGGGCGAAAAGTGGCCTTATAGAGGTACAGGATACTTTCGGGTGTTAGAAGTTTTCTAGCACGGTAGAGAGAGCCCACCTTCCTCGCAGCGGCCCTCGATGTAATTGTTCCAACTCATGTTTCGTGTGAACGTTAGGCCAAGGAGCTTGAGAGACGTACTCTCAGATAAAGAGTCGTTGGCCATTGCTATAGGTGGTAGAGAAGGTTTCTTGTAATTATTGAATGAAACCAGTTTTGTCTTGGCGGCATTGAACGTGACCATCCGTTTTTGTCCCCATTCCACTACTGATTTGAGGTCATCCTCTAGTGTTTCTGCCATTTCTTTAGATATATGTTCATTTGTTTTCCTGTCGTGCCTGCTATAGAGTGTGGTGTCATCAACATATATACCCATCTCAGAGGCAATTTTGTTGGGGAGGTCATTTATGAATATAAGGAACAGCAGAGGTCCAAGGATAGATCCCTGGGGCACTCCCGCATTTATATCATATTGTTTAGATGTACGACCGTTGAGGACAACCTGGATTTTTCTCTTATCTAAGAAGGATTTAATTATGTTAAGTATTCTACCAGTGATACAGTAAGATCTAATCTTCCTGAGGAGACCCTCATGCCATACCCTGTCAAAAGCCTTAGATATATCTAGAGCTACCGTTCTGCCCTCTCCCGCTTTGTCCAGTGAATGGTATATGCGTTCAGAGATTACAGTGAGGATGTCTGCCGTGGAACGGGCTTGTCTAAATCCATATTGTTGGTCGGTCAGAAGTTTAGCATTTGTAAGGTGCTGGACTAGAGCATGGTTAATTAAGGTCTCAAATATTTTGGCAAAAAGTGGGAGGAGGCTAATAGGGCGATAATTTAATGGGTCAGTTCTTTCGCCAGAATTCTTGAATACTGGTACAACAGAAGCAGTTTTCCAAAAGCCCGGAAAGCAAGATTCATTAAGGCATTTGTTGTAGAGTTTGGAGAGAACTGGAGCTACTTCGGCTGAGCACTTTTTTAATAGCACAGCTGGGATGAGGTCGGGTCCACATGCTTTTGAAGTGTCAAGGTTTTTTATGATAGCATGCACCTGAGCAGGGGTGATTATCAGATCGTCTAGCGTGGCGTCTGTCCGCATAGGAAATTGAGGTAGGGGGTGGTTGGTAGGGTCCAGTGTGGAGTTTGAGGCAAACCGACTGGCAAGCATGTTAGCCTTCTCGGTTGCTGAGCAAACGACCTCGTGATTGTTGGTTAGTGGGGGAATTGTTGATTGCCCATTATTTACTACACTGTTGTAGATTTTCCAGAAGTCACGAGTTCCTAGTTTTTGTGCTTCGATGCGTTTTTTAGTTGTTTCCGTAAATTCCCTCTTAGCTGTCGCTATTTCTTTCTTAACGTTACTTCTAGCTTCTATGTACTTCTGTCTGTTTGAACTGGGCTTATGTCGGTTAAACCTGCGGAATGCATGCTGCCTTTGAGCAATGGCAGTTGCGCAAGTCGAAGTAAACCATTGGGGAGAGTGGGGCTTGCTATAGAATTTCCGCATGGGAACATGCGCTTCGATTGCAGTTTTGAACCATTCAGTGGTCTCGGTTGCACACTGTTCAGCAGGAAGAGAAAAAATATTTCCCCATGGGGCGTCTCTGATAAGATCTCTGATGGCTTCCCAGTCAGCCTTTTTTATAATATCTCGTTGTTTTGAGCACTGGCTCTTCAGTTTTGGGTCTAGAGTTTAGGGCTATTTCAACCATTATCACCGCATGATCAGCGTTCCCAAGTGGGCTGTCGGCTTTCGTTACACAATCATCAGGAACTGTGGTCAAAAACAGATCTAATAGTGATTCGTGTTGTTCTTCCTGATCAGGGAAACGGGTTGGAAAAGTAACAATTTGCGATAGGGAGTGAGATACAGAGAAGCTATGAGTTGCGCTGCCTGCTGCATCTGTGTAAGTAGAGAATCCAAGCCAGTTCTTGTGATGGATATTAAAGTCGCCAAATACATGTACTTGTGCGCTAGTGTCGAAGGAGAGTGCTGTGTCTATGCTGTCAGATACTTTGTTTATTATGGTGCAGTCTTGGGTCGAGGGAGAGCGGTAGAGAAAGTAAAAGTAGCTTATGTTGTGTTGCATGATTAGTCTAAAGCACATAAAGGCTTGATCATCCGTTTCTAGGTTTGTTTCTCTAGTCAAGGGAAGGGTATTACGAATGTAAACTGCAAGTCCGTGCATATGTCTGTCAGAGTTCTTACGGCAGAGTGGGAGATATCCAGGCATGTTAAAGTAGTTAGAGGGGATGGAGGAGTGTAGGTTAGTCTCACTTAGTGCTAAGATATCCGGGGTATTTGTTAGGAGAAATGCTTCAACATCAGCTAAATTAGTTCTAAGCCCACGGATATTTGTGAATGCAAGCCTCAAGGGAGGAGGCACGTTGGATTTGTTTGACCCTAAGCCTGGTTTAAGCTTATTTTTAGATTGTACTGTCATCATGTTTTTTAACGAGTTTCAGTTAGGTTAGGGGCCGAACAGGAGGTTATGCAGAATATCACACATGCATCACAAATAGACCATCAGCTGACCCGCCATCAACTAGGACTGTGGCCTCAGGAAAGCCCACCGGGGATGAGTTCAGGGTCCCTTTCCATGCGCGCCATGGCACTGCAAACATCCTGATATTATACAACTGTTGATGGAACAGCCGCTCTAAGCGCTACCAAAGAGTTAGGGCTTCTGTACTACCAGTCGGAAACAGCAGCCAGTAACTGTCAATCCGGTACCCTCAACCCATCAGAGGAAGGTCAACCCAATCTAATTGCTCAGGCATATATGGTACTCAAGCATTCTCAAGTGCCCAGCTTTAGGGGTGGGGTATGTCGGGAGTGGGGAAACGGCGTTAATTGCCCTAGACAAGAAACAAGATCTACCAATGGGTGTTTCTGTCGAATCACTGTGATAGTATCTCTGCGCCTGACTAATAGGCAAAGAAGGAGTATGGAAGCCGGGCGATAGGCAGGACCTATCTACTCCTTAAGCAATTTAGGTTTGCAAACCGGTAATTTGTTTGAGTCACCAGCTCTAGGAAGGTTGTCATCCAAGACTGAAGAGGCCTCCCTCCTCTTTGGTTTAGTTTCAGAGTTTTCCTTCTCCTAGACGGATGATCTGGAAAGATCTACTGGGTCCGTCAGCACTGAGAGGGTTTGCTCCGCACCTGGGTCCTAATCCAGGTATTTCTGCGACCCCGCGTGGTTAGTTAATGTTATGGGTTAGTTTGTAGACGTTATATCTGCTAAATAGTTACACTCCTCAAAGTGGATTAGGGACATTGTTATTTCATTGTTACTGGATAAAGGGGTTGAGTAGAGCTCATGCAGTGTAAGCAACTATGATTATAAGGAGGCTTGTTAGGAGGAGATAATGTGGTTTGAGGCTTTCTCTTTTATATATATATATACATATATTTTATTATTTTATTTATTTATTTTTTTTATTCATGTGAGCTTGGGTCTAGTATAACATTAAAGTGTGAGTAGGTGTTAAGAATTGAACTACGAGTTGTGCCCAAACTATATTTTAGATAACAGCAGGGCATGAGATGCGAGTGCAATATAGTACGGGTAAAGCAGTAAGTTTTGAGTCATGTGTAATTTGGTAAATAGATATATGGGCTGGTTTTAGTAGGTGCGAATAAAGTTGAAGGTACAAAGTGAGTCTCTGTTATTGAGAGAAGATGTTTTCAGCTTTCAAGTAAGAGTTATGGACATTTAGTATAGCAAGGAGCATTGGTTCGGTTTCGTATTAGCGTTGCAAAGCTATCTAAGAGGAGACATAGTTGTGTAATGCAGTGCGGTGTGCTTTGCTTCCGAGTACATACTTTGGCTGTTAAATACCAACTGGAATAGGAATGAACTCCAATGCATGTCTAAAGGGTAGAATTGTATAGATGTTTAGTGATGACTAAGCAGTTAGCATGTGAGGGTTAAGGGCTGGAAGTTAAAGATTCCAGTACAAAACGGTGTGAAATGTAGGAGTTATGTGGCGGTTTTGTGGGAAGGAGCAGATTGTTAGCCTTCAAGGGACAGGGGTTATTAATTTACAAGAAACAGATCTACATTAGGATTTAGAGTGGGAGATAAGGTTTTTTTTGTTTTTTTTTTGCGCATGCAGGTTAGACAGAGGTAATCGTCTTGGAGGTAAAATGTATATTGGGATTTCGTAGCTAGCAGTTAGGTGTTTGTTCCAGTTACAAGAACTAGTTCATGGCGGATCGGAAATTCGTATTTTGTATTTATAGGAAGACATTAAAGTCACGCACGGAGCATAGCATCCACTCAGGAAGAATAGCTCTAGTATCACAGCTAAGATACTGCATATTTAGGTAACGAATAGTGAAAGTTAAACTGGGCGGCACTTTTTTTTTTTTTGCACCTTACCATGGCTGTTACTATTAGGTATTGTACTTAAATAAAGTTCTTCTGTCATCTAAATAAGCTAAATAGGGATTCCCCCTCCCCATTACTACGTCGATGTGACATGGTAAAAAAGAAAAATTTGTCAGGAAATTGTTTTAAAATAAGTGAATCAAGAATGGTCAAGATGTGTGAGAAATAAGATAAAATTACATAGAATGATATGAGCACAAACGAAAAAAAAAGGGTTAGATTTGTTTGGTTTAAAAAAGAGAGGATAAAATAAAATATAAAATAAAATAAAGTGTGCAAAGAAAAAACAAAAAAATGTACTTAGCTAAAATTACATCTTCGGTGTGTGGCTCTCTTCGACCACCATGCAAAAAAAAAAAAAAGGTTGGCTAAAATGTTCGTTCGTTTCTTCAAATGTCATATTTCCGAACAACTAAAGATGGTTTTACATTCTTATTTTCTAAATCCTACATTTGATGCAGCAAGTATATTGGTGTCGGGTCATTGTGTAATAAGTAGGGCTATGACAACAACATATTCTTGTCCTTGTTTTGATTCTCAGGTATATATATGTATGTATATATATATATATATATATATATATATATTGCTATCTTATAGGTTTTTATGTGGAGTGATGTGCTTGTCGGTTCATTAATTGAGTCTATCTGTGTCGGATATATGCCCGAGAGTCAAAACAATGAAAAGAGTATTGTGCCGTAATCCCCGATTGAGGAGCTTTAGAACTACGCTGAGATAGCTTATCAGATAAACCAAGGATTTAAAATAGAGAAGATAAATATATATATATTTTATTTCATGTCAAAATAGATATTGTTTGAAACCAGAGAAATATATTTTTGCAGCTAAAAGTTGATGACAGGAAATTTCACGTATAACATTGTCTGGTCTTAGGTGAACTCAAGGTCGGATGTCAGAATTGCCATCTGGCCTTGAAAATCGTGAGACCTAACATTCAGATTTCAGGTATGGGAATTGTGCCCACGCGGGGACCTGGGGCTTTCGATTTCGTGGCGAAATCTTATTGGCTGGGGGAGGGGATGTTTCCACCCCATCCACATACCTTACTATATATCTATAATTAATCACACACACACACACAAACACACACACATATGTATATATATATATATATATATATATATATATATATATATATATATAGGGTGTCCATAAAGTTCGTTTGCACTTTAAAAAAATTATAACTTTGTTTATATTTGCGATAGAAATAATTTGTAAAAAATGTTATAAAGTTTCATGTATCTAGTTTTAAGTATAGTTATTGATTAATTTTTCACCACAAAATTCGTAACAATCTTTAGATAAGTAAAATATAAGTAAAAAAATATTTTCTTTTGTTTTTTCAGAATCAATTTGATCCCATGGCTTCAATTGAGGAAAAGTAAACTGTGTCCCTTTGTTGCTGAATTGAAATCTACTATTGCTGTACAAGGAAAGTTTAGAATTGAATACAATAAAAAAGCGCCTCATGGAAACACTATTGTAAAATGGATGAAGAAATTTTAAGAGCAGGCTCTGTCCATGATAAACCACAGTCTGAAAGCCCATATGTCAGTGACTAAAGTGTTGCTTCCATAGAAGAATCCTTTACTGCAAGTCGAAGAAAGTCTGTAAGAGAGGCATCATTGGAGCTCGGGTTTCCAAAGTCTGTGTATAAGATTCTGCGGGCAAAACTTCATAGGAAAGCTTACAAAATTCAATTACATCAACAGTTGTTAGAAGAGGATTATTACGCACGGCTAACTTTCTGTCACCAGTTCAATGAAAAACTTTGCAATGATGATGCATTTGTGAGTAATTTACTGTTTTTTGATGAAGCAACATTTCACAATAGTGGCAAGGTCAACAGACATAATTGCCGAATTTGGGGAACTGAAAACCCAAAAGAAACTGTTGAACATGAAAGGGACTCTCTTAAAGTTAATGTGTAGTGTGCTTTGAGAATAAA
Source organism: Euprymna scolopes (assembly GCF_053919585.1). Classification (NCBI taxonomy): domain Eukaryota; kingdom Metazoa; phylum Mollusca; class Cephalopoda; order Sepiida; family Sepiolidae; genus Euprymna; species Euprymna scolopes. The sequence continues at coordinate 126,618,078 of NC_136485.1, forward strand.
TCGAATCATAGGGGCATATTTTTTTGAAGATCGTGTTATTAACAGTGACAGCTACTTAGATATGTTGCAGAATTACTTTATTCCGCAACTTGAACAATTAAACTTGAAAGGTGATACAGTGTTTCAACAAGATGGAGCTCCTTGTCACTTTGCTCAGCGTGTTAGACAGCTTCTGAATCAGGAATTTACTAACAGATGGATCGGAAGGGGTGGACCATTTCATTGGCCTCCACGTTCGCCAGATTTGACTCCATTAGATTTTTTTATGGGGACACGTGAAAACAATTGTGTATGCAACCAAACCTAGTTTATTGGATGATTTGAAAGCTAGAATAACTAATGTGATTTCAGGCATTACTATAAATCATTTGGCAAATGCTTTTCGAGAACTGCAAAATCGTATTACCCTTTGTATTGCTAATGATGGAGGGCATGTGGAAAGTTAAATAAAATTTCAATAAAAGCTTAAAAAATATAGATTTACTTCTTTCAAATCCATTTTACAGATTATTTCTATTGCAAATACAAATAAAGTTATAATTTTTTAAAGTGCACACGGACTTTATGGACACCCTGCATATATATATATATATATATATATATATGTATATATATATATATATATATATATATATATATATATATATATATATATAAAGCCTATTTAAGAAGTATCACTTTTGAACACCGTATGGGGGGGGGATAAAGTCAGTCTGTTGAACCCTCCAGACAGTTTACTGTCTTCGCCCGAATTTGAGATTTATGACTTGTTAAATAATTTTTTAATCTCGTATCAATCGTTAGTGGCCTTGGGGGCAAAAGCTTAGCAAATATATTCAAATGTGTCTTCGTGACTGGAATTTCCCAACCGACAGAAATTGTGATTTTCGGAACTGATGATTGCAAATGCATAAAACACTAGTGTCTGTAGATATAAAAAATATCATCTATAACTATTAAAAAAACACTTCAAGAAGTATCAAAGTTGAGCACTGTCTGGGAAACGAAAACTAAAATGCAGTCAACAAGCGCTTATGTAACGTTAAAGATGCGCTTGTTTGAACCCTCTAGACTTTCTACTGTCTGCGTCCGAATTTGAGGTTTATAGATTGTTTAATTCTCTTAATTCTCTTGTCGATTGTTAGTGTCCCAAAGGTAACGGCTAAGCAAATGGAGGCAGAGGTGGCTTTGTGGCTGTGTTCGAATTTCTCGACCGCGGTAGGTATTGTCACTTCCTGCACTAATTATTCGAACGTATAAAACACGAGTGTACTTAGGTATAAAATAATTATATATATATAAATATATATATATATATGTATGTATGTATATATATATATGTATATATATGTATATATATATATATATATATATATATATATATATATATATATATATATACATGCTTATCCGGATTGTTGCAGGACTGGTACTCCTAACACATTGGCTGTGTGCAGTTTTCCCGTCCATCGTCCATCCCGGAGGCGATACTTTAAAATAATATATTTGTGCAGGTGTGAACCATATAAAATGAAAAAGTCATATTAAGGGATATAAAAAATTTAACATACAGATGCTAAACCGTAATATCGTGTCCTTTAATCATTTGTGAACCTATTCCTGGCGACCGTAATGTCTTCCCACATTCTCATAACATAACAATTTCTTTATCCACTAAACAACATTCTCTAAGCAAATTTATATAATATTATACACTATGGTTTATATATGTTTTGTCGCCTTGCAAGTAATAGTGAACACAAACAGTGGTATAAGTAACGAAATAAAATGTATTAACAAAAGTATGTAGCAGAAGTATACGTCATTATTCTGGGGCCATAACTTCCACGATTCACTACCACAACGTTTAGATTTAACTTTATTTATTGCCCTTTGATAAGTCAATATAATTCTGAAGTCGGTACATTAGTTTACTCCATAATAATATAATATAAAAATTAAGAGTATATAATAAAGAGAGAGTTAAAGAAAATTCATAGTCCTTATAATCTAATTTATAACACTTACTATAATTGTGTGTCTTTCTATCTCCATTTTTTCAAAATATATCTCCTTAGAGACGTAAGGTCGCAGAATGGCGCGAGACGAGTCAAATGGTTGCGTTGTTTTATGGATGTTTAGCGAGAAAAGATAGCTGCTAAATGTAACCCTATGAGTCGGTTATTTGAGTAACCGACCCATAGAACATTATGTTTATAGTTACAAAAAAAGTCAATGCATACCTGGAATTAGTGTGGTTTTCTTTTCCCGGGCGATTCTCCATTCCTCAAGGTGACCACCTCCTGTTGGGTTCTGGCCGAGAAGGGTGGCACACCTCGTATTGATGTTTACAGAAATTTTTTCAAAATGTATCTACTTAGAGACATTAGGCCAAAGAGCGACGCGAAGCGTGTCAGGTGACTTCGTTGTGTTATCGGTGTTTAGCCGGTAACAGTAGATACTAAAGAGTCAACTATTTAAAAACAAATTGGGACTTGGGAACGTGTTATTTGTACACAAATACACATTTATGCGTTAAATTATGCCTGGGTTTATTGTGATATTATAGTTGCATGCTGTTAAAAAATGGCTAAGAATCAGTTCTAGTCTGTTAAAAATAATATTTTTGTAAACCTCGAGATAAGTTTCACTTTATTTTTTTATGAGGTATTTTAAATATTAAATTCGTTACATATTTGAAGCAGACTCAGTTTGTAAGATATTTGAAGAAGACTGTGTTCATAAAATATTTCAAGAAGGCGATGTTCGTAAAATATTTGAAAAACTATATTCATAATATAGTTGACCCCCAACATACGAGCTACCCGAGTTACGAGAAATTCGAGATAGGAGATGGCCTCAGAGCAACCGCCCCCTACATACGAGCAAAATTTCAAATTACGAGTTTCCAGATGCAACCGCTAGGTGGTCGAGTGTGTCCTGTTTCACTACGTCTAATGACGCCATTTTAATTCGAGATACGAGCTTCATCCGGGAACGAATGAATCTCGTATGTCGGGGGTCCACCCTATACGCGAAGAAGATTAAGTTCATAAGATATTTCCAGAGAAATGCGTGCATTAGATTTTTTTAAGCAGGCTAAGACCGTAAGATATTAAAAGAAAACTAAGTTTGTAAAATATTTGAAAAAGACTAAACAGTCTTTAGTTCTGTTTGTCCAATAACGCTGAAACACTCATGTGCAGCTAAAATGGTTAAATGGGGAAAAAACTTTTCTTGTGAGGGAAACATAAAATGCAGTTTGCAAAAAAGACGATCAACTATTTTATTTGTATAAACAAACAGAGCACTATGAAACATTGTGCTGTTCGAGTTAAAATTAGTAAAAAAAAAAAAAAAAATCAAACATTTTAGCGACGATTTAAACCAAAACATGTTGCTCTCTCACTCACTCTCATTCTATCCGCCTCTCTCCTTCTTTCTATTCCTATGACGTTCACTCGGACGATAAAATGTCCATTAAACGAAAATCTGACTAGTTTATAACATTTAAGATTTGCAAAGAGACTTCCTTTTTATTAATTTATGTCTACGAATAAGATAAAAAAAAACTCAGAAGAAACAGTTTTACATCGAATTTTCTGTTTAGAGGAATACATTAAGGAATACATTAAGTCAATCTGATAGCAAGATTGTGTTCGTCAATTTACATGTGCTGAATCGTATTCGTCTCATGACATAGTTTCTAAGAGTTTAAAAGATAAGTTTTTACTAGAAATTCATGGCAGGGAACAAAAACACATTATACAGGATGTGTAAAACGCACTGAAGTATTTTGAACTTATTTTTTACATAGGCATCACCAAGAGGCCACTCGAGGATAAGGGTTAAAGAGTGTACAGTAATCAATTGGACAATACAGTAATCGTTATTAAGGGAAATTTGGTAAATTTGTTAACTTAAGTGGAACGGCTAATCAAGAACTTGTTTATGTTGGACTTGAAGACAATAGGTTGTAGTCAGCTGGAAAGCAGGAAAACGGAAGACAGTTTCATAGGCATGCAGTTCTAAGAAAGAAACTTTGTTCATGGAATCTACGTTTAGGTTAAAGCATAGATAAAAAGGTGGAGGAATTATTGATAGTGTTTTTTGATGATATCTTTCTGTAATTTTAACATAATCTAACTAAGACATGGGGAAATTTAAAAAAAAATGCAAAATTCAAAAATCTTTATTCATAAAAAAGAATGCTTTTAAATGTTGCCCATTTTCAGCTTCTCATATTTGTGCTCTTTTTAGAACATTATTTATGACAGATTGCAGAATCTCTGGCTTGCGATTAAATTCCCTTATTTCGTTCCCGATGTTTTCCTTTAATTCTTGCAGGATTTCACTCTTTCTTTAAGATATCCACACAAGAAAAAGTCTTACATGAAAATGTTTTCGATAAGCACTTGAGTCCAAACAATTGACCCTTGATTTTGGTAAAACAATTTCACAACTTGTGTACGTTGTTCAATGCTATACTTATCAATAATTAATTTCTCAAAATATTATCCAAAAAATATCTGAAAGAGAGAAAAAAATAATCATTAATTGTAAAATAACAACGATTTTCAATCCTTCAGTCACTTTTTTGACATATGTATAAGAACACGTGCACATACCGAGAATCACAATCACATGAGACACGTGGATGACGTTACAACCGAGACGTGAAGTCACGCATGGCCGGAGAACAAGAAAGTATGTATTTTTTCTTAAAACCTGAAACAGTGAGTTGAATTTCTTTCCCCATTCTTTTTTATAGTCCTTGCGACGAGGTCTACAACGTGTTGGGTATCGAGTGTGGACATTTAATGACTCCGTAACATTTGGAGCATAAAAAGAATGTCGTGAAAAAAAGCTGTTGCGCATTCATAGCTGAATCATGGTGATGATGTCAGACAACAACTAAAGTTCATTTGTAACAAATGTGATACAATCGCAATAAGTGTTGTAAATTGTAAAAAAAGTTGTGTTTGAAGGCTATATCAATGCGGTTCGTTGGAAACACGATGGACACGAGTTAGCATATAAAAGAATAATGACAATACTAGCGGGACCTGTGGAAATTCCACAGGGGACTCGTTCCTGTGTAATATATTGATGTTGGCATTCTGTAGATGTTCAGTGTAAATGGAGACACTCTGATATTATTGTAGCCTGTTTGTTAAAAATGCAAAAGTATCTATCTAAGCTAGCACGAACGCCCGGCAAAATCCAGTCGTAATGTACGCTTAAATATTATATTTTAATTCTTACAGATTTCGTATATATTATTATAGAGTTAATGTTCTATCGATTTTTATATATTATAAACTTTTGTTCGTTCAGCCATATTCGAAACCGAAACCAAAACTTATAAAAACTTCTTGATAAAATTATTTATTAAAAAAAATAGATTACTGGTGTTCTATCAGTTATAATCGACACCGAAACCAAAACTTATGAATAATTCATGATAAAATTATTTATAAAAAATAGATAACTTAATAGCCATCAGCTATAATTAAAACCAAAACGAAAAGCTATGAAGAATTCTTGGTAAAATTATTTATGGTAAGAAATAGAAGTACATAACAATTAAACGCCTCGGATGTAAACGTGCCACAGAAAATAACGATATCGTATTATTATATAGATTAGAAGAAATTTTCAATAATTTTCAATCATATAACGTTTATTTGCCAACATAATGTGTTGTATAAGATCGTAGGTGTTGATGTCCCTAATTTTTTAGAGTAGTATCTCTATCACAAGTAATGTAAACTGTATAAATAACTAGCAGGACTTGCTCGGGATGGACTATGCAGTAAAAGAATAATTTAACTAATAAAAAATATCTGTAAAATAATTTAGGTTTTAAAGTGGGAAATCCCTATGTGTCGATTATGATTTATGTTGAATGTTATTTTATGTCGATGCTTCTGCACAATACTGACGAAAGTAAATCGAAGGATAAGCGTGAATAAGTGGCAGGTGAGACAACACCGTGATTACTGGACAGACTTTTCTTACTTAGAAAAGGTAACTCAACAAAAAATTGTTTTATTTTTATTTTATATATTTTATTTATTTTATTTTTTTTTGGAACCGTTTGAGATGAGGCTTCATAAATTGTTTCTTTATTCTTTTGCGAACTGTTATCCTTATCTTTATAGTTGTTGTTGTTTTACCACGATTCGGCCAACTCATCATCATCTACGAGACCCGTGGCGCAGTAAATAGACGCAATGAATCTCCATGGTTTCATGTGAGCATTGTCTGAAGATAGCGGTTTCAATTCTACCTACTAGGTATCGTTCAGATGTTAAAAAGAGGACGCATCTTTCTTGTTCAATGAATGTGGGGTGGCATATTGCCGAGTTCCCAAGACTTATTTCTATCTTTGTTTTAGCTTCATACCTCTATTTGTTCATTCACTTTATTTGTCTATGTGTACGAAATTGGATTAATATACGTGTTTGATGATATGGATATATGTGTATGCGCGTATATATATATATATATATATATATATATATATATATATATATATATATATATAAATCCACATACAGTACTGTTTCGCTGTTTCACACCTCATCAGTGTGGCTAGACAGGCAACTGCCTCAAGCCAGGATATATGTGTATGCGCTTATATACGGATATCCGTCCAAATGACAGTCAAGGCTTCTCACCATTACGCTATACGGCTGCTGCTGTGTGGGTAATGAACAAACGATGTTTTTGACATCGTCCAAATGCCTCCGCTCGATTTGTTTACACAAAGAGCGTCGCTTAATACGTTAATGGCAGTTTGTATGTCATATATATTCATATATATGGATGTGTATGTATATGGCTGTATAAGTTTGTATGTATATATATATGTTGTGTGTATGTACCAGCGTATATATATATATATATATATATATATATATATATATATATATATATATATATATGTGTGTGTGTGTGTAAGTGTGTGCATGCATGTACATGCAATGACGACAACGTTAGTTAGTTGTTCGATTTGTTTAAACATATATATATATATCAAGAGTTGTTATTAAGTTTGTATGTATATATATGTTGTGTGTATGTACCAGCGTATATATATATATATATATATATATATATATATATATATATGTGTGTGTGTGTGTGTGTGTGTAAGTGTGTGCATGTATGTACATGCAATGACGACAACGTTGGTTGGTTGTTCGGTTTGTTTAAACATATATATATATATAATATATATATATATCAAGAGTTGTTATTATATACCTACAGAAATCTTTCTCGTTCGATGGATGTGGGGTGACATATTGCCGAGTTCCCAAGATTTATTTCTATCTTCGTTTTAGTTCATTACATTCGTATGCTTATTCCACCATGTCTTCTACTTATTACCAATGCGAATGAATTATTGATGTAGATTTTAGTTTCTTTTGACTTAATGGTACACACTGTAATGACTTGGTGTCTGGAATTGGCGTAAATTATATACAAGTTATGCATAAATGGTTTAATAATGTGAGGAATGCCGACGAGTCTGTGCTACGCTACTTTTGCACCCGACCAATTCAGAAACAATGATTTGGATTACACTATTGCAAAGTAATATAATAAAAACCGAAAGGAGAAGCAAGAGGTCAAGCCACCTTTCAACGATGCGTTGTCTCATGGTTATGTGCTTTCAACTATAACAGCTGTACAGTATGAGCACTTTTGAAAACATGATGGTTCTTAGTTCATACACTTCAACGTATTATATATATATATATATATATATATATATATATAGCATATTTCATATATATATATATATACATATAGCATATTTCGTGTTTTGTCTATTACTTCTATTTTCGATTCTTTCTAACTTCCGAATAACAGTCTTCACTTCACTTCCCTACGCAATAACTTTGTCAATTTTAAGTCTACAGGCTGGAAATTTGATATACAGGGTACTGAGATTTGGAAAATCTTTGTGATCGGTTTTCGGCCAGAGATTTGGCTGTTAAGGGGGCAAAGCTCAACGATGTGACTTTTGAGAACTCTACTTAACTCCTCCGACAATTTTTGGTTTAAACACTTATATATATATTTTATGTACACACACACACACACACACACACACACACACACACACACACACACACACACACACACACACACATATATATATATATATATATATATATATTTAAAAGATAATACAAGTTCCTTATATATGGGTCGTGGAATTGCATTATCACCATAGGATAGTTTTGAAAATATCTGACGCCTTTCCGAATTCACGTGTCTTGAAACAAAAATAAAAAAATTCCTCAATTCACTAGCAAACCACTTCAATTAACCTGAACGCGCACTAGAAATATTAATGCCTCCTAATTTCTCACAAACAAAAGTATGCAAACTAAAAGAAATACAATGGAACCTTCCGATTCCACACACAGAAGATAGGTTTCAACACAAACCTTGGCCCTCTGAATACATACAAGCACTTCCAAAACAAATAAAAAATAAAATAAAACAATTAATTTACATAATCACCTACATATATGTATATACTTATGTGTAAACTTGTCCTTTTTCTCTATTGGTTTTAGTATGTATATTATATCTTTTCTTTTTACCAACGGACGCATATATCATATTCTTTTGATTCTTAAATTACTACTACTACTACTACTACTACTACTACTACTACTACTACTACTACTACTACTACTACTACTATTATTTTCGTCATACTTTGATTCTATTTGCACTATTATTATTGTTATGATTATTATATTATTACTCATATTTCGTGTATCCATTTATCTATATTTATTTATACATCTTTAGCTTCATATCTCTACTTGTTCATTCACTTTGTCTATGTGTACGAATTTGGATTAATATACTTGTTTGATAATATGTATATATGTGTATGCACTTATATATGGATATATATATATATATATATGGATGTGTATGTATATGACTGTATAGGTTTGTGTGTGTGTACCAGCGTATGTATATATATATATATATATATATATATATATATATATATATATATATATATATGTGTGTGTGTAAGTGTGTGCATGTATGTACATGCAATGACGACCATGTTGGTTGGTTGTTCGATTTGTTTAAACTCATATATATATATATATATATATATATATATATATATATATGAGTTTAAACAAATCGAACAACCAATATTTATATATAAAGAGTTTTTGTATACCTACAGAAATGCAGTTGTTTGTTAGTTGGTCTGTCGCGCATATGTTATGTTTCACGTGACCTGAAATGGACACGCTTTGTTATTAAGCAGCATAGAAGAAACCAAAACAAAAGAAATCTTGGCAAAAGTACTTTCATTTGAATTTCGCCGAAAGCCACTTCTCTTCTGTCGTGACAATTGTCTTATTCACTTGTTTTCCACTTGACTTGAATTCTTTAAAGACAATTGAATAGAACTTTCATCTTGGTCTGCTGATTCCCTCTGATCCTTTCATTAGTTTGGAAGGAAAGCAAGAACAAAAAATCGAAACCTTTGCAACGCATAACTTTTTAATCAAGGGAATGCTTATAAATTGGATTCTCTATTGATAACGTTTTTTATTTTCTTAAATTGGTAAAGAAATGTGTTAATCCCCTTGCTGATTTTGGCATTGCTTTAGTTACAATTGAAATATGTGATTTTAGTCAATATCGCCATTTTTGACGTATGGTTTCTGCTCAATAGACGACCACAACAGCGACAAGAAAGATATGGTTCCATTCTGATTTATGGTTGTCTTCTTATCAGATAACTGTTATTACACCCTTTCTGACTTGTTAAGAATGGCTTTCTTATATGTTTGACTATGATTATCCAGATAAATCGACAGTAGGAACCGGAAGTTAAAAGCAGGAGACAAACTTGACAATAATCACAAAACGTTTCCGTTCAGTCCCGAAAAACAATGAATAGCCCCTGTAAGGGTGGTTGCGTGTGTAATTGTGAAACAAAAGTTGTAAAATCACCAACCGTACCTCTCCTGAATCGGCATTGCTTGAGTCCAGTGGAAAGGAGAAGTTCAGGACGATTGGAAACAGTGCCGAAATAAACAGAGGGCACATACGGCATCTGAAACTCCCAAATGGTCATCAATATTAGTACTGACCTGGTTCAGCGTTGCTTTATGATAATCACAAATATTTCCATATTTTCAGTTGTTCGGAATGATTACATGAGATATCATATTTACACATAAACTGTAATAAAGTTCATTTTATGATGCCAATAACAGTACAACAATAATAAATTAAAATTGGCTAGTCAGAATCAAATTTCAAAACCTATTTAGACGCAAGATTTTAATCTCGTAACATCAATTAATGTTCGAAGATGTGTATTATAATAAAATATGTGACAGAAAATATTAGGTAGAATTATTAGTTTCATTTAGTAACATTTATAAACAAAATGTTCTTAAAGCAAATAATTAATTAATGAAAATATAAGCAAATCATCTATATAAAAATATAATTGTTGATCCTCGTCGCAAGATTGAGAAAAGAACCTCGATCAAAATAGGGCGGTTGTTTCATTTTGTCAACATATGCGTTGATAAGGTTATGCTGAAGTCTTGCTAAAGGTCTCTTCAAAGCTAAGATATTTTCCAATGCAGATTTTCTATTTTTCCACATACAACCCATAGTATTCTTGAATAGTCATTCATATAGTACTAACGGAAAAGCTTAAATATTAGAAAACTATCTACAGTTTTTTCTTATATTTATTGTTTGAGTTTGAGTTTCATTAAAATCGAATACCCGTATTTGAAGTTTTAAAAGAGTTCGGTCCTAATAGATTTTTTAGAGTAGCAAGGCACTTAGAGATTTGGGACCACTTCCATTGTCTTCCTTAAAAAAATTTAATGCATACAATTTAAATGTAATAAAAAATAGGATATTTTAAAGGTGATATTCTATGATCGCTTATTAAGTGTGCACTTAAAAATTTTAAAACTCTTTCATTGTCTTTATTAGTAAATTTTACATGGGAACACATTTTGAGATTTTATGTGAATTTTGCAACATTTCTTTTTATAAGGAGCTCACAAACAGCGTATACATGCAGGCGTACATTCAGGTTTATACATAGAGAAGATAGCTATTCGAACCATGAATAGTCATTAAAGGCCAATGAAATTAATAATAAAATGACAGTCAGTTTGCTGGAATGATATAAACAAAACGAATGTCAGATATATCAGCAAGCGTTTGATTCTCGTCTATTCTCGTCGAGTACCTGTTGTAGAAAGTTTCATAGTTCTTATCAGGGATACGGACCGTACTGAAAATCTAACGTTATTAGTAAAAAATTAATTTTTGACATAGGGAGGGGAGGACGTTTTGTGATCTAACATTAATAGCAAAGTCTGTACTCTGCATTAGTAGCAGATTTTTATTATATGTATATGTATATATCAATATATATATATATATGTGTGTGTGTGTGTGTGTGTGTGTTTATCGGGAAAATATGCGTTTTCAATTATATTTCACCTTTATTCATATTAACCGCGTTGTATTTATGAAGCTTGGTGTATGTATAATTTGATAAAATTAAATATGCCTTCAACAGTGTAACACAAGATGCAGCTATTCTTAGGATTTTTCCGGCTTTATGTAATCACATACAATTAATTTCATTTCCTTTTAAAGTTAAAAGTTGCAATCTTTATGCAAGTCAGCGCGGAAAAAAAATTCAAAATTGACATAATTATAAACTGGATTGTTTCTGCGCTACGAAACAAGTGCAGTAAAAAGATGGATATTCTGACATATTTAAATAAATAAATAGTAAGATAAATTTTATCTTGGATGTTGGGATATAGCCGTTGTAATCCATTTATCAATATATATATATATATATATATATATATATATATATATCTGTGTGTGTATTCCTTTATATACATATATATATATCTGTGTGTGTGTGTGTGTGTATTCCTTTATATACATATTTTTATATATATATATATGTGTGTGTGTGTGTGTATTCCTTTATATATATATCCTTTATATATATATATATATATATATATATTAAAATACGTATATATATATTCTATATACACGATTTGTACATATATTTCTATGTACATCTACTTCTATTTACATGATAATTTAATTCCGAAGTTTGTTTAGCTTAATGACATCCCGTGAGAGGAAGTTGGTGCTGGTGAAGTAGACAACAACGCTGACTAATAACGTAGTTGGGCTAATACCAAATTCCATCGGTTGAATTATACACTTTTATTTATAAATGTTATCATTCCTTTTATAATATCAACTTCATGATTCTAGAAAGAAACAAATGCACAGGACAAGGAAAAGCCGGTTTATATCAACCGTAATACACAGATTCTAACGTTTTAGCACAGAGAGTGTTTGGATGAAAGGGTTTTAGTAGCACTCAAATAATGAAAGGTAACTTTTAAACGAAGATACTGAAACCACTTGACTTGCGCTCGGGGATTTGGATTCCTACTGGCTGACAACTGACGCAAGCGGATCATGATAGAATGTAAACAGTCACGTACAATGTAGTAAAGTTTACATAGACATATAATTTATCTGTCTATCTATCTGTTTACCTGCCCCCTCTCTTCATTTCTAAGTGAATCTGTTACCCGTTTTAGTTTTAAAAAGTCCTGTAAAAACTGAATAGTGGTGTTCAGGTGGTTTTTACTACTAACAACCAAAAGACAATGTTTTTCACAGCGAAAGATGACGACAAGATTAACGCAGTTATCAACAACAAAAACCATGACGTTGTTAATGGTAAGACGTAATATAACATATATGTTTATATCACACTTGTAACTTGTGTTGGATTAAAATACAACTTATATTAAAAGGTCGTTTGTATAATATAGATATCCTTACTTTTCTAAAAGAAAAACGGATTTTCCTAAGACGTGGTCATTCAATCTAGGCGTTCAACGATGGAAATGCTATTTCAAACTTACACCCAACAGGCCGTCAGGAAAAAAGTTTTCATTATTAAACGTCGGCGTAATCAGAAACGTAATGAATCATTGTTGGACATCGTCTACCTATGAAATAAACACAAAATCACAATAAATTTCGAGACTTTCCTTTTTTCCGTTTATGATAAGCTTAAATAACTATATATATATATATATATATATATATATATATATTAGGCACCGCCAAAACTGGGGTGGGCATGTCAGTACTTTTTGACGGACCGTCTTTTTAAAAATCTACCAAAAATCAGGTAATTATCCGATCAATACGAAATTTTCAGCGATTATTAGGAGAAGAATGAACTTTATAACAGTGTACTTATTTTTCATAAACGATATTTATATATATATATTTTTTTGCTTACAAAACCCCCCCTTGTTTTGAAGTGGGAACAAATATGCTTAAAATAATCATCTGAAACTGAAATCAACATATTGTGTTGTTGTAAGGGACAGAATTATAGATTAAAAAAAAAAAAAAAAAAATTGTTTGCATACCTTATTTTGACGTCTGAATATCAGAACTTCGATTGTGTTTAATTATCCCGCTTTTGAGTTTTGAAGTGTGAAATTCGGTGAATATGTTAAGTAAAATAATTAATTTAAGTTAAGCAAAACAAAAAAAAAAAAATTTTAATATTTATACGAAAAAAGCTATTTTAAAATTTTTGATAAATAAATTAACAATTTTTTTTTAGCGAGCCGAATAATGCATGACCATTATTAAACAGGGCATGCTTTGAATAATCGATACCAAAAAAAAAAATTCGATAAATATTGTGCCCTTTGTGTTAAAAATAGCATCATTTTTTTCGATCCCGTTTGAAAACGTTTGCCGCCTTTCGACTACGGTGGACCAAACGCGCTGAAATAATTTTTTTTTATTCAGCTTTAAATTGCCCCCCCCCATTTTGGGGAGCCTGCCCCCCACACACATACACATTAAAAACCAAACGCATACAAATGGTCACCCATCTAGTACTGGCCAGCCTCAGCTTAATAATACATTGAAATTTTCGTCACTGAAAAATAAGTTTTTTTTGGCCTGTTTGGTCTTCCATAGTTTTTTTATCATCAAAAGAAAACGTAAACAGACTCGATCTGAACTCTACGTCAACGCGAAATATTTGGTTACCTATATGAATAAGTGGAATTATTTGAAATTCAGGTACTTATATTATAATATTTTTGCATATTCTCTTAGAAAATCATCCTAAATCTTAGTTAGATAATAAATAAATTAATTAATTATTTCAAAAACCCTTTTTTTTAAATATTTAAGTACGTTTTTTGTGCAAGCCAAAAAATGTTAATTGTTAACTTTTTGGGAAAATTTAACATTTAAAATTGAATTAAAAATAGTAGAAAAAGTTTTACATTATTCTGTTTTCTATATGATAAAATTCAGGGTTTTATCTTTCTGGAAAAAAAAAGTTACTCAGAAATAATGGATTTTAATAAATGTAATTTCGTTTTAAAAAACAACAACAACTTGATTTTGCGGCCATTTTTGGCGGTGCCTAATATATATATATATATATATAATATATATATACATATATATATATTATATATATATGTATGCATATATATAGTAAGTTATGACAATATATATATATGGCAATTAAGCTACACAGAATATTCCGCATGCCATTCTCGTGAGACGCATAATATTCTGTGTAGCTTAATTGCCATATATATTTTCATAACTTACGACCTCCCTATGTATTGAGCACTGTTGACGTAAATACTGAAAAATTTACGCATAAAAATTATATCTCCGTATATTAATTTATGTGATAAAATGAAATGATCATATATATATACACACACACGCACGCACACATATATTTGAAAACAATAAGAATTGAACATGAAGTCACAAAAACTATATACTAGTGAATATAGAATGATTCATTTATTTAATAAGGGTGTACAAACAAACTAAGTGTTTGTACACACTTATTAAATAAATTAACCATTCTATATTAATCAGTATCTAGTTTTTTGTGACTTCATTTTCCATTCGTATTGTTTTTCTATATAAGCTCCAATGAAATTTGTCGAGCTTTATATTATCCCTATAATTTATTCTCTTACTCTAACTCACTACGCTATATATATATATATATATATATATATATATATATATATATATATATATATATATATATATACTCTTTATTTGTTTTTACATAATCAGTAATATTGTGCTACACATTCATAAGCATGTTTCGGTCAGCCAGTTATCAGTAACATATATATTTGCATGTAAATCTGCCAATTTTGCATTGTTTGGATTATAATAACTATAAAAAGAAAGCAACAGAAAATAAAGTTTGTAGATTATGTTATTTTTATTTGTGTTTGTGATCATCAAGTAATTCCAGTTCTGCCTTTAACGAATTGATAACCAAGTGATTATCTGTAATTCTGTAATTACCGAGAGAGAATATATTATGTGTACGCGTGTCTTGTATATATATATATATATATATATATATATATATATATATATATATATATATATATATATACATGTATCGTCTAAATGTTCTTCTCGTGAATTTGTGTATAAAGATTGTGTATACGTTTGTATAATCGTGTCACAATAATTTATATGACGTGTCTATATGCGTGTGCTTCTCTATGACAATCTATCATTGTGATCGTTTAATCTACTTTTTTCTATTGTTCATTTAATTGAGGCATGTATAACACTGTTGGCAGTGTTGATATATTAACATATGCTGTTTAACAGCGGGTATATAACATTTACAACAGAAAAGGACAAATAATATTTACTTGTGTTTTACATCGGCCAATGGAGAAACATACCTTGTACATCTTTGCTCTTTATTTGCTGTTCATGAAGATTCGTACAACAAGAATCTTGGTGGTATTTACAGCAGCTTTATTTCAGATGTTTTCCCTATTGAATAACTGCAAAGCTGATCGACATCTTCCCCTACTTGGAACTATCACCGTCCGTGGACCGTCTTTCCTCCCCTGGCTATCAACTTGGTGTGATCTCTCTTACTCCCGATTCTTGGCTAAGGAATGATATGTGTATTTGAAACTCTCTCTGAGAGCTCACGCCATCTTAAATGAGATCTACGTTATGCTACGTAAAATTGTAGAGGCCATCCTTATTTTTTTAAAATTATTGATTCTGTTCTAATATTTTTTTCTATTAAAACGATTTAACATAAATACTTTTATCTGTAAATATTTATTTCGCTATAGTAACAATCTTTCTGACATTCTGCTTTTAAAATTATTATAACGATCATAGTAATTGTCTACCAACATATCTTTCGGCATTTTACAGTTTACTCTCCATATATAAAAACGAAAATGTGTGTGTATGTATGTATGTGTGTGTGTTTGTATGTCCGACATAAACTTTCGACAGAGGCCACGTTTATGGGGAAAATTATATTTTACCCTCCATTTATACTAACCCATTTATTTAGAAAGCTTGGTGTATGTTAAATTTGATAAAATTAAATATGGCTTCAATATTATAATACAAGATACAGCTATTCCGGCTTTTTGTGATCATGTCCAATTCATTTTATTTTCCGTTAAAGTTAAAAGTTCCAATTATTTTGAAGAGTCAGAACGAAAAACGAATCAAGATGATAATAAACCTATTGTTTCTGTGCCACGAAACACGTGCAGTAAATAGATGAATATTCTGACATGCTAGAAGTAATAACTGTATAATAAAAAATGTATGATTAATATTTTGTAATCAGTTTCCAAAATATTTATCGTTGTTTACATTTGTTACAAAACTTCAAATTTATTATTACTACAATAATAGCACAACACATTGACAATTTTATGATTTTATCATCAACTTATAAAACTTTCCGGATCCATTAAGGTTAAGAACCCCAGAAAATAAGCAATATAGAAGAGATAATCTCAACACTATAAAAACCTGTTCCTCCCTAAATGAAGCACTGTGGATTTGAACAAAAGTTCAAATGGCTTCAGCCTGGAAGGATATTTAGAAAACGACACAGCATAGTTCGTATTAAAAAGAAAGTTAAATTTTATTTCGTTTGTGTACACATTTTGCTTACAGAAAAATGTTTATACTATATATATATTTAGTCTAACTCCGTCTTCCTACGAAGGAAGAACAGAAGATTATTCTGATCTATCTATAATATTAAAATTATAAATCGAGTAACGAAAAATGAATTCGAAAGGCTCAAATGTAAATATTAGTCGAATAATAATTACTTTATTAGTAATTTGAAAACGAGAATTTAAAACGCTAAACGCAAACAACCCGAAAAATAGAATTTTCTTTTTTTTTTTTTTTTACAAATAGGGACACAATGTTTTATTTGTGTATGTAAATGCTTTCTAAATAAAATATCGTAACAAATAATAAATATTATAGCATCTCCCAATTTTTCTTTTTTACCATTAAACTAAATCCAGGGTTTGACACACCGGTGGGGTCACCGAAGTATAGCAACGATGAACCTGGCCTGTTCTAGATGGGAACTTTAGAATACATTATGACGAAAAACAACAAAACTCAAGTTATTATCTGTTTGTTTCCAGTGATCGCAAGTCAACCGGAAGAAATCGGTATAGCCCCAAAGTTATCTCTTTTATTTTGTTCATTTTCTGGGGTTGTTAAAACTTAATGGGTCCTTCCGCATATTTCTTTTTATCAAATCCGATGTACACAATAAACATTCTTAATAATTCTAACGTGGATTTTAGAATAAAGTACAGAAAGAATGGAGAACACATATTGAAATATTGACAAGCTAAATAAAAGCAATACATTTAACGTTGACATATGCATTAAAACAGGGTCAATTTTTTTATGCTGTGGAGTTTTAAAAACTCTTTCAATCGAATTTAAACAAATAAAAATTAAGAGTTTAGTTAGTTTAGAAGTGAATGTCGTACATACACATTTTGTAAACTTTATTTGAACTGCGATATATACATCTCAACAAATAAAATGTTATTCCATATAAAAAAGAATGGTTTACAGTTATTTGTTCCATACAAGGGAACTCATTTAGCTTTAATATACTTCAATTCAAAATACCCATAAAGTATTATTTAATAGCTGCAAATTACAAACATTTTAAAATGAATTTTTTGTATCAGACATATATAAGAAAAGAGATGTTTAGAGAGAAAAGGGAAAGCGTTGAAAATGTTATCAGTTTGAAGTTAAACATAAAAAAATCAAGAATCGTATCTTTTATATGATGAGATTCCGATAAATTGAAAAAAAAAGTTTTTCTGTTTCTTTTTGCATTTCAATGTTGATTGCAAAAGTGGATAGCGTTGATTTATGACAAATCGAGTGCTCAACGTGGCTTTTATTTAAACTACAGACAATCGTGAATACTTCAATACGCATATTAATAACAATAATTCTAAGAAAAGGAAAAAAATCAAATTTATTGTATTTCGGTAATATTATTCTTTTCATCTTTCTTTTGCAAACATCACAAGACAAAAATCTACGTGTATTTTTTTATTTATTCACAAATGAATTATGCAGACGTAGCCAATAAAAATATATTCGGCTTCATTTATTTTTTTTTTCAGTTTTTATTTGCGACCATATATCTTTAAAATGTGTTTCGTCCATCGATCGCTTTATTGATCTGTCACCATCAGATTTAAATAATTTTCGAATCTTATATAGCAGTATGTATGCCTTCCATTCTTGTATGTATGTATGTATGTATGTATGTCCAACTCGGTTCTAGTTTTGCCGATGCTGCTGTTGGAAGGAGAAATGGAAGAAATTAAAAGACAAAATGCCTCCTCTGTCCACCACTACTCGCATGCAAACGTTACATCATGTGTCGTAAATTAATCAAACAATCACAGCAATTTGAGCTATGTTTTGAAAATTGTCTGCCTAGAATAGTTTTAAAAAATTGAACATTTTTTTCTGAACTACTTTCATGCAATGACCAGGCGTACTAACCCACCTTTTTATTTGGTTGGTGCAATGCAATGACCGGGCGTACTAATCCACCTTTTTAGTTTTCAAACGATCTTCAGCAGACTCCTTTTCGTCACACTTATTCTCTTTTTTATGATATTTACTTTGTAATATTTTTCATTGTCCGTGTTTCATCTTAGTATTTCTTATATAACAAAATATACTCTCTCTTAACATTACCATTAAACTAAATCCAGGGTTTGACACACCGGTTTCCGTGGGGTCACCGAAGTTAAGCAACGATGAACCTGGCCTGTTCTAGATGGGAACCATTTGGGACTTCCAAGTGCTATATGTGCTCTCTGCGGATCTCGGCATTGTTTCCAGTCGTTCTGGACTTCTCTTTGCCACTGAACTCAAGCAGTACCGATTCAGGAGAGGTGTGGTTTGAGATTGCGCAACTGTTGTCAAACAATTACAAGCGCAGGTGCTACTACAGGGTGTATCCTTTATCTATTGAAACTGAACGGAGGCATCTAAATCCAGGATTAGTGGTAGAATCAAATAATTATTTTTGTTGCTGTTAATCGTTAATCTTTATTTGCAAAAATGGATTTTCTTCAGTTTATCTAATTTCCCGCGTAACGAGGGGCCACAGTTAAGCTAGTATTAACCATGACAATTTTTAATTATATTTCATACTAGCGGGGGTACCCGGCGTTGCCCAGTTGTTTGGAGGTATGTATAAGGGGGGGGAGTAAAGTAAAGAATAAGCGAAGTAATAACCTATTTAAATATTAAAAAAAACGATGTTAAACTTCTTACAAAAAATCGCCCCCCCCAAAAAAAACAGCGAACAAACATAAAACTTCTTTAAAAAAGAAATCGGAAGAGCAAAAAGCAAAAATAAGGGAAAAAATGATGGAAAAACAAAAACAAACAAACACAACGAAAAGCGAAAAAAAAAAGAAAAAGAAAATGGTATAAATAACCATTCGATGCAATTAAGTTCATGGTGCGTTTCACCTAATAGAAAGCATAGAACGAAAAGGAACGTGAAAATTCCATTCCAGTTTTTTAAGCAACAACGAACTAAAGAAAATCCAAACTGGTGCTTCTTCGTAATTGTCCCCTGTGAACGATCTGGTAACGGTGTAAGTTGTGGCAGAGAAAGGAGGAATTAATTAGAGAGAAAAGATTTTACTACTTTCATTGATTTTAACCGATTGTTGCCGTTAACTCTCAACAGAAAAAAATATAGGAATCTACGATTCTCGAGGAAGTGGAAAGGTAATATGCCTATAACACACCTCAGTTTGCAGTTTGCAGTTTGTGCATATTACATTCGCATGAAATGTCTTGATATTTAACCCTATTAAGATCAAAATCATAGGGGAAAATGAGTTTATTTTATATATACAGGGATAAAAACAGCGTGGTTCTTATTTGAGCAGAAGTGCATTATGAATAAATATTGTTTAATTGTTCTAGGAAATTATAAACATTTAAAGTAAAGTATACGACATAATTACGTTGACACGTCGGTTAAATCATCGAAGTTGAGTCACGCAGAATTCGGTTAGCAGTTAAGGAGGTGATCATTTAGGAAAAACTAGCGCTCTGTGTGGAAAAATTGTGTTATCCAAAATACTGTGTAGATTAGCATTGTCAAAATCATTTTCTTAACCGGGATACGCATGCGACTGCAAACCACTCAGCGAGAATGTTACCCCAGAGCAGAATCAGTATACAGATCGTCCGTCAGATGCGCTTGTTCTGGAGTTTTGAAAGAGAGGGCATTGATATGTGGTGGAACTCTATGCGAAACGTAGACCAGATTGATTATCTTAACACCGTGGCGTAAGATTGATATGAAATTAAATTTAATTGCTGTCAAAGTTTTAGTGAAATTTAAACGGCATAAAAGGTGTAAGGTAATTTGGGCTTTTAAATTAGTGCTAGAATTCGAATTAAGAATCGGTAACTGGAAACTTTTTTGGGTACCAGAAAGTGTATCGGAATCGGCAACAATTTAAGCCACATTTCCGATCCCAAAATCGATTTTGTTAGTTATTTTTTTCGACAAGAAAAACATGAAATAAACACAATATATTCATGAGAAAAGTACATATTTCCTACATAAGACTAAGAGATAAGACCAAAGGTCAAGAATCCCATTTCTAGACGTAGGATTTTCTCTACGAGTCTAATTTATTTTTGTTGTTAAATTATTAAAAAAACAAAAAAAAAAACTAAGTACATATTCTAGAGTTTATATATTCCTAACCTATATCTATCTATAAAAGTGTCTGTATGTCTGTCTGCCGGTGTGTGTGTGTGTGTGTGTGCGTTTGTGTGTGTGTGTATCAGTGTACTTTTCTCTACGAAATAACTCTATCAATTTTCAGTCTATAGCCTCGAAATTTTATATAAAGGGTATTGAAATTTGGGAAAATATTTGTAATCCGTTTTCAGCCAGAAATTTGGCTGTTAAGGGGGCAAAGTTCAACGATGTGATCTTTGAGAACTCTACCAAACTCCTCCGAAAATGTTTGGTCTAAACACTTGAAATTTTTGATATAGGTTCCTTGTACATAGATCTACCTTAATAACTTGATTTGAGCCCAAAACAATAAATAGTAAGGGGTCATAATAGGGATCAAAGTTAAAAAAATTGACCTCTGCGGTCTCTATCAAATTACTAAACAAAATTTCTGGTCGTAACATTTGAAATTTGACATAAAGGGAATTCAGAGATAGGGCAAGCTTTTTAATCGGTTTGAGTCGAAAATTTGAGCTATCAATATATAAATGTACGTATATATGTTTGCATGTCTGTCTAAAACTTTCGACAGAGGTGACGGATTTTCACGAGATCAGTACCGTTTTGAAACTCGACTCTTCAGACGACAAATACCGAAAAATTGTCTAAAAAATTAATTTCTTCAACCTCAACTTGACACTTTTCTACAGGGAGGGGTTTATTTTTTTCGTTGATATTTTCGAAAGTCATCTTCTGTTTCCGATTGTCAAGCCTTAATTTAAACCTATGTCACTTCCGGTTTGGCGGTGGCCGTAACAGCAAAGACGTCACAGTTTTTCCTGTTCTTTTCCTCCTTCGCAGTACGGGTTCGAGTCTGCCTTCCTACTACCACATTTATTTTGTTGCTCAACAAACACCCGGGCTACCATGCTAGTATCTACATAAAATTATATGTATTTAGTAGTAGGGAACACGGCGTTGTACAGGATTGAATGTTCCACGCGCCCATACTTTTATTGTCACTGAAATCGGTGAAATCACCCATTTTTTTTAATCAAATAGACTAATTGCCTTCTATAGTAATAGGCCTCTCTCAGTTTACCGAGAGGAAGTTTCACGCGTATTCCTGCTGTGACTTAGTCTTAAATACATTGTAGTTTACATTGCATAGTAGAAAATCTAATGTTGAGTTATAAAATAATATATAAATAAGAGCATCACGTTTGGAGAGTAGATAATGTACTGTGGATGTGTTATCGGCAGTTCCAGCAACTCTCGCTTCTCCTTTTTTGTCCTTCAGTCCTCATTTCCAATGACTGTTTTTTCTGACATAGGGTGAAGAAAAAGCTGCTTTCTAGGTCGGCAGTACTTCGTGAACAGTAGCCTGAGATGCCGGAAATTTTTTGTTTCTATGTCTATTCTTGTGGCTATGTCACTAGTAAGGGTGCTGGAGGTAAACGGTTCATCTGAGCTGATGTTATAAACCTGATATTGGTGAATGGATTCTGGACCATGCAGTAGTTTCTGGTGGGGCCTCTCTATGCCATACTAGTGGGTAATTGTTACGGCTTTACCTTATCACGTCCTACAAAAATGTTTTTCCTGTTTTTTTCTTCTTACTTTCCCCCTCTGTTTTGCTCTAAACAAGTCTGTCGACCTGTTCCACAAATCCCAAAACCTCAACATGAAATATCTAAAAATAATACGAATAAACCTAGAACCCCATCCTCCAACGTAGACCCCTACTACCATGTCTCCTTCTCCAACATCAGGGGTCTACGTTCCAACCTTTCAGAGGTTGAAACACAATTACAGGAGACGAAACCCGACATATTTTTCCTAAGCGAAACTTGAATAGGGCCGAACATTTCCCTAGATGAGTCCATAATTAAAGGATATTCTAACTTAACATCTAAATTTGACCCCCAAGATCGCCATGGGCATGAAATATGTGCATACATTAAAGATGGCTTTCCGTGTGGTAAAGATATCTCCAGAGAAGACCCTAATTTACCTTATATGTGCTTCCGGGATGCACTTGCTTACATCACCGGATTTATATTTGCCCTCTATCGCCCTCACAACAGCGGGGTTACTATCTTTAAGAGTATATCTGAAAAAAAAAATGCCCACATACTGTCGGCTCATCCTTCGGCTAACATTCACATTTGCGGTGACTTCAATGTCCATAATGTGGAATGGCTGACCCACTGAAATAAGACAGATGATAAGGGGAGGTTCTGTCATGATTTTGCCATTGCCTATGACTTCATTCCCACCCGTATGCCCGATACTACCAGTCAGTATTCAAGCTTTCTAGACCTTTTTCTCACAACTTCCCCCGAGCTATGTTCATGCTCAGTTCTATCTCCTCTGGGATCGTCCGGCCAGTCAGTTGTATCAGTTAAGATGAAAATGAAATGTAATAAGTCTTCAGACGTACATATCCACCGTACTGTATACCGATACTCTATGGCTGACCGGGATAGCTTCCGTAAATTTATATCTAATCTACCTCTGCATTCCATGTTTAAAAAGGAAGTGTCCTTTATAGTATCAGACCTGACCGAATGGCTAATTGTAGATATAGACCGATTCATACCATCCAAAAATTCCAACAAAAACCTAACAGCCAGCCATGGTTCTCCCCAGAATATGCTGCAGCCATCGCGCACAGAAATCACTTTTTCCATAGCTACCAAAGTAATAGATGTACTGAGACTAAAGCTGCTTTCAGGACTTCCAGAAACCATTGTAAAAGAGTAATAAACAATGCAAGAGAGCTATATACTCAGTCTGTTAAATCTAAGGTAATTGAACAGCGGCTTTGTTCCCACCAGTTTTGGCAAATAGCAAACATGATCCTGAAGAGAAGCGTCTGTTCTATCCCAACCATTATCAATGGACCTTAGGTCATCTCGTCTGCATCAGACAAGGCCAAACTATTTGCCAAGAACTTTGCAGCTAATTCTGTCCTATGCGACGAAGGCCATCAACTCTTCGTTTTTCCTCCTATAACAGACAGCACGCTATGCAACATACAAATATCCGTGCATGAGGTTGTGAAGCTAATCCAGAACCTTGATCCTGATAAAGCAACTTGCGCTGACGGCATTCCAATTATAGTGTTGAAAAAGCTTCAACCAGAACTTGACCCCATACTTACAAAACTGTTTAAGCGTTGCCTTAAGGAGAAGTGCTTCCCAACACCCTGTAAAACTTATAGTATGCTCTGGATTTAAGTATTCAGGTGATTAGTCATCTCCCTTTCAGTACAGACCAATAATTTCCTGTGTGTCATGCGTAAGCTGCTGGAATCCATATTAAATACAGAAGTAGTCAACCACCACACCAGAAATAACCTTCTTAGTGACATGTAATATGGTTTCCGTTCTGCTAGATCTACCGAAAATGTGCTAACGGTTATATCTCACATGATTAGTGAATCTCTCGACAAAGGCTTCCTTTCTAGGGCAATTGCTCTTGACATGTCGATAAGGTATGCCATATAGGCCTACTTCACAAGATTTCCAGCTACGGTATAACTAGAAATGTTTTCTCAATAATTAAATCATTTCTCTCTGATAGGCTCATAAAAGTAGTGGTTGATGGGCAGAAATCAGAGGCCCTCAGTATTAATGCTGGAGTCCCTCAGGGGTTCATCCTGGGTCCAACTCTCTTTCTGGTCTACATCAATGATCTCCCAAAACACATACTTAAATCATTCGTTGACATCTATGCTGATGACACGACCATCTACGGCAACACATCAAAGGCCATAAATGACAAAGTTCTCTCTTATTCTTTCTCCTCTGATCTTGAGTGCGTGGTAAAGTGAGGGAAGAGGTGGCTGGTTACTTTTAATGCATCAAAAACCAAGCTCCTATCTTTACATCATCAACGCTCTGACCCCCATCTGGCATCAATTGAAATGGATGGCTCTCGTCTAGGGAGGGCTCTATTTTTTAACAAGCTTCTGAGTTTGACCTTTACTTCTGATCTGGAATGGAACACGTACATCGGGTCTGTTGCCAAGGTCGCTGGGAAAATGGTGGAATCCTTCTACCACTCCAGAAGATATATCAATACTGATGCAATTCTCTATCTATGTAAAAGCCAAGTACGTCCAATCATGGAGTACTGCTGCCACATCTTGGCAGGAGCTGCAAAAACAGTCTATCCTGCCTTGACAGAGTACAAAATAGACTTCGTGGCTTAGGGGAGATTCCCTTTTCTCTTCCCTGCAGTCTCTCTCCCACAGAAGAGACGTTGCAGGCCTGTCTTTGTTTTATCGTTATTTCCATGGCAAGTGCCTGTCTGAGCTCCAATCGCTGGTCCCCCTTGCCAGTCTTTCACGATAAACACCCGTCTAGCTTAAACCAATGTAAATAAGTTTTCTGACTCTTTATCTCTGCCTTAATCAAAACGTAGATTCCATGAACAAAGCTTCTTTCTTAGAAGTGCACACCTAACTGCAACTTGGATGTCTTCAAGTCCAACATAAACAAATTCTTGATAAACAGTTCCCTTAAGTAAGACACTTTATCAAATCTCTAATACTAACGATTACTATGATACTATCCGATTGATTACTGCACACGAAATAGCCTTTATTCCCAAGTGGCTTCCGGGCCTTGATAAGTGGTGACCACCATGTAAAAAAAGTTTAAAATTAAAAAATCAAGTATCATTGTTTAGTTTTGCTCCAAAAAAGAACATTCGTTTCGAATGTGCCCCTGTCTTATAAAAGAATCTACATGAGATCTTATAGGCCGAGTTTTCTTGCTTGTGGGGTGATAAGACTTCTCAAATGCATTTGTTTTTTTTGTGTTAACTTTGGTCAGAATCGGACTTTCTTTAATTGGACATTTTCGATTATCGATTTTTGATACTTATCAGACGCATTCCGATAAATAACCTCCCTAAAACACTCTCAGACACACCAAGTACCT
The DNA here is from genome assembly GCF_053919585.1 of Euprymna scolopes. Lineage (NCBI taxonomy): Eukaryota > Metazoa > Mollusca > Cephalopoda > Sepiida > Sepiolidae > Euprymna > Euprymna scolopes. The sequence continues at coordinate 126,644,280 of NC_136485.1, forward strand.
TTGTCTGAAATTACCTTCTATATGATCGTAGATTTTTAGTATTTACTTCGATAGTAAGCAGGGCTTAGTAGTAAGTTTTGAAAATATATATGGCAATTAAGCTACAGAAAAATTTCGGTGTTTCATCATAGTGAGGATTCATCTGCTTATTGAAACGAAGAAAATTCTCTTTGGCTGAATTGCCATATATGTTTTCCAAACTTAACACATATATTTATAGAAACACTCATAATGATCGGTTGATTAGTTTAGTATCGTATCGATATAAATTAATAAATATTTACTCATACAAAAAAATTAATAATGATCTGTTAATTTAAGATGTAAATCCGATATATACAAAAATACAAATATACAAATATATACTCATGCGAAAATTTGATAGTGATCGGTTAATTAGTTTAGGCATGAATTATATCGATATAAATTAATAAATATATATATATACATACAAAAAAAAACTCATAATGATCTGTTAATTTGTTAAGACGTAAATCCGATACATACAAATATATACACATGCGAAAATTTCATAATGATCGGTTAATTAGTTTAGGCGCGAATCCTGTTCATAAAAATATATAAACATATAAAGACACATAAGTATTGTTTTTGTTTTATTTTACTTCAGCCGAAGTTCTCAGAAATCAAGTGGCCCACTACCTAGGGCTTACACTTGAACTCTATATGAGATACATAGATATTCTAATATTCCATTAAAATTCTTTATCTCTCAAACACTGAATTAGTAAAGCAGGTGAGAACATAATTTTCCTCTCCCCAATTAACCATTTTCATACGTCGTAGTTTATCGTTCGTTTTGGTCTTTTGGTCCCACTGGATTCCAGGACAAGAATTTATCTAGTCTGGTTGAGTATCCAGCTTTGTGCAATTACTTGAAGTAACATCACCTGGAGAAGGTGCACCATTCCTAGTAAAAGCTAATGTGAGTTAGCCATCATGAGGAGATCTTTGTTGGGGCAGCGAATACTATGTGATGATTTTGAATAGTTGGTCAGGGTTAACCCCTAGGGAAAAGTATCCCCATGCTAAGTTGTTCTGACAAAGCCCTACACAGAGAGACCTTAGACACTCGAGGAAAGCATCTACAGGGTGGTCAAAAAGTCAGGTAACATGTTAAAGGTAGAAAAAACAATATGATCCATTATAATCTCTATTCGTTTAATATTAATTGTTTAAATATTTGAGTGTAATATATAAACTACCCCTCCTGATTTCTGGCTTTGTGGCTATGTAAAGGATAGCGTTTATGGCAAGAAGCCTGATACAATAGCGTCTTTAAAGTTATTTATTGAAGAGGAGATTGCGCGGATATCAGCTGACATGATTACACGTGTTACACAATCAGTGGTTAATCGCTTCCAGCGATTGATAGAGAGAAATGGACGACAATTAACAAAATAAACATATTTCATGTTTGTTTCATTTTATATTTCAATGTATGGTACTTAAATATACGTGTATTGCTAATATCGTTTTTCTTTAAAATGCTACCTGACTTTTTGACCACCCTATAGTAGGCATTCAAGTGTGTGTGTGTGTGTGTGTTTGTGTGTGTGTGTGTGTGTGCATATATACCGTGTTTATTTTAGTGTGAATTCGTTTGAAAGTCGATTCGATTTGCTTTACTTACATGAGGCAATTTTTAATTACTATCTTTGAAGAATACTTACCTTCCACTCTTCACTTCTTTCAATTTAATCTCTTACCTTTAACATTTTTTTTTCACGTGCTTTCTTTTTTCTTGCCTTGTGTTTTATCAGTTGAGACATGACCAAAATAAATACACACGTCTTCAAACAAATGCTTTCATTTTGAGATCAAAAAGATTCCGTAATATTTCATTCCACAAAATTAAAAGTTGTTTTATCACCGAAAAAACAAATTGGAGACTTTTTTCATTTTATTACTTTATGCTTTTAATCAAAATAAATTTTCCATTTTAATAAACAAATCTTTTCCACACAAAATGTATTCGCCCGATTTTTAGTTGTTTAAAACCATACTATCTGCACATCTTATATATAAAACACAGTCACTGGATTGATCGTGTCTGTAAATATAATCTCACTGGATTGGTCATGTCTAACTATAATCTCTGTTAAAGATAAGGTTGCTTATAATCTGTTCAACTATAAAAGTCTATCTTTCATACTCTCGTTATTCTCTATATAATAAGGTAGTGCTTCATAAACTTTATACTCCAGATACATTATAGCGCACGATATCTCCGCTTAAATATACATGTTGTCCAAAAAGTCACTAAAGGGTTTAAAATCTTTGTGAATTTACCATTGATGATTATTATTTTCTGTATGTCACATATTTTAAAGATAATATTTTGAAAATTAATTAAGGATAAGTTTAGCATTGAATAACGCACGCAAGTTTTGACATTGTCGCAGGTTCTCAAGCTATACTTTGGCGACAACATTATCTCTCGTTAATGGGGACGTCAAATGGCCACCAAGTTCCCCAGTCTTTACTAGTCCCGACATTTTCTTGCGGGAATGTCTTAAAGAAAGGGTCTATGTTAACAAACTGAAACGCTCCAAGAATTGAAGAAAAACATCAGGAACAAATAAGGGAGTTAAATCGCAATTCAGAGATTCTGCACTCTCTCATGAGTAATGTTTTGAAAAGAGCACAAATCTGAGAAGCTGAAAACGAACAACATTTAAATTACATATTTTTTCATAAATAAAGATTGGTTGAATTTAGCATTTTTATTTAAATATTTTAGTCAGACTTTGTTAAAATTACAGAAGATATCATCAGAAATAAAGAATCTATTTAAGTTCGACACCTATCAGTTACTTTTTGACACATTATATATATATATATATATATATATATATATATATATATATATATATATTATGTATAATTATAAAACTGAGACCAGCTTGCTTACTTGGGAGTTCAAAACGTCCATCCGGTGTGTCACTTACGATTTCAAAACAAAATAAATAAAATAATAAATAACTCTTTGTATGTGTGTGTGTATGCGTGTGTGTGTATGTGTGTGTGCGTACGTGTGCGTGTGTGTGTGCGTGTGTGTGCGTGTGTGTGCGTGTGTGTTAGTGCGTCACATACAGACTTCGAAACGGCTGGGCCGATTTTTATAAAATTTCACACAAATATAGCATGTGTGTGTGTGTGTGCGTGCGCGCACGCGTGTGTGTAAGTTCGTCTAATACAAACGAAAGGGCTTTTATAAAATTTCACACAAATATACCTTTTTGTATCTGGGAGTATTCTTAGATAGGTTTTCTATCAGAATGCTTCTGATGAGTATCGAAATTCGTTAATCGATATTCGAAAAATGCGATTCATGAAGAAACAGATTGGTTTTGAACAAAGCTAACATTTTATAAAGCCTAAAATCACAAGTACATTTGAGAAGTTTTATTATCGCACAAGCAGAAAAGTCCGACGTATAAAATCACCGATAGGATCGTTGATAAGACAAGGACGCCCAAGAAATGAATGTTTCTGATAAAACATTACTGAACCGTTTGCATTTTAAATTTTAATTCAAGCCATTATATATAAATATCTTTTGTGAAATAAACAACCAGGTTTGTTACATGTTTGAAACGTGTTATATGTTCTTAATAAAAGATTTATTTTTAATCGATGTGATTTATTTCTGTTTAATTCGCTCGACAGAGTTTTTTGGATAATAATAGTCTAGAGTAATTAAAAGAAGCTAATCCTCCTGTGTTATATAAAGAGTAACACTGCCACTCATTAACAGAAAGGGAACCATCTTCCACGATGATAATGCTCGTCCTCACGCAGACGTTCTTTCTTAGTTATGAAATCATACCAAAATTGAAACGTTCATTGTTTTCTATGAACTTAATAATTAAAGATCGTTATTATTAATACATATAGAAAGTTTAAAAAGTGAGTGGTGATACTTGTCTGTGATTCAGACGTTGCAGCAGAAGTATATTGGGTTTCTCCAATTTTACATGCAATGTTGACGCAGACATCTCACTAGAAATATGTAATGTGTTTTGTGTGAGTTATACATAGTTATTATTTAGAAACGAATGAAATAAATATCTCAGTACACATATTTAAAAATTAGTATTGGTTAAATATTTGAATGTTTTTTATATACAGTGTGTCCACATAAAATGTATAGACTCTTTAAATGACCATAAAACCAACATTTATCATAAAAAAGAAAAGTTTCATGCATCAAAATGCAGTGAACTAATACAGAAACCAGCTAATTATCGAAAGTGTTCAAATTGTTGGCCATTGTGGTCCATGAACAGCTACAACGCTCGCTGATTGAATCGTAAACGTTCCTAATCAGTCCAATTGGTATGCTGACACATCTTCTTTCACTGGTTGTTTTCAACTCATTCATTGTAGCAGGTTTTGTGGTGTGAACTCTGTGTTTAACATGCCCCCTATCTTCCACCCGCACTTAAAAAAGAGAAAAATCTAGGGGGGTCAAATCCGGTGAGCCTGGATGGCACTCAATATTTCCTCTTCGTCCTACCTATCTGTTTCGCAGGTGACTATCCAGATATGCTCTTACACCATAGTACTCCATCCTGCTGTAAGTGCCATTCTTCATTCCTAAAGATCTCTTAGGAATGTGGCATAACGTCTTCATGTAGCAAGTTGAGATAATTTAAAGAGTGTATACATTAGGAAATGAATGTATGTAATCGCGAAGAAGAGTATGAGTTAGTTGTTTCTAGATCTAACGAGATCTAAAATAGAAGCGTTCAATCAAATCCGTTGCTTAGGTAACTGGAAAACGGTTGAATCATTTTACCGCTATAAAAAGTACATGATCTCAGACGCGCCTCTCTTACTGCAACTCTTTCCTGACATAATAGTATACACTATCTGTATCGAAATGTAGTGAACAGTGGTATTTTCTCTTTCCTAAAACCCATTTTTTACAGAAGAGTTTCTTGCTTCTCTCTACTCCAGCGGTTCTGAAACAGGGATTCCGGGTGCACTGGGGTGCCCAAGAGTTACATTCATGTGCGCTCTGTGTTTTTTTCCCCCGAAAAGTTTATCCAGCCATGAAAAACAAATATGTACTATATCCCTCTATATTTCGCTATTACCGATTAGATCAGATTGCGTACTATCACATGCATTCACTATGACAGTTTTCTCAGCTTTACTACTTCCTACTACTTATATTCTCGGATAATAGTTGTCTAATGTTTTTGTAACATTTATATAATTTATGGTTACACTTTTGTCAAATGCGCACAAAATCATATACACTGTTAGTTCAATATGAAAGCAGACGAACAAATAAGATAAAATGCAAAACGATTTAGGGTGATCAGAACAACTGAGCATTATTTACAAAATCGATTGACAGCAATTAAGTGATGAGTGATCGGCATAGAGGTGTGTGGTGCGTTCGGGGGAGGGAGGTACAGAAATTACTTGACTCTTTGGTCGTTGTCAACGCTCTCCCTTTCTGTTTCTGTTATTAGTCTTCTTTTATTTACATTTCACAAATCCGAATTCGATTATTCCATGGTTTTGCATTTTGCAATCCCAATCCAGATTTAAATGCAGTATGTCCGATTGTTTCCGTCTTTAGGTCATTTTCCATGACTTCGAAACTCTGATCGGAATGTAAGTTAAAGTCATTGTTCAACAATCGACCGGTTGTGAATATGGATTATCTCCTCTTTGATAATCCAAGCTATAAAAGCCGTACATTTTCGCTTGTCAAGTAGACGAGTACTAAGATTCTTAAATATAATAAAAAAATTACTAGATGAAATAACTTGTCCTGTTTAATTGCAATTTAGTCAGTTACGTATGGAACAATTCATGCGATCGAAGCGATTTACCACAGATCTAGAAAGCTATTCAGTCGAAAAAATGTTGGAAACATTGGCGAGAGACATTTAGAAATTACATCGAGGTTCTACATTCAGAAAGACCGGGACGTCATCAATAAGCGTGCACTCCTAATCAACTACCTGTCTCACACAGTAAACGAACTTATCTCGGAATGCGTTACCTACGAAGAAGCAATCGATGTACTGAACACTACATACATAAAGCCCCCAAAATATAGATATTTTCTAGACACCTACTTGCGACTTGCCGACAAGAATCACGTGAAACATTAAACAATTTCCTTAAGAGCCATCCGACACTAGGCAAAGATTGCAACTTTTGCCCAATATTGGCATTAGAGGCCCAAGAGCAACACATTTTGGACGCCTAAATAACGGCTTACGTAATGCTCATGTAAGACAACGCCTTCTTGAGAATAAGATCCTTGCACTTAGAGCAGCTTACGAGAAAGGCTGTACCTTCGAATGTGCTATACAGCAGTCTAGTTCTTATTTACAGCCAGACACCGTGGGCTCCGCGCTAAACCCATCAGTTCCTACTACCCCTCTCATGACGATAGAACAATCGGCCATTGCCGCTTTAACAAGGAACAAGTGCTATTTTCGCAGCTTATCTAAACCGTACGAGTTGCATACTTGTCATAAATGTGGAAAACTTGGTCATTTTTCAAAGGTATGCAAGACTTCTAAAACCTTATACAAAACCACTTGTCAAAATACATCTGCAACATTAGTCACCTGCTCCCACTGCCTTTCAAAAACTATTGTAAAAGTGAAAATTAATGGGAGATCTACGAATGCTCTGCTCGATACTGGACGCGCAGAAAATGTTATCAAAGAGAGCTTGGTAAAAAACAATAAACTGTATTGTGTTCACTCCTCCAGCAGGGTAACAATGGCAAACGCGTCATTGTCTGCACAAGTTAATGGTTGTTTTTGGTGGACTTACTATTTTATGACTTCTCCTATAAAACCACGAAATTATCCGTAATAAAACCTTTATTGCGAACTAATAGTGGGACACAATTTTTTGCAGCAACACTCAGAGATTGAAATTCCGTTTGGCAGTTCAATGCACGCATTGAAAATTTGTGGATTGGCAACAGAAAAAATCCAGTACCCGTCACTTTTAGAAAACCTAATTGAAAATTGAAAACCCATAGCAGTGAGAAGCAGACATTTTTCTTTTAATAATAAAAAATTAATTGGCTGTGAGATAAAAAGACTACTTGAGGAGATATAATTAAGCCTATCAAATCACCCTGGAGGGCTGAGGTATTCATAATCACTTCTGAAAACCATAACTAGAAATGGTTATAAATTACTCTCAAACCATACATAGATTTATTCTTTTGGACGCCTTCCTACTATCCAGAATAAATGAAATGATAGGGGAATCGCCAAATATCGTATGTTTAGCATTCTTGACTTGAACAGCGCGTACCATCAGATCACCATTTGACCTAGAGACAAGCTATACACAGCTTTCAAGGCGAACATTCGACTATATCAATTTCGCAGGATTCGTTTTGGCGTTACGAATGGGGTAGCCAGATTCCAAATGATAGTCGACCAAATCATAACGGTTGAGAAACTGGAAGACACATTTGGGTACATTGACAACGTCACGGTATGTGGCTATAATAAAAAGGAACACGACGAAAATCTTCGACAGTTCATGACTGCCGTCGACAAACACAAGTTTACCCTAAACGACAAGAAATGCTCGTTTGGACTGGACAAAATTAACCATACTGAAGCATACCATAAGCAAAGGTTTTATAGCACCGGACGCAGATCGATTGAAACTCCTACTCCAGATGCGTGTCCCTCAAAATCGCCCTTACTTTCGATGTACTATGGGCATGTTTGCTCGCTACTCTTAATGGATTGCATCGTTCTCAGAAAAGATACATCCATTAACACAATTAGACACATTTCCGCTGTCCCGTCAAACCATTGAGGCATTCGAGGGACTGAAAAAGGATATTGCGAACTCAGCAATTACAAAAATAGACCCAAATATCCCTTTGGTTGTGGAAACAGATGCGTCAGACTGTACTATTGTTGCTTCTTTGATACAAGCTGATCGTCTTGTAGCCTTTTTTCTAAGGGCTCTCTCACGATCTGAACGACAACACCTCGTAATTGAAAGGGAAGCCTATGCTATAGTCGAAGCATTAAGAAAATGGCGACAGTACCTGATCGGACGCCACTTTAAACTTATTGTGACACTTACGTCACCCGCGCGTCGTCCAGTGGTGGAATTACCCCGGTTGTCGGTTCTGATGTCTCCTCGGCGATGATGTCAACGGCCGGTTTCCTGAAACAGACTTATCATGCAAAACAATTGAAAGGACCAAGCCAACAAGCGTTTCCTTTTGTACAAACTTCCTTGTATTTCGACAACAGTACAATCGCAGCTAGCTGTTCAGTTAGGGACTGGCCACTTGTTAACTGCGAGGTTTTCTCTTCTCTCTCCGACAGAGAACTCAATTATCTACGTGACAGGGTCAATCGATGGGGGAATCTTCGTTCGTCGGACCCAAGGAAGCAAAGCTGTCTCTCTAACTCTAACTGTCAATCTCTCAAGGCTCGCTGCTTATATTGTGGGGGCGTGGACTGGGTGTCTTCCCGTTTCAGGTCGTTGGCCAATCAGAATTAAGGGATCACTGTCCGTCAAATCTTCGCCAGGCGGCCTATACCCAAAAAAGGAGCTGTCTTTCTTTCTCTGTTGGCATTCGGGTGTTCTCTAATGGAACTTGACAAGTCGTAAAAACAGAGATGCCCAACTTAATTATTTTTGAGAGGACATAAAAACAGCTGAATCCGATTCCACAAAGGCCACGTGTCTTTTCAATAGGGTCACTTATCGCCCAGCTGTTGGTCGACACTGTTTGCCTTGTACATCGGAATTTCATTGGTATCCTCGCCACCCACGGGCTGTCATGGCCAATTTAACGTCATCACGTTCTCCCACCATAAGTTATGATCTTATCTTTTTTCTCTGTCTTTCTTTCTCTTCCTTTCGTCGTTTACAGCTGCCTTTTTTCCCTTTCTTTTTCCACGGGTTCACCGCTAGGCGCTACTCTTGGCCTTTTGGTCAGGATCAAAGTGCAGCATCTGTTCTTCGGATGCCGCACTTCCATTTCTTGTTCTCTTTCGGTGGAGGAGAAATCCTTCACGACTGGGACAACTCCTATTTTTGTACCCTTGAGCGTATCTCATTATTACTGACTAAAAATCAGTTGCTTTTATGTTCAACTCTAGACTAAAAGCAAAATAAAGAATGAGAAAATAGCGAGGTGGAGAACTGGACTATCTTGTTTCTCCTTTGACGTCAGCAACCGACCCGACAAGTAGAACTTAATAGCTGATACACTGTCAAGAGTATGCTGTACGGCATCAAGTGGAGACGAACTCCGAACGGTACACAACAATCTTACTCGAATGGTTCAAGCTGTGAGGTGTAGAAACTTGCCTTTCTCGGTGGGGGAGATAAAAAGAATTACAAATTCCTGCCGAACTTATGCTGAAAGAAAACCTCGATTTTATATACCCAGAACTAGCATTTTGATAAAAGCAACACAACCGTTCGAAAAACTAAATCTTCATTTTAAAAGACTGTTATCAAGCAAAACCAGGAACCGATATATATTACCTGTTGTCGACGAATATTCACGGTTTCCTTTTCCTTTCCTTGCTCAGATATATCGGCTGCTGCAATTATACAATGTCTGTTTATTATTCGCTGTCTTTGGCGTTCCTGCCAATATACATTCGGACCGAGGGGCTTCTTCCGTATCAGAGCAGCTTCGACAATTTCTAGAGGAACGAGGAGTAGCTACAAACAGGGCAACTCCCTACAACCCCAAGGGTAACAGCCAATGCGAAAAATGTAATGGCATTATTTGGAAGATCGTTCAATTGGCTGCATCAAATAATGGATATTCTATTGATAATTGGGAAAATTTCCTTCCTGTCGCATTAAACACCATTTGATCCCTGTTGCGTATCGCCACGAATGCCATGCCATACGAAAGGTTTTTTCCTTTTTGGCAGGAGGTTCGCTTTAATCTCCGCTCTCTCGACTCGGTACTGTGTTTCTGAGACGGCATGCACGTTACACTAAGAACAATCCCTTGGTGGACGAGGTAAGGCTCATAGAAGTGAACTTCAAGTACGCTCTAGTACAACATGCAGATGGTAGAGAGTCTAATGTGTCTCTCAGTGACCCAGAACCTGCCGGAGACCTACAAGGACCGTGGACAGCCCCTGAGGACAGACCAACTCCCCTCACTGACACTGAAGCCCTTCCGGAAGATCATGGCACTGAAATCGCTCCTGGCACGTCGTCTAATGACACTGTCACTGTTGGGACTCCCTCAGACACCTCAGATGTACCAACACCTGAATTCCTGACAGATGAAGGACTAGCACCGAAAAAGCGTATTCATCCATAGACTGATACTGACGCGGAACGGCTTTCTCCTCTCAGAAGGAAACATGTCGGAGCGAAGTATTTTAGAGCCCACAGACAAGCTCACACTGAAGAGCCTCCCTGTTTGAGTACTCCCACCTCCAATCATGGACTGCCGAGGCGGCCACTTCGAGTTCATAGGAAGTCTGGATATTTAAGGTACTTTCTTCCCTATCAGTAATTTTGTGGAGGAGAATGTTGTGAATATGGATTATAACTTCTTTGATAATCCAAGCGTTAAAAGCCGTACATTTCCGCTTGTCAAGTAGACGAACAGTAAAATTCTTCATTGAATAAAAGATTACTAGACGGAATCTCTTATTCTGTTTTCATTACACGCCCGATATCTGGCATCGCGTGTGTGAACCTACATCAGATATTTCTCGGCGTTGCCCGTTACCTATTCAACATTTAAAAGCTGTGGTTTTGATTGTGATACTATCATAAAAAATTGCCCTGCAGGGCGAACGGGCTGTCTCTACCTAATTTTGTTTTCAACAGAACCACCACTTTCTAGAAGCAATGCCTTTACTACGACTGAGGAACTCCATCTAACCCATCTAACTTTACAGAATGTCAAAAAGAGGCTAATAGGTGCTAAACCTTGCCCTAGGGTAACTTGGAACTCTGTAAGGTAGGCGTTTTCATCTCCCTCTAACGTTATACATATCCGATTACCTAAATATGTCACATAATGGAGAGGCTCTATGTCAATAGCAAGTAAGTTTGTTGGTGTGGATTTGGACGAAGGTCAACGAAGTACATGTCAGGATGGCACCAAACTTGCAAAACAGAATCATCGCCAAAATTAAATCATAGATGACATTTAATGTTAAAACAAGGCAAGAGGTCAAACAACGCAAATACAACGGAAAATGACGCCACGTTTGGCCGATCTGCGAGAAAATTAGAATTTTCAAATAAATCTCTCGATGGGAGTCGAACTGGAGACATCGAAGAATGCATCCGCCAGGGTATGTTGGGAAGAACAGTTCGGCAGTGATGCTGTAAGGAAACCTTGAATATCACCAAGAGCGAAATGACCGCCCTAAGCTTACTGTTCGTATGCCACTCATCACATTTAAGTAGATGAATTAACTAAATAATTAGTTAAGAGATTTAGCGCTTTTCTCCTGTCTGCGTCATTTCTCTCGAGAAATAAAACAAGTTTTGAAAACATTCAGGGACATCTCTGTATTTGTATCTGAATGAAAAAAGTTTTATTTGTTTAATTAAACTGATCGGAGATAAAATCAATGCGGCAGTGAGAAGTGAACGAAAAAAACAGCAGTGCTAGTCAACACTGAAAAGAAGCGGAAAGACGATAAATAATGTACGGCACACACATGTATATCAATAACTAGCAGGACCCATTAACTGGCGTTGTCCGGTGGAAGCATGCCCTCTCTTCGTAAAACTGCGGCTGTTATTGGTGACCGATCCCATACCTCCTAATGTTAAGAACGGGTTTCGGAATTGACAATCCGTAACCTCCTCATTTTAAGGACGTCGTATAGAATAGACACGACCAACCTCGCCATGGTGAGAACGGCTTTCAGAATAGACCCTCTATTTTATGACAGGGGATACTCTCAAAGTATTTGCCCCAAGTTCAACCTTGATATATGCAGTCAGCATATCCACCCGCAAAGATTCTAAACCAGAAATAAAATGGGGGTGGGTGGCAGTGTCGTGCAGAAAGAAGTACACTTTTTATCGCACGGGCGTAGAACAGTGAATTACAGTGAATAAAGCATGTTATTATATATCGAAAACTACTAGTCTCCGCCAAAGTTAAAAAAGTTAAATAGTCATATTCAACATAGTCTAAAACCTATAAGAGTCGTCAGTTTAAATGAAATAGTGTAGTTGGTGCTAAGATAAATACCTAAAAAATAATGTCTAAGCAGTGTGGGAAATGAGTCCTGAAAAGAGAACCCAACAAAAAACAAACAAACCAAAAACAAAAACCTATATATAACAAATAAGTATATTCGTAGGCAATATAATGAAGGGAAAATTTGTACTTTAGCGGTGTAAATTATTTTAAAGACAAAGAAAGCTAAAAAAAACTGTCGTAAATGTAGTCAAATACAAACTGAATGAAAAGTAATGAAAATGTTAATTTATCTGGACGTAATTCAGGCATAGAGTGTAAAAATGTGTTTTATATAAAAAGAAATAGGTTTTATAATTTTAAAAGTGCGAAATAATATTCTTTCTTTGCCTAATCACCCCAATCTCGGCTCAGTGCACCTTTGATGTCGGCGGATACTACAACTCTCTTTTATTAAGATATTCGATAGGCGTTTATGAAATTGCCACCCCTCTAAATTCCACAATTTACATTTTTGTGTCTTATTTATCTCATCTCATCGGATAACAAGCTAAACTTTCAGATTAAAAAAAAATAAAAGTGTAAAAAAACAAAAATTATGACGTTTAACGTCGGGGATCAGTTTTCAATTATAACGTTCTGCTAAATTGAACACGTAGTTTGTGAACATCACCGAGAAAAATATTGTCACAAAATAAAATAGAAAGATATTTTTATGACTTTTACCGTCAGTGATCAGTTTTAAATTATAACGTTCTACTGAATCGAACACGAAATTTGTGACCATCACCGAGAAAAATATTGTCGCAATTTTTTTCTCGGTGATGGTCACAAACCACGACTTCAATTAAGTAGAACGTTATAATTTTAAACTGATCACCGACAATAAAAGTCATAATTTTTTTATGATCTGAAAGGTAATCGATGAGATAAACATGAATAAAAATTAAGAAGGGTGTGGGGGGTCAATTTCCTAAATGTCCGCCAGAGATTCGGTCATATTTGCATCTTATAAGTTTTGACGCTCGGAAAATACGAATTGCTCCTCGTAGGAAATAGGTTATTATTATATCGAATACGCGTATCTGTAACGGCGTTCAAAAGTTACATAAGATGGTGGGTAAAAGTTTAGACATTATAAATTTGTATCTGGCATCTGTTATTGTAAACCTACCGTAATTTGGTTCAATCAAATTATTATATATAGGAGATAAATATTTGGAGTCTGCTAGAAAATAAATGACGATAGACGACTTATAATATATATATATATATATATATATATATATATATATATATATATATATATATATATATATAGTAGAACACCGCCCGGCGTTTCTGATCGTAAAATACGCTTAAATATATTTTAATTTATGCAGATTTCGTATTTATTATTGTAGAGCAAATTCTCAATTGATTATTACATTGTACCCAATATATAGCAATGAGTTGACATCTATGCACTTCTGGGTATGTTTAACAACGTATGCAGATTCCCCTCGTAGATTTTCTCTGGTAATTCTCCTGACAGCATTGGTAATGTTCTCCTTTAGTTGGTCTAAATTGTGAGGATTATTTGCATAAACCTTTTGTTTTAAAGTCCCCCAAAGATAAAAATCATATGATTACAAATTCGGGGAATGTGAAGGCCATAACCCTTTGCTTATTGTTCTGTCTTCCGTAAACATGCTATGAACTTATGTCAATAATCTATGAGACGTGTGGCATGTCGCGCTGTCTTGTTGGAAGAAGAATTGCATTTTGTCTTGTGGTGTCAGTTGGTCCTTAAGAGAAAGATTAGAGATATATCGGGCTACCCTATATATAAGTATTAAAATTTAATAAGATATGGCGAAAAACATTTTAGCAAGAGTTAAAAACATATTTATTTTTCAGAGGAGAGTAAGCAAAATGCAGATTAAGATAAGGAGAAATTGTGAGTCGTCCAAAGTATTTTTATAGAAGTAATGAGAAATTGTTGCGAGGGTGACGAAATGGAGAGTTTTAACACGCTGTCGAGGCCGATATTAAACTAGAACTAAAGCGACTAAATATGTTTAGAACAGAAAAGACAATGCCACTATGACCCAGACAAAATGACGTTATAGTGATACAATTTTAAGGACAGAAAAGAGGTCAAAATGACCTAGACAAAAATGACGTTATGATGAAATTATCAGCAGGGGTCACAGGATTGAGGCTGATTATTGAATGCATTGGGCAGTCATAATTAATATTGCTTCTAAATTAGAGGCCGTGAGCTTCTTATGAAGATGTACCTACCTAATACATTGGAAACTGTATTTAAATTTATAACATATTTTACAAGTAAAAAGGGAATAAAGGGACATCTAGATGGGATTGGCCGGCACCCACAGGTTCTGCTATAATGCATAAACTAAAAACTGCACCCATATACATATACATAAGTACATGTATATATATATATATATATATATATATATATATATATATAAGCATATAAGCACACATTCCAACAAAGTCTGCAGGTGCTAAGCAAGGCAAACAAGGCGAAAAAGACATTTTTATATATATACACGCTTCAAGAAAGAAAGCAAGGACATCCCGGTGGTCCACAGAGGTTTTTAATTATAAAGATATAAATACTGTTTGTATAATACAGCGCCTGGTATTCTCAAGTGGTAACCTTTCTAGTACTGATGAAGTTTAATGCCGCGTAAATTAAGTGAAATATCTAGAATCGATGTCAATGTGATTATTTTACTATTCTTTTGCGAACACTCTGCCTGTTTCATTGGGACAGTATTTTAATAACTAATAATATAAGCTATTTTTTTCGAACTAGTATTTTGATCGCAACTTCTGCACGCGTTTAAAACAAATAACAAACTTGGCTGGAACGATATGTTTACAATAGCACTAGCTTTCATCGCATGGCAATTGACATTGTTACGTAATAAACATCTGTGAGTGAACGTGCCGTGAGTTTTGATCGATTGTAAAGAGTAAGCGTATT
Source organism: Euprymna scolopes (assembly GCF_053919585.1). Lineage (NCBI taxonomy): Eukaryota > Metazoa > Mollusca > Cephalopoda > Sepiida > Sepiolidae > Euprymna > Euprymna scolopes. Next base: position 126,659,486 of record NC_136485.1, read on the forward strand.
GTGCTTTTATTTCTGTTTTACGGTGTTTTACTGCTTGTTCTGGGGAGTTTTAGGAGGTCCCCTCCTCTCAAGGCTTGCTTTCTCTTTTTGAGAAGGAGTTAGCTTATTACTAATCCCCTGAAGCTTTCATTACCAGGGAATGCTGAGGGGGCTATCCAGGCACTTTTGGCAGGTCATAGTGCTCCTCCACGCGGGCGCTGACTTCTCAATCTCACTTTCCGTCTTTGGCGTTGCAGTCCTTGAAGTGGGAGCGATCTAAATTTTCTTTTCTTTTCTTTTACAAGTTTACAAAATAATTATGTTGAAATATAGACAAGACAGTATCATTCTAACACTTTGTTGACAATGCCGGGTCCTGGACAAGAAAGAGTAAGTTAGCAGGGGGCTATTCCTTTTATAATCTCTAGTCAAACGATCGCCCGGAGGAAGCTTCACATGCCTCCATTAAGTAACTTAGTCCAAAATATAGGTTATTCTACATTGCACTCTAGAGAACCTACAGTTTCTGTTATAAAATTATTTCATATAAACTTCTTTTCCAGTTAACGAAAAAAAAATAAAGAAATTTACGTGCGGGGTTTGAACCTACAGGCCACGTCATACTAAAAAAAGAAAGAAACAAAAGATAACAAAAAATACGTTGTAAACTTACCTACAGTAGAATTTTCACAGCCCGTTGTTCTATCATTATTGCTAAGCGACAACATGAAAAAATTGCTTTACCGATGATAGATAAATTAAAATAACGGTTTCGCTTATCGATCATCGGTAATTATCGAGGATATTTTGAGACAAAACTTAGCTAAGATCATTCCCAAATTAATACATTAAGTTCTGTAAATTTTAAAGAAAATCTGTTCAGCCGTTTCGTAGTCTATAAGGACCGAACTCACACACAAGGTTGCATTTATATAATTAATTCCTTACTGTCCATCGAACAGATTACATAATATATAGTTTACTGCATTTATCATAAATAGTCAGTACAGGATTTCAGCCAAATCAGCCGAGTAGATTCCGATCAAAATGGAATGCACAGACTAATAGACGAAGATAAATAAATATAAGGAATGAAGAGAGCATGGGAAAATATTTTTAGATAAAAAGGTCATCTGTACACCATCATTCACCTTCTTTAACTATACTTTTCCGGTGCAATCGTTCACTCCCGATTAAAACTGTACATAGTAAAATATATAAATTAGACCAATTTTTACAAATTTATTTATATACATTTTACACTAAATCAACCAACTACAAGTTACGATTCTTGCTGTTGCTTCATTTCCACAATTCTACTAAATATTATTCGTATGATAAGAAACTAAGGCTTTGCGTGTGCGTATGAGATCCGTTATAATGGACAATTACAGAGTATGCGTACGGATTTACGTACGCTATTAGCCTCAATTGACTAGATTATTACTAGGGATATGACAACAGACTATTTTTTATCATTATTGTGACTCTCGAGTATATATCCGATTCAGTTAGACAGTTAATCAACTGTGAACCACGTCACTCCGTATAAAAGCGTATAAGATATCAACGGATACACACTAGAGAGTCAAAACAATGAAAAGAATATGCGGTTGTACTTGCTCTAGTGATTAATCTGATGTCATTAACATAAACTGTTCTGACTTTACTCATTTGAAAATGAATTGTTCCCGAATCAAATTATTAGAGCGGAGCAAAGGATTTGCCAATGTCACCTTGACAAATAATAAAAAAACCCTACGTGTTTTTGAAAATCTTTAGCATCACGATAACCTTTGATCCCTTTAACTTGATTCCATCTGTTACATCTGTTACAATTCATCTGTTACATCTGTTACAATTCATCTGTTACAATTCATCTGTTATACCGGTTACAATTCAACTGTTACATCTGTTACAATTCATCTGTTACAATTCATCTGTTACATCTGTTACAATTCATCTGTTACATCTGTTACAATTCATCTGTTACATCTGTTACAATTCTTCTGTTATAAAGGTAATAAAAGTGTTGTTAAATTCTTTAGGTTTTCATATGAAATGTGCATGTGACTAATGTTAAATCTCCTCATGATGTTAACCTAAGGTCATCTAAATAGTTTTGTAATCTCCGAAAGAAGTGATAATCTGATGGAGCTAGACCAGGAGAATACGTACGATGAGGCAACATTTCCCAACCAAATTCTCTTTCTCAGTGCATCACTAGTAAAATATTTTAGATTTTAATGTGAAATAGACATCTAAATCAAATACAATCTAATCTACTAGGTTTACCCTAAACCTATCCAAACGGTTTTGTAATCTTAGAAATAACTGATATTTTGAAGGAGGTAAGTCAGATAAATATAGAGAATGGGGCAAGATTTTCCAACCAAAGTTGCTTAAGGGATCTTTGGTCAGTGGTGCTGCCCAAGGGCGAGCATTATCATGGTTGAAAATGTCTCCTTTTCTGTTCACCAAAAAAAGTCGTTTTCAGGTCAACATGGATGAGAATATTGCAAAGAAATATAATTATATAATCCATACTTTGATAATCTGACAGAAAGCGTTCTCATTAATCATAGTTTTATGTTGCAGTAATAACTATATGAATAAAAAAATACAATGGCATAAATTTTTATTTATTTACAAAGGAGACATCAATTATAAAAGCCTGGAGGCTGCTCGAAGATAAGGGTTAATGAGTTTACAGTGGTTAAAGGGAACTTGTCGTAGTGATCGTTAATAGTGGAAATTGGTAAATTGAATTATGTAAGGGGATGGCTCATCAAGAATTTGTTCAAGTTGGACTTGCAGGCAGTTGAAAAGCAGGAAAACGAAACAGAGTTCTACAGGCGTGCAGTTCTAACAAAGGAGCTATGTTAATAGGATCTACGTTTAGGTTTAGGCACAGATAAAGAATGGAGGAAATTATTGATAGTGGTTTCAGCTAGACGAGTGTTCTTTGTGAAAGTCAGGCCAGAGGGGACCATAGATTGGAGCTCAGACCAGCACTTGTCATGAAAATAACGATAAAGCAAAGGCAGGCTCGCAACGTCTCTTCTATGGGAAAGAGGTTGCACGGAAGAGAAAAGTGCATGCCCACTAGGCTGCAACGTCTACTTTGAACTCTATCAAGGCAAGCTAATCTGCTCAGATGTGGCAACAGTATTTCATATTTGGACTACTTGGCTCTTATACAGCGAGAGCATTGCATCAGCAGTGAGATATCTCTTGGAGCGGTAGAACGATCCCACCACTTTTCCAGGACTCTTGGCAACGGATTTGATGTACGTGTTCCATTTCCGATCAGGAGTAAAGGTGAGACCTAAAAGCTTGTCAAAACATGGGGCCTCCTCAAGACGACAGCCATTCATTTCGATTGATGCCAGACGGGGATCAGAGTGTTGATTATGGGAATCTAGAAGTTTGGTTTCAGATGCATTAAAATAAGCCAGCCACCTTCTTCCCCATTGCACCATGTGATCAAGATCACAGGAGAGTAAATCAGTCGTTTACAGCCTCTGAAGTGTTGCCATAGATGGTAGTGACGGCATTCCTATTATAGTGCTCAAAAAGCTTAAACTAGAAATAGCTCCCATACTTGCGAACCTGTTTAAGCGTTGTCTTAAGGAGAATTGCTTCTCAACACCCTGGAAAATTTCATCAGTTTGTCCTGTATTTAAATATTCAGGTGATCGGAAGACTCCCTCTCAGTACAGACCAATCAGTATCCTGTGCGTCATGAGTAAGTAGATGTGATCTGTGTTAAATAGAGAAGTAGTCAACCACCTCAACAGAAACAACCTCCGCAGTGACATGCAATATGGCTTCCGTTCTGCTAGATTTACAACAGATATGCTAACAGTTATATCTTAGTGGATTAGCGAATCTCTCGACGAAGGCTTTCTTTTCTAGGGTAATTGCTCTTGACTACTTCTCCAAAAGTATTAATCTATAATATAAATCTCACCTGGCTGTTTAAATGTATCTGTGTATATTTGTATGCCTAAAACGTTTGACAGACGCAACAGATTTTCACCAGATTGGTATCGTTTGAAGCTCGACCCTTCGGACGACAAATATCGGAAAATTGGCCCCAAACATGAATTATTTCACCCTCAACTGGGCACTTTTCTACAAAGAGTGGTCGCTTTTTTCGCCGATATTTTCGAAAGTCATACCCTCTTTTCGGTTGACTAGCCTTAATTTAAGCCTTTGCTACTTCCGATTTGGAGATGGACGCAAGGACAAAGACGTCACGTTTTTTTTCACGTTCTTTTTCTCCTTCGCGGTACAGGTTCAATCCTACCTGCCTATTACCACTATTTTTTTATTTTTGCTCAACACACACCTCCAAACACCCGGGCTACGCCGGGCACCCAGACTAGTTTACTATAATTAAAAGTTGTTTCAAAAGTAAATATATTTTACTCAAAAACTTGAAGACCTTGGAAGACAGGAGTAGTACTATTTAAACGGGCGACCAAAATTTATTTTTCTACGTAGTCACCACATTTTAAATACACTTTTCTCAGCGATTAATGATGGCCATGCATGGGCGTCTGGAGCGCATTTTACCATACAAGGATTGTTCTAAAAGAAAAAAAAAACATCCTAATTTTTTAAACGAAAACAGTTATAAAGCTGCCAAGACGGAAGTGATACCATTAAAATGAGTGATCTTTTTGTGCCCCAGAATTTATTTTTTAGCATAGTCATCACATTATTTGCCAGGAATTCAAGGAAGGATTTCTGCTTCCGACGCACGTCGATAATAGTTATTTCTCTTGCTTTTTTTTACATGGAGGTCACCACTTATCAAGCCACTCGGGGATAAGGGTTATTGCGTGTACAGTAATCAATGGGATAGTATCGTAGTAATCGCTAGTATTGAAGATTTAATAAAGTGTCTTACTTAAGGAATTTGTTTATATTGGACTTGAAGACATCCAAGTTGTAGTCAGGTGAGAAATAGGCAAACGGAAGAGAGTTCCACAGGCGTGCACTTCTAAGAAAATAGCTCTGTTCATGGAATCTACACTTGAATTTAGGCACAGATAAAGAGTTGGGAAAATTAATGACAGTGGTTTCAGCCAGACGGGTGTTTTTCATGGAAGATTGGCGAGCGGGGGGACCAGAGATTGAAGCTCAGACGAGCACTTGCCATGAAAAGAACGATAAAACAAAGGCAGGCTCGCAACATCTCTTATGTGGGAGAAAGGCTGCAGGGAAGAGAAAAGGGCATTCCCCACTAAACCACGAAGTATTTTGTACTATGTCAAGGCAGGATAGGCTGTTTTTAGCAGGTCCTGCCCAGGTGTGGCACAAGTACTCTATGATTGGATGTACTTGGCTTTTATATAGATAGAGAATTGCATCAGTAATGAGATATCTTCTGGAGCGATAGAAGGATCCCACCATCATTTCAGCGACCTTGGGAACAGACCTGATGTACGTGTTCCATTTCAGATCAGAAGTAAAGGTCAAACCCAGAAGCTTGTCAAAACATGGAGCCTCCTCAAGACGAGCGCCATCCATTTCAATTGATGTCAGATGGGGGTCAGAGCGTTGATGATGTAAAGATAGGAGCTTGGTTTTAGATGCATTAAAAATAGCCAGCCACCTCTTCTCCCACTGTACCACGCGCTCAAGATCAGAGGAGAGAAAATAAGAGAGAACTTTATCATTTACAGCCTTTGAAGTGTTGCCATAGATTTTCGTGTCATCAGCATAGGTGTCAACGCATGATTTAAGTATGTGTTTTGGGAGATCATTGATGTAGATCAGGAAGAGAGTTGGGCCCAGGATGGACCCATGAGGGATTCCAGCATTAATACTGAGGGCCTCTGATTTCTGCCCATCAACCACTACTCTTATGAGCCTATCAGAGAGAAATGATTTAATAATTGAGAAAACATTTCCAGTTATAGCGTAGCTGGAAATCTTGTGAAGTAGGCCCTTATGCCATTTCTTTATCGAAGCCCTTTGATATGTCAAGAGCAATTGCCCTAGAAAGGAAGCCTTTGTTGAAAGATTCACTAACAGAGTTGAAATACTCACGTTATGAATGCATAAATTCATTCATCCTAACAATTCATTTGCAATCCCTTCTGATCCAATCGGACAAAATAAGAATTCAGTGGCATTGCTTTTGAAACGCTCCTAACACACACACACACACACACACACACACACACACACACACACACACACACACACACACACATATATATATATATATATACTTGATTACAGTGTTCATTTTTTCTTGAGGAAGATTTCTATTTCATGGATCTGTGGTGTTTCTATTATTCGAATCAACTGAAAGTATCCGAACCTTAGTGGACATTCAGGAGATGTCATTTATTCAGGTTACGGTATTTTATTCCCATCCTTTCGACGTAATCTATTTGTCACGTGAAAAAAGAATTACTTATAAAAGCAATGTTGAAGCCAAGATAATTTGTTCGGTTTCCATTTAACCGAATTTCTGTGGAGATTGCCTCTTTGAAAACCCCTTTATTTTTTGCAAGTAGAGAACTTGTTCCCAGGCGACTTCTTCAACACGCTTGTGTTTAATTTTTTTAAACTGGTATTTTCCTGTGTTCTTTAACAATTTTAACAAAATATCCGCTTTTTTCTTCGGTTTTGTATTTTTCGCTGTTTCGTTGTGTTTAGATTATACGAGCTTTGAAAGACGAATGATTGACTCTGAACAGTAATTCCCCCCCTCATTTTTTTTACCTCCAGTCATTTGACAAATCTCTGAAGAGTTATCCCCCCTTCCAGTTTAATTCTCTTTATCATCAGTCGTTTGACAGGTCTTCGAAATATGTTTGGATTTTTAGGCATTTTTGCTACAAACTTTAAATCAAGTTAACTAAAGTCAACTAAATTAATGAAGTAAAAATGTCTTAGTAGTGATCAAATTCAGAAACAAAACCTTGACTTGAACTAAACGTTGAAATAGATTTACATAATTATTACGCTATTGTCATCGCGCGAAAACGCAGAACACACAATGTTTTCTGTTCTAATACTTCTGTCTATCTAACTAATAAACGCTTTCAATTGTGAAGAGATAATTGGCTGAATCTGAAATGGCGCTTCTACAGAATTGGGACGAGATTTTACTAGTCAATCAATGGCGTTTTCAGATTTAAAAAAAACATCGATTTACACTCAGTTTGTTGTCAATTCTAATAAGTTACAATGGTAGCTTCAAAATTATGCAGTCGAAATTACATGAATATTAATGAATTATTCAACAAAACAAATGTAATCGTGTTAGCAAGTGAAAAATTGCCGATCTTGTTTAAATCAAAACGGAAAATTACCTCCATTTGGACTCTCTGGTGTCTTGCAATCGTTTTCATCAAATTCTATTTTTTTTAAATTTTATTTAATAAATAATTTTCTATCTTATCGATTTTCGTAATTTTTTGATACACTCATCTTAAAAATACGAGGAATACGTAGATACCTTTGTTTTCATGTGAAATCCAGTGCTACAATTTCCGTAATTTCGTCCCAATAGTGCAGAAGCACTTAAACGTCTATGGTTTTATGATGTGTTTTATTTTACTTCGATGTATCTCGTCACATACTGCATAATTGTTAATGAAACGTGAAAAATCTGTTACTTATTTTATTTTGATCGCTTTTTATTTTTAGAGGATTAAAAAAAAATTTGCAAAAAGTTATTCAAAATTTCTCATGTGAAATCGAATATAGTTTTTATTTGTGAGATATTATATACAATGAGGTAGTTACATAGTCGTAGTAGGAAGAGCAATAAAGATAAAGAGAGAGAAAAAGGGAGATAGATAGATAGATAGGTAGAGAGGGCACGCATATACCAATAGATAATGAATAACAACTATTCATGCTACTATTATTGCTGTTTGTCACGTATTTGAGAACATACTTTCATACTTATAAAATTGATTAGACATTAGAGATTAGAAACTGTTCTTTTAGTGCTACGGAGGCCTCCTTGTGTAGACTGGTTATCTTTCAAACTAACGCATGTTAAGAATAATTTTAATAAGTGCTCAGCTAGGTGTGTCAGAAACCGACCTTACGAATGCGTGAAAAAATATTGAATAATTCGACCTATCTTTCCAAGCTAATAACTAATTGAAAAATGTAATTCAAACCCTTTTTTTTCAATTAAAAAAATAACAGGTGTAATAGCAAATTATGCAATATTTGTTTTTTTTTAAATCGGTTTTCTTTAAAAAAGATTTGAAGAAAATAAACGAAATTTAACTTACGTCGATTATAAAAAACTGATAAAATTCCAAAAGATCACTTACCTATAAAAATTACTAATCAGTGTGCAGTTTCATTCTTCATTGTTAAAACTTTATCCATATTTATATTTTAAAATCTATTTATTTTTTAAATAACTTATGTGCCATGTCGAAATTGGTAGAAATAAAAAAAAAACAATAATGAACAAATAAAAAGAAATAATTACAAGAAAAAATAGGGAGTTTCTGTAGATTGGTGATCTTTACACACACGCATTTCTAGTGAAAACATTATTACGAACTTACGTTGTATGTCGAAATTAGTATAAATTTCCAATCATTATGGAAAATGAATCAATACAAAAATAACTACAGGAAGGAATTGGGTGCTCGTATAAGTTAGGGGTATTTTAAACCAACGAATTTTAGTTGAAAACATTATTATGTATTATGTGTCATGTCGGAATTGGTGTAAATTCCAAAAATGTATAAAAAATGAATCATTGTTGAAAATAATTACCAGAAAATAGCGAGGTTGTATAGATTGCTGGCATTTTAAACCAATGGGTTACAGGTGAAAACATTAATACTTACGTGTTATGTTTAAATTAGCATCAATTATAGAAAAAAAATAACTAGTAAATAAGAATTTGTAAGAAAACCTTATAACTTTGTGTAGATTTATTATATTTTAAACCAATGCATTTCAGGTGAAAAACATTATTATTTACTAACGTGTTATGTGGGAATGAATATAAATTCTAAAAATTATGGAAAAGAAATCAGTGGAAATATAATTACATAAAAAAATAGTTTGCTTGTATACATCAGTGATCTTTTAGACCAACGCATTTTACGTAAAAAATATTATTACCTACTTCCGTGTCACGTCGACATTATTATAAATTAAAAAAATATGGAAAATGAATGAATAGAAAATTAATTACAAGAAAAATATGGTATTTGTGTAGATTGAAAATATTTTAAACAAACACATTTTAGATAAAACCATTATTTCCTACTTACGTATCAATGCCAAGATAAGTTACTTTCTAAAATACATGGGTACGTTTTTATGTTTTGGTTGGTTGGTTGTTTTTGTTTTACGGCATATCAACCTTTTTCAGGTTATTTAATGCCGAATCTAGTTATTTTGAGGAACGATTTTTAATGGAGTATATTTGTTTTTTTAAGTCGGATTCTATTTAACCCATAGTTGGGACCCTAGCAGGTACTACCACTCCGGGTCAGAGTGGACCTGGGAGCAATGGCAATTAAAGGGTGGCTCCACACTCCCCAAGGCCCGCAAGGTGGGGCCTCACCATCAGATATAGTTTTAGGTCATATCCAGGATCGTTTTTATGTTTTGAAATTGTTATTCTTACAGACAAATGTGGTGTACAACATATTATTTTCATCAAAGGCAAGATAAGTTACGCTTAATTAAAAAATTACGTACGCGTACTGAATTCTGTCCATATGATAAAACAAACGAAATCTTTACCCGGAACAGAAAGAAAAGTTTTTACCATAAAAATCACATAAAATTATTGAACACATTGATTAAATAAGGAATAAAGTACTTAAAGTAATTTTAGTAGTGTGCCGGATGCTTCATAACACTTCATAACGCTATGGTAACTGCTCACTTTAAACAAATAATTTCTCTTCTAGAGATACAGTTAGAAAGTGGCTTTTACTTATGTGCAGGATGCATTCTTAATTTTATTTAGTATTTTCAGTAATGCCATGGAATGCTCCTGATTTTTTTTTTTTTTTTTTTTTTTATTACTGATCACTTAAAAATAATTCTATACTATGAGATGGTGGGAAAACATGACTTTATTCGCGCTTTTGAGGCCTCCCGAGTATTATTTTTAAGTAATCACTTAAAAATAATTTCAGCCCCGGAGGTGGATTAGAAATTGCTTTTAGTAGTGTTTTGGATGCATCCTAAATTAAAAGCTTTCAGTAGCGCACTGGAAGCGATTTTTATATTATTCACTGCTCACCTGTGAAATAGTTTTTGTTTTATCGATCCTATTTTGCTTGAAAGTGGTACATAAACTTGGTTTACAAAATGAATTGCTGGATAATGTGAGATAAAGAAATACGTTTTAACAGAAATATGCAAAGCACATTTTTAGTACTACTTTGTTATTTATGGCCCCGACAATAATCTATAACAAACTATAGAGCAATACCTTATTAATACAATGGGGCACGTGATAAATAATACATTCTACTTGAAATACTGTTTCATTCCATATATGTAAAACAATGCTGTACGTCACTTGGAACGTGGAAGATGCTGAATACAAATGTACTCATAGCTCTACATACAGCTGTTATGTCTAATAATATAATTTTAGTCTTATTATGCTTATGTTGAACTGAAAAGTGCTTAATACTGTAAATCTAATATATAAAAGGCTATATGTCTGTCTGGCTCTTTGTCGTCTGTCTGTCTATCTCCATATTTTTAAACTGTATTTCTACCGAAAACTAAAAGGCGCAAAACAGCCCTGGGGGTATCAAATGATTTAATTTTTTTATGGTCCGTTCTTTTAGGGGTCTTTAGCCAGTTAACATTGTTTTTAAGGGGGTGAAAAATTGGACAAAATTGAAAAAAATATCGTAATACACTTTGTACATTTATCTTTGTTTATTTTTAATTTTAATTTCAAATCAGTTCATATACATGTCACTTTGGTACAGTGGTAACGTCACCAGCTTTGAATGCTACAGTTTTGCTTTCGATTTCGATTCTAGCTGATGGTACACAAATCCGTTATTTATGGTTGAAACCACGACTCCATAATAATAGATATGAAACATGGACAAATTAAATATCATATTTAAGCATATTTTACGACCGGACAAAGCCGGGCGCCAGCTCTGGGTAGTAGAATTTATATTAACCCCAAGTAAGAGAGACTAAGAAAATAGAGATACAAAGGGGAAATAAAAGCAAAGAAGAGCGGTGGAAAAACAAAAAGGTAAATATATTTGTATATAATAATAATATATGCCTTTAAACTTAATTTTTGTGTTTTTATCATATTTTATTTATTTATTATTACAAAAATCTTTATTTTCATCTAAGTAAAAGATTGAAACAAAAAATTATTTCAACTTGTCAAAAGCATGCAAAAGCGTATTCATTTTCTTAATCTGAATTTTAAAAATAATGTAATATAAAATCATACAATATAAGATATAAATTATAAACGCATATATGTAATATATAATCATATTATATAAGATATAAATACTAAACACATATATGCAATATGTAATCATGCAATATAAGAAATAAATTATAAACACATATATGTAATGTATAATCATATAATATACAAATTATAAGCGCATATATGTAATATATAATCATACGATATAAGATATAAATTATAAACGCATATATGTAATATATAATCATATAATATAAGATATAAATTATAAACACATATATGCAATATATAATCAAATAATATAAGATATAAATTATAAACACATATATTACATATATAATCATATAATATGAGATATAGATTAAAACACATATATGCAATATATAATCATATAATATAAGATATAAATTATAAACATATATATGCAATATATAATCATATAATATAAGATATAAATTATGAACACATATATGTAATATATAATCATATAATATGAGATATAGATTATAAACGCATATATGTAATATATAATCATATAATATAAGATATAAATTATAAACATATATATATGTAATATATAATCATACAATATAAGATATAAATTATAAACGCATATATGTAATATATAATCATATAATATAAGATATAAATTATAAACACATATATGTAATATATAATCATATAATATAAGATATAAATTATAAACACATATATGTAATATATAATCATATAATATATGATATAAATTATAAACGCATATATGTAATATATAATCATATAATATAAGATATAAATTATGAACGCATATATGTAATATATAATCATATAATATAAGATATAAATTATAAACACATATATGTAATATATAATCATATAATATAAGATATAAATTATAAACACATATATGTAATATATAATCATATAATATAAGATATAAATTATGAACGCATATATGTGATATATAATCATATAAGATATAAATTATAAACGCATATATGTTATATATAATCATATAATATAAGATATTAATTATAAACGCATATATGTAATATATAATCATATAATATAAGATATAAATTATAAACGCATATATATAATATATAATCATATAATATAAGATATTAATTATAAACGCATATATGTAATATATAATCATATAAAAGAAGATATAAATTATAAACGCATATATGTAATATATAATCATATAATATAGGATATAAATTATAAACACATATATGTAATATATAATCATATAATATAAGATATAAATTATAAACGCATATAGGTTATATATAATCATATAATATAAGATATAAATTATAAACGCATATATGTAATATATAATCATATGATATAATATACAAATTATAAGCGCATATATGTAATAGATAATCATATAATATAGGATATAAATTATAAACACATATATGTAATATATAATCATATAATATAAGATATAAATTACAAACACATATATGTAATATATAATCATATAATATAAGATATAAATTACAAACACATATATGCAGTATATAATCATATAATATAAGATATAAATTATAAACGCATATATGTAATATATAATCATATAATATAAGATATAAATTATAAACGGGTATATGTAATATATAATCATATAACATAAGATATAAATTATAAACGCATATATGTAATATATAATCAAATAATATAAGATACAAATAATAACTCATGTATTGCAAGGCATGAAAATGTTAAACAAAACTTTTATGAATTATAAAAATTAAAATACAAGATTTAATTTTTAATTTATAAATTTTTAAAGCTCACTTTTGTTAATTGTGCAAAGTAAAATATAAATATGTAATTCAAATTGAATCTAAACATTAACTTAGATTTGCCTTATGTTATGTGCATTTTCTTGCACTTTTTAAATAATGTTAGTTAAAAATTATATATCTCTAAAAATCGCTAAATAATAAATGACTTTCATTTTGTAAAGTGCAGAAATGTACATAACTGTTGGAGTTGCCCCTCTAGGAGATTAATGGAATATCTCATGACGTCACTTTCTCACGTGTCGTCACTTCCGGTATCGAGTACCGATGTCCGGGAGTCTGAGATTGGCACGCGATCAAGCTGGACGTGTGCAAACTTCTTACCATTTAGCAATGGTATTCTCAACTCGATTTTGTCTGTAATCTATGTGAATTTACACAGGTGAACTCCACAAAAAAGAACTTCGAATTTACAAGCAAAGCAATCGACTGGAAATTATGTCATAAAAACATAAAACAAAAAAGAAAGAAACGAACGCATGGCAAAGTTATCGAAGAAATTGTAAGTTACTCTTTTTGTCTCTATATTTAAATTGAAAAGAACTGGGCGAAATACATTTTGTTAATGATTAAAAATTAATTTGTTGGGTTGTTGAAAGAAGAAAGAGAAAAAGAAAAAGAGAAAAATGTTGACCCAAATTTTCACCGCGTGAACGATTCTTTCGTAAAATGCTGATAAATTTATGCATATTGTAACGAGAGAGAAATGTTTCTTTTTTCCTTTTTCGTTTTACTTGGGCTAAAGGAAATACTTTTTTCATTGAGTGGAATTTTCTGAAATATTCTATTTTTAACTGTCGGTCCTAAAGTGAAAAACTTTTTTATTGTCACGTTGAGACAACTCCTCGCCGACACATATAATAAAAAAGAGAAAAAAACTAGCCATTTTGTTTAACTGCCAGACAATTCCACAAGTATTTTTTATTCTTTTGCAACTGTATGGTATCAGAGTATATTTTTTATCAACGTTCATATTGGATTATCTCCAAGGTTTTTAGCAAGAAGTAAGGGATACATGCGTATAAGCACACACTCCAGGAAAGGACATTTTATTTTTTAAAATTATTTTATCTCGCTTCTCCAGTAAAAAAGGGAAATAATTTTTTTTCGTGCGTTTGGAAAAGCCATTAAAAGATGAAGGACGTTACAACAGTATTAATATAGCTAATTAAGGCTCAGATTAACCAGGAGTAAATCTGAAGGAAAATTTAAAAGAACGTGATAAACAGCTCCAATTACAATTTCAAGAGAGGCAACAAGCGTTGGAGAAGACAACGTTACTTCAACAGAGACAAGAAGAACTATTGTTAAAAATATTCGATAGAACGGAACACAGGGATGATAGTTTTGCTTTTTCCCAAAGTACCATATGGAACGCTATAGAAACGTTCAACTACCAACCGGAGTTGCAGGGGACGTTTGACGCTTTCTATCGGAAATATGAGAACCTATTCACCGTGAATAGTCAAGAGTGGAGCAACGCTAAGAAAGTTCGCATACTTTTGAGGAAATTAGGGACCACAGAACATAGCAAGTTTTTAGATGATATTCTCCCCAGGAAGCCGAGTAAATTGGAATTTTCTGAAGCGGTCAAACTTTTATCCGAATTATTCACCCCGAATTTTACGCTCGTTCATAGAAGAATGAAATGCTTTAACCTGCAAAAAACAACGACGACGATTACCTAACCTTCGCGTCCGTGGTAAATAAACACTGCGATGATTTCCGTCTATCTGACTTATCGGCACATGACTTTATCCGAAAACGCTGAGATTAGACAACGTGTTCTCTCGAGACTTGAGAGCAAACAGGACCTCACCCTCTAGAAGTTGGTCAAGGATTGTTAACGGGTAGTCTGCGTAAGGAACAACTCGAGACACGTTGAGGAGTCAGGCGCAACGTTCATTAGAAGGACGAACTTCAGACCGGAAAAATACTCACCCCGAAAACACAAAGCTGGAAGTAAGAAAACTCAGGCTACGCCTAAAAAGTACCACCCAGTCACAAGACCCGGATCCCCTACAAGCTCGTGCTATTGCTGCGGCGGGTTGATTCAATGTTTTTACAATTATAAGTACTGCAATGCATGTGGCAGGAAGGACCACAAAACGATCCAGTGCATGAAGAACAAGGTCAGAAACAGCGTTCGACAGACTAGATTCGACTTGGATTCGGATAAGATCCGGCGCAAATATGTCACAGTTAACATCGCAAATAAAACTCTGCATCTACAATTGGATTCCGGATCAAACCTGTCCATCATTAACCTTAGGACGTGAAAAAGGCTAAGGAAACAAACCATGCGGAAGACGAACAAATCAGCTCGAGCTGTGACAGGCGATAAAGTGGAATTTGAGGGAGAGCTCACACTCCCGTTGACATTGGTCTAGAGTGCACAACGATATTACGGGTCTGCTCGAGGATAATGATTACTTAATCGCAGTCGATAGTTTTACAAAGTGGCCTGAGGTATTGAGGTGCAGAAGACCGACAACTGGAACGACTATAAATTTCTTACATGAACTGTTCGCACGTTTCAGTGTAGTCGATTGCATCGTAAGTGATAATGGAACCCAGTTTACTTCTGCTGAGTTAAAAAGTTTTTGTGATACGTTCCAAATTAATCATATCACCACTCCCCAATACAATCTAAGGTCGAATGGGCAAGCGGAATGCTTCGGGGACACCCTTAAAAGAGCACTGAAGAAGATTCAAGGAACCCCAACAGATGAAGCACTTCAACAATTTCTACACGTGTATGGGATTACACCTAACCCGAACACTCCAACCGCAGTCTCACCTGCAGAAACGATGTTAGCGCGGAAAGTTAGATCCGTTTTTGACAAGCTTTTACCTAAACAGTCAAGGGCATTGGTGACCCCGTATGTACCCAGTAAACGTTTCATATCAAGTAAAAAAGTGTTTTTCAAAAGTTATAAAAACAGCACATCATTCTGGGAGGTAGGTACAATTACTAAGAGAGTCGGTGACATGATATATATCACCCAAGGACCAACATATATCCACAAACGTCACAAGAACCAGCTAAGAAGATGTCGATTAATTGAAACCAGCGACAGTCCATCATTGGAAGATGAGCCGATAGACACTATCTTCAAAACTTTGATCTTGAACCTCCCCAACCAACACCTGAACTACGGCGGTCGTTCCGTAAAAGACAGGTTACTGAGCCATTGATGATAAACCCTGAAAGGAATAGGTACTGACAGCTTTTACGAACAAAAAGCTTGGGAGGGGGTATTGGAGACGCCCCTCCAGGGGATTAATAGATTATCTCATGATGTCACTTCCTCAAGTGACATCACTTCCGGTATCGAGTACCGTTGTCCGGGAGTCTGAGAAGTGCACGTGACCAAGCTGGATGTGCGCAAACGTCCTTCCGTTCTCAACTCGGCTTTGCCTGTAATATATGTGAATACATGTTTCCTTCCTGAAAATCCTATGTTCCTTTCGTTTATTACCATTTAACCCCATAACAATAACATATACTACAAATCCAGGGTAATTTTTAGATTCAACTAAATTAAATATTTATATTTTATATTGTAAAGTTTATTAAAGTGCACTTTTAAAATTGATAAATTTCAAATAAAATCTTAATTTTCTAAGTTAATAGAAAACATTTTTATGCCTTGCAAGAAATGCTTTTCTAACGTTTATGATAATATGTACATGTAAGTTTTGGAACAAACCATTGATTTAGAAATCGTTATCAAATATTTACCGTTTATTCCGATTAGGAAATGCACAGAGATAATTATCCAATGAAAATGCTGCGTTTTTAATTTTCACATTTTATTATCGTCTAATCAACGTTTGTATCTGATAATTAGATTTTTGCATCGCTAGTGTTTTCAATTCTATTCCTATATATGTTTATAATTTGTTATTTAATCCATTATCAGTTTTTGATTGTTTTGAATTTTGTTCTTGAATTTTGAATTAAATTATCCGTTTTTTTTTTGCTACATTGTATCTGATATCTAGAACTTTGTATTTGGATGTACTCAACTTTTGTTTTGATTACGAAATTTTCATTTTGGATTATTACCTACAGATTTGGTTTTTATTCTTTGTCTCTGTAACTGAGAAAGAAACGACAGAGTGCGTCGTTTACAAGAACCATGTAAGTTGTTCAAAAATGCTGTTTTTATAGGTTATTTTAAAATAAACATCTGAAGAGTACGTGTATAAATATGCAGTGATAACATAATTTTGTAGACTTGTTAGTCGCAATACGAAACAATATTATGCTAGATACCTTTTGAAAATAACTGAGAAAACTTGATACTTGGAACTTGGAGAATTATTATACTTCACGATATATGCTTTGTAACCCAATAAAAACCATGTAACTAGGAAAATGATTGTTGATGAGTAATTGTTTAATGTTATATATATATATATATATATATATATATATATATATATATATATATATATATATATATAGTGGGCTCCAGACTTTATCTTTCTATATAGTAATCACCATTCTCAATGCACTTTTTCCAGCTATAAACGAGGCTGTACATGGGCGTCGTGATTTCACTGTCATACGAGGTTCGTTCTAAAATAACCTCGCATACTTTTAATCAAAAAGTTGAAGAGCTACGAAGACGAGGGTGGTGTCATATAAACGCATGATCTTTTATGCTACAAAATTTATTTTTCTACATAGTCATCACTATTCTCAATGCCCTTTTGTCAGCAATTCAATGACGCAGCTCTGTTTCTGATGTACAGGTTGCATTCTTAGAATCTCACACCATAAATATTTGCAACAGAGAGATGAAACATTGAGGCCCTGACTGCATTAGCTCAGTCATCAAAGCAATGTAATTTGAAGTATTCTCTGATCGATTCAGGCGAAATATAAGAGGCCTTATCTTTTGAATGCCGCTTTAGTTTTGTTGTATATTTCATGACGTACGAGAGAGAAAAACACTTCCTGCAGCGGTAGCGTCAACTTGAAATATATCTATGGCAACTCATAAAATTGCGTGGGAAGTATTATCGACACCTATTGGGAACAACTCGTCGACGTTGTGTTGTGGACACCTATTTGTCACTCTGACATTAAAGTTCTTAGTTTACATAGTAGTGACGTCTAGTTCTAAAGTGGTTGTAGTGATCATATAGCACACTACAAGGTTTACGTTATTTCTCATTCCTTATAATTGTAATAATGTAACAAAATATAAAAACAACACATTAAATAATTATAGAATTTTGTCATGCTTTCTACTTTTTATTCTTGTACATATGAGGTCGCTTTTTCCGCGCCCACTCCCCGATTCTAAAGTCAGCATCTAAGATAAATAAGATAAGCTTTGTCTTTTCTTCGCCACGTCCCATTTCAGACTTCTTGGCTGTGACGTGATATTCGTAGTCATAATACTAATTCTACACTTTTTTTTCGTACTAGTGCACTTACTGATCCGTGCTGAAATAATAACGTTATTATTCAAAAAGGCATTCTTAACATGGGGAGGGGAGGGTGTTTTGTGCCTATTCTATACTTTAACCTTACAAATGAATAAAAAACATATCATAAAACTTTAATTAAACGTGGAAATACGATTTAAAAAATAGCGCGGATCAGTAAGTGCACTAGCACACCTTTTTTTACTAAGTCAAATATAATGTAAAACATTGTTTTGAAAAGTCAAATATAATTTAAAACATATTATATATTATAAAACATATTATATATTGTAAAACATATTATATATTGTTTTGAAAAGTCAAATATAATTTAAAACATATTATATATTGTAAAACATATTATATATTGTAAAACATATTATATATTATAAAACATATTATATATTGTAAAACATATTATATATTATAAAACATATATATTGTAAAACATATTATATATTGTTTTGAAAAGTCAAATATAATGTAAAACATATTATATATTATAAAACATATTATATATTGTAAAACATATTATATATTGTTTTGAAAAGTCAAATATAATGTAAAACATATTGTTTTGAAAAGTATTTATCATGCCATGCTGTAAATAGCTATCATAGATAATAAGTGAAATAAGCTTTCATATTTTTATTGATTGAATTGAAACAAACCAGATGCGTTACGTTAGTTCTGACTTGGCGCACCCGCAATCCGTTAATAAAACCATAAATACTACAGTTCATGCGATGCTCCTCAGCATTCAGAAAACAATTTTGAAGAACCATACATCATGTTTTTATGACGTTTTCGGTTATACCCTTAATTTATACCCTTAATTTATACCCTTAAAACAGAGCAGTTAAATGGCAGACATTGACAAAATGAGACAACAATGCAACACTTCTAGCGATATAACAAATCGAAAAATATCAAAAACATAATGAGAAAACGTATTGTTTTATTTTTCTAATACACTCAGATAAACTCCAAGAAAAAAATCTGAATAAAACAATAAGATATCGATCATTGATTATATTTCATATATGTGTCTTTGAGTCATTTTATCGTTCGATTACAATGATTAAATGCCTGAAGTGTTTTCTATTGTTTTTCAGTATTTCTGACTTTCTACCATCTTCCACCTTTTCCGATTTTTATTTGCTTTCATCCACTATTCATTCCTGCTTGTTTTTTGTTCTTTGGTTCTTTTATTCATTTATTTCTTCATTCTTTGTTTTTCTTTACTTTCAGTCCAAATATTCCATTCTTTAATCACATGTTTCTTTTTCTTTGGATACATCTTTCTTCTGACGTTTCTTTTGGCGCGTTTCTTTCTGCCTTTTTATCTTCTTTAAAAGCCAATACAATTAATAAATACTTGTAGATATAAAACATCTGTCTTGCTAAAATTACTAGACCCAGCGTTAAATAAAATTAAGTTTTGATACGCCGTAAAACATAACAATCAAACAAAACAATATAAATAAATATTCGAACACATAAACATGCAATGATGACTCCGGCCAATCTCAAGAGACAATGGATACTCCCTGTAAGGGTAGCTGCGCGTGCAATTGTGAGGCAAGAGTTGCGCAATCAACAACCACAATTCTCTTAAATCTGCACTGTTCGAGTTCAGTAACAAAGGGAAGTTCTAGAGGACTTGAATGAACGCCGAGATAAGCAGAGAGCACATAAATCATCTGGAGTTCCCAAATGATTATCCATTTAAGTACTGACCAGTTACGTCTTGCTTAACTTTGGTGATTTAACCGGAACATGCATTATTCCATATACTGTTTCGAAATGAAATAAGATAAATAAGGGTTGATATGCTATAAAAGAAAACATTAAAAAACGGAAAGCCTGATTTTTATGGCGTAACACAAAACAACCAATCCAAACACCATGAATAAATATTTGAAAATATCAACACTTTTATTCTAAAAATAACCAGAAAAGGGTTGATATGCCGTAAAGCAAAACAGCTACGCCAAATCTTTTTTCCTACTATTTTAAAATCCTTCTCATCTTCGTGCATTCTTGATTCCATCGTTAGTTCTACCTGTTTTTCTTTGTTTCTTAATTATTTGCTCTCCTTTGTTTATCATCTATCTTTTCGTTTTTCACGGTTCGAGTCTTTCCCATTTTCTATCTTTATATTACATATTTCCTTCATATTTTTAGTCGCGTGCAAGCGACTCTATTATTCACTCTGTCGGTTCGTCGGTCGGTCGGTCTGTGAGTCGGTCGGTCTGTCAGTCTGTCTGTCTGTAACACGTTTGTGCTTGGCCTTTTTGGTTAAGATCAAAGGTCTGTTGTTAATAGATACTGTTCTTAGCTTTTTTTTAGTTTTTCTTGGCCTTTTGGCCAAGATCAAAGTGTAACATGTGCCTAAGTTTTTTGTTCATCGTTGATTTTGACTGTATTTTTAACATGAATAAAAGATTTAATATCTCAAAGTGTAGTATCTGTTCCGGCAGATACTGCAAGCAAAGACCATATGTGGGGGAAACCCCACATATAAGACCTTGGTCAATGTAGGGGGGAACCCTTCATACCAATTGTCACTATCCAGCTCCCCTACTCCCCGGGGAGTTGGTCCCCATTTCCCCTTCACTCCTCACATTAAAAATCGGTCTTGTGCCTAATTTGTTCGGTGGGGGAGCAAATAAATACGCACCCACTTTTCTTGGCCTTTTGGCCAAGATCAAAGTGTAGTATCTGTCCTGCTGTAATTATGTTTGTAACTTTGTGATATAAAGTGGGATTATTTTTCTGTATCAATTTAATGTAAAATGATCACCCACTTTACAACCAGTCAGTCTCAAGATCATTCAAGTTGTTTTTGAAGGATTCCAGCTATTTTTTAAGCATTCAAGTCATTCTTAAGGTCATTCAATTCATCCTTAAGTTCATTAAAGCCATTCTAAGTTATTTATTTTTTATTTATTTAAGTTATTTCAGCCCATTTTTCGGTCATTTTAGTTTATCTTTAAGAATTTCATATCAATCCTACATTCACGCATTCATTCATTACACGAGAGCACGCGACTAATGGCTATCGGCCTTGTTTTTTTTCGTACTCATTCTCTGAACTTACCTTATATTACTACTTTTTTGTATTTAGAAACTCTAACAGTTACAAGGCTCCACAATAACTAAATAGAAAAATATGTACGTGATCAAGCAAAATGATCTAACACTTTTGTAGGTTTGATAAAAAGGAAATAAAATAAAGAAACAAAAAAGTATATATATTTCGAAAAGAATATACAATGCCGTTTTTTTTTATAATGCTATTGACTTTCGTTTTTTTTTTTTTTGATTTTGAAGATGTTCCCTGGTCATTTGATTTTTTCCTCTGTGGATACCTCAAGTCAAAGGTATACATTAATCGCCCTCGATCTCTTGAACAATATAAAGATGGTACAATGGGGAAAGTGGCGGCTGGTTACTTTTAATGCATCTAAAACCAAGCTTCTATCTTACATCATGAACGTTCTGATCCCCATCTGGCATCAATTGAAACGAATGACTCTCGTCTTGGGGAGGCCTCATTTTTTGACAAGCTTCTGGGCTTGACCTTTACTCCTGATCTTAAATTGAACACGTACATCAAATCTGTTGCCAAGGTCGGTGGAAAAATGGTCGGATCCTTCTATCGATCCAGTAGATCCACTGCTGATTCAATTCTCTATCTATATAAGAGCCAGGTACGTCCAAGGATGGAGTACTGTTGCCACATCTGGGCAGGAGCTGCTAGAAAGGACTTGTCCTACCTTGATAGAGTTCAAAATAGACTTTATAGTCTCGTAGGAGATGAACTTTTCTCTTCCCCGCAACCTCTATATCACAGAAGAGATGTTGCGAGTTTGTCTCTGCTTTATCGTTATTTTCATGGTAATGTTCGATTGAGCTTCAATCTATGGTCCCACCCTCGCCAAACTTTCACAAGAAGCACACGTCTAGCTGAAAACACTATCAATAATTCCCATCACTCGTTATCTGTGCCTAAACCTAAATGTAGATTCCATGAACAAATCTTCTTTCTTAGAAGTGCACGCCTGTGGAATTGTCTTCCGTTTTCCTGCTTTCCAACTGACTACAATATGGTTGTCTTCAAGACAAACGTAAACAAGTTCTTGATGAGCCATTCCACTTAAGTTAACAAATTTACAGAATTACCATTACTAACGATTACTATATTGTCCAATTGACCAGTGTACACTCTTAACCCTTATCCTCGAGTGGTCTCTTGGTCTTGATAAGTGGTCATGCCATATGTAAAAAAGATGCAATTTGTCAAGAAATTATTGCCCTCCTACATGAATTATAGACAACTTTCAATGAACGCCTTTGACAATGTGTAGAACATAATTTTTAAAACCTAATGAAACAGAATGACAGTGCATCTCACTTTCGAGAATAAAAACACTTTTTTCTTTCTGTTACACCGGCCTTTCTAACACGAGGGAAATTAATTTACAAATGTATTAGATAATTTTGTCTGACTCTGTATATAAACGATAATATTTCGATGGTACAAATTAAGTGTGGAATGTTCGAGCTGAGAAAAAAGTTGTATCGTGTTAATTTCTAATTAGAAAGTTTTAAATAATTGAAAGTTATTTACATTTTTAAGGTTTAACATTATATCTCTTTCGCATTTTAAAGGAATTCAATGTATCTGAATAAAAACTTGTTCTTGGATCACGTGCTTTCATCGTAAGCTGACTTACGAAAAGGCCCGTAACGATTTATAGCGGAGGTAAAACATCCCTTGAAATCCTTGAATCTCAAATAAAGATAATTTATCAAATCAACATTTGTGAGGATACATGATTACTAGGACTAGTACAACAGCATATTCTTTTCACTGTTTTGACTCTCGTCTGTATCGGTTGATATCTTATATGCTGCTATATAGAGTGATGTGGTTCTCGGTTGATATCTTATATGATTTTATATAGAGTGATGTGGTTCTCGGTTGATATCTTATATGATTTTATATAGAGTGATGTGGTTCTCGGTTGATATCTTATATGATTTTATATAGAGTGATGTGGTTCTCGGTTGATATCTTATATGATTTTATATAGAGTGATGTGGTTCTCGGTTGATATCTTATATGATTTTATATAGAGTGATGTGGTTCTCGGTTGATATCTTATATGATTTTATATAGAGTGATGTGGATCTCGGTTGATATCTTATATGATTTTATATAGAGTGATGTGGTTCTCGGTTGATATCTTATATGCTGTTATATAGAGTGATGTGGTTCTCAGTTGATATCTTATATGATGTTATATAGAGTGATGTGGTTCTCGGTTGATATCTTATATGATTTTATATAGAGTGATGTGGTTCTCGGTTGATATCTTATATGATTTTATATAGAGTGATGTGGTTCTCGGTTGATATCTTATATGATTTTATATAGAGTGATGTGGTTCTCGGTTGATATCTTATATGATTTTATATAGAGTGATGTGGTTCTCGGTTGATATCTTATATGATTTTATATAGAGTGATGTGGATCTCGGTTGATATCTTATATGATTTTATATAGAGTGATGTGGTTCTCGGTTGATATCTTATATGCTGTTATATAGAGTGATGTGGATCTCGGTTGATATCTTATATGATTTTATATAGAGTGATGTGGATCTCGGTTGATATCTTATATGATTTTATATAGAGTGATGTGGTTCTCGGTTGATATCTTATATGCTGTTATATAGAGTGATGTGGTTCTCAGTTGATATCTTATATGATGTTATATAGAGTGATGAAGTTCTCGGTTGATATCTTATATGATTTTATATAGAGTGATGTGGTTCTCGGTTGATATCTTATATGATTTTATATAGAGTGATGTGGTTCTCGGTTGATATCTTATATGATTTTATATAGAGTGATGTGGTTCTCGGTTGATATCTTATATGATTTTATATAGAGTGATGTGGTTCTCGGTTGATATCTGATATGATTTTATATAGAGTGATGTGGTTCTCGGTTGATATCTTATATGATTTTATATAGAGTGATGTGGTTCTCGGTTGATATCTTATATGATTTTATATAGAGTGATGTGGTTCTCGGTTGATATCTTATATGATTTTATATAGAGTGATATAGTTCCCGGTTGATATCTTATATGATTTTATATAGAGTGATGTGGTTCTCGGTTGATATCTTATATGCTTTTATATAGAGTGATGTGGTTCTCGGTTGATATCTTATATGCTGTTATATAGAGTGATGTGGTTCTCGGTTGATATCTTATATGCTGTTATATAGAGTGATGTGGTTCTCGGTTGATTAACTGTGTCTTACTGTGTCGGATATATACTCGAAATTCAAAACAATGAAAAGAATATTCTGTTGTCATAGCCCTAGTAATTACATTTCTAACTTTTCTATTAGTTGTTGTCGATGTGTTGCTGAACATCATTCATTCACTCATTTCATATGACTCAGATGATCATTGTTGGCATTCGTTTAACCGCTACTTTTCTAATGAGAATTATTTCCAGGCATACATCGGGTATTTACAGGAAGGACCACGGGAAGGTTGTCAGTATAAATTTTAATTTAACTACTGGCTTTTAATTTTATCAATTTACTCGTGGGGGGGGGGTCCAGATTTGTCGGATCGTAACATATGCTTAAATATAATTTATTTCATACACATTTCGCATTTTTTATTGCATAGCTAATTCGTTATTGAATATTATATTGTACCTAATGTATAGTACGGATTTAAGATTATATTGTACCTAATGTATAGTACTGATTTAATTAAAACGAAAACATTTAGCACTTCTGCTGTCACTCACTCACTCACACACAAACACACACACACACACACACACACACACACACACACACACACACACACACACACACACACACACACACACACACACACACAAACACGCTTGCGCGCAAATTAACGAACGTTTATTCATTTCAATTTCCCCGCGCATTTTTCACAAAAATAAGTTCTTCCAGCAACAATATAATTTCAAATACGCACACACGCTTTTCTCGCAACAATATAAGTAAAATGAACATATTTCTGGCGGACGTAGTTGAAAACAGTATCACGTGACACAAGCGACCAATGAGAACATTTAAAAGATTGTCTTTTTAACGCTTTTCCAAAAGCCAAAATATCAGCAGTAGCAATCTTGTTTTGGAGCCGATCCCCAAAGTTTTTAAACGCATCAAACATTCTTTCTTTCCTCCTTTTCCCCTTCCTTCTCGCTCCGACGTGAGACCAGAACATGCCTCTCGTTTTCATCTCATCTTCTCTTTCAAAGCTGTCGAAATCATAATGACACACGCCACGCGGGCACTCAAACTTATGCACATGCGCACCCATTCCGTACATTGATAGAGATGGTTCCCTGGACTGGCCCATTACGACCAAGAGAGGTTGATATTGGCTGCACAAGACCAGGGCCTCATGACAAACGCCTTCAAAAAGATGTGTGGTCTAAGCAACAATAATAAATGCAGGTTCTGTAGCACTGAGGTTGAGAGTGTGGGCCACCTGATTTCTCGTTGCAAAGTCCTACTTGGAGACGCTTATTATACAGATCGCCATAACGGAGTTTGCAAATACCTTCAGTGGAAGATATGTAAGAAATTCAACATTCAGTGTAGCAAAAAATCCTGGGAACATATACCCGAACGAACAGTTGGGAATGACAACTACACTATTCACTATGACTACATAATCCCTACTGCTACATATCTTGAGAACGCAGCTGTTAAACCAGATATAGTGATTTGGGACAGAGCAAACAAAAAAGCGACCGTAATAGAGGTCAGTGTACCCAATGATACAGGGCTTAACAGAGTTGAGAGGGAAAAGATAACAAAGTATCAAGGACTTATGTATGATATGAAACGAAATTGGAAATTAAAAGATGTTTCAATTATACCAGTCATCATAGGAGCAACTGGGCTTATGAAAAAGAACTTTAAAAAGTACATAGCAAGCATACCCGGTGAACCTAGTGCAAGTGAAATACAAACGATTGCACTGAAAGGGACGGCTAGAATCCTGAAAAGATCTCTTGGTTGGACTCACTAAAATAGGGGTAAATGTCAGACATCTGGTTGGATGTCCCATCCCCTAGAAGAAAAAGTTTAAGAAAAATGAAAAAAAAAAGAGAGAAATACATTTTCTATAAGAATCAATAACAACGGATTACTTTCCTCATGTGACTTTTGAATAAGGCTAACTTCGCCATTTAAAACAAAAACCTTGAAATAAGGACATTATTTTCACACAATACTTTCACCTTCTAATCTTATTAATTCAACGAAGAACTTACATCCAACATTCTAATCATAATGATTTCTCAAGAACTTTTACCGGTTGAACCTTTGCTTGTTCTTCTTGTTATTTTGTTGAAAAATAAATGCGGTGCATTTTAAACGAGAAGGAAGTGTCATTTTATTTTACCCCCCCCCCTTTTTAAATTATTTTGTTTTGGGGCAGAGAGATTTGCTTTCACTTAAACTTCTTTTCTCCTACACGCTCCAGCCGCGTTCCCTACCGTTTGAGCTATCATAAGAGAGATAAAAGAGATTTAAAATTAAACTACTTTAAAGTACTTTTGAGTTTGCGCATGCACACAAGTAATAAAACTATGTGAGCAAGTTGAAATAAACAGTTTGCATTTCAACTTGCCGACATATTTCTGTACACGTTATTTATCCGCCAAAAGATTTTACTCATTATAAACTATCTTTAGTGTATGGTTATTATTTCCTGTTAATTTCAGTGTTATGTGACCAGTAGTTTAAGAGTTTATCGGTTAAATATTTACACACAAACACGCGACACCTACGCCTTCTTTATATAGTTGGTAAACTACCAGTCTAAAAATCTATAATATATATAATTTATATATAACATGAAAATTAAAATCTATAGGTCGTAGATGTTAGATTCGAACGTAACACAATCAGTTTGTCAGTCCGTACCATTAAACGCTTATCCAGCGTGGCCTTTCTGGTTTTTGTTGTTGGCATTGGTTTTCGCCATCTTTTAAGAATCAAAGGCTTACAGAATCGGTCATGTAACAGTTGTAAGCATTCATAAGTGAAAATAGTCCAATTGAAATGACTGGATTTGATCTTGGCGGACACCGCAATCCACTTCAATACCGCAACCTTCATACAAACTGCAACGTGGTTGTCTTCAGATTCAATGTCAACAAGTGCTTCCGTACTTCTGCAGTTTTCGAATCTTTCTATTTATTTAGTGTTGTGGTGGAATTATCTACGAATGAACTGATCCATATACAAGAAATACCAAAATGCTAGGCATTCGGAGAACCAACCAAGCGTATTCATTGGAAAGATGAACAATTCACACGTTTGTATGTTCCTGTCAATACATATTTCTAATCGATTCCCACGTTTTGCTTTCCGTGTAAACTTTAACTGGGGTTTTAACATTTACATAGGGGTTTCAAGTTAAATCAAATTTTTCCGGCATATTTTATTTTCGCAAATTGTTAGGTGAAAGTACAGAATAGTTAACAAAGTTGCCCCTTTTTCCATGTTAATCGTGACTTTTATAAATAATAACGTGATTATTTTAGCACGGTTCGTAAACCATAGAAGTACCAGTCTTTGTCATAAACTGTTTTCTTAAGTATTCAAATTTTGTTCATACCATTCGTTATTTTCAATCCTCTCATAACATTCATAATCATTTAACTGGCTTTCTCTCTATATTATAAGCCTTTATCCAACAGTTGCTTTTTACCTTGATAAATACTGACCCAAAATTTCACTGCTAGTCTAATGTTTTTTCATAAAATCGTTACTAAAGAATCTCGGCCTCTTCATCAACAAACGCGAAAAAAACAAAACAAAAAAAAACACAAGATTCTGTCTTCTGACTGCGTTCTGGGTTCAATCCCGAGTCTCTTCCCGACCCTTTCTCTTTTTCCTAGTTGATCAGCATGTTGCTACAGTTTCTATTTGTTTTACTTCTCACGAAGGGAGAGTTAAACACAATGTCGAATTTTAATGTGGGTAAAATCCAGCTCCCCCAAAGTGGCACTTTGCATTGGAACAAAAATGTCTCAGTCTAGAAATATTTTCCTTAACTGATCAAAACAAGATAATATGAAGCATAGTATAAAAACATATACTACTCTTTGATCTTTGTCGCGAAATGGCCAACGATTGAAAAAGTAAGTATAGTATGTGTGTTTAAAATAGTATTTCATCAGCCCAGCTTTTTCTTGCTTTCTTTTTTTTCTTTCCTTCCTTCCTTCCTTCCTGGAGCTTTCTTTCTATTACCTTTATTTTCTCTTTTCCCCCTTTTTGATACGTTGCAGAGATTTTATTACTCTTATTCACAAGATTCTGTCTTTACTGTAGAATTTACAAAACGAACGCAAAGGAATGCAAAAATGTTCATAGATGCGTAAGGATTAAATCACATTAAACTGGCGTCATCTTCTCTTGCATAAGTTTATATATCGTTGCAGGCTGCGAGTTTTATTCATATGTAACCATAAAGAGAAATAGTTAGCTACCTCAAACGCACGATCATCTAGCAATATAATTTACATAGTTGAGAAGACGTATTTATCAACTTAACTATAGCGCATAGATCTCTATATACACATTCTTATCAAGAATTACATCCATGTGTCGAAATGACAGTGTTTATTCTCAGAGGTACTGAAATATTTACATACACATGCTTATCAAATGAAAATAAGAGAATGCTATATTTGAGTTCTTTGGATTATTTGGAAGAATGTTCTTATTTTGGTGATTATTCGCGAAATATTTCTGTCGATATAACCTCCAACCTTCCTCGTGTGTATGTTATCGAACGCGGGATTTTATTTTTTTGTCGAACCTGGGAATCTACACGAAATTTCGAACGGAAAACTTTATTTAATCTAGAATGCGTTAACATATTTCCGTTCCGTCAGCCAGCCATAACCGGATCTTCTATAATTCGTAATCGTATTCATAGTGTCTGGTGATGGAGCTAGAAGAGTGTCACTTACAACTAAATTTGAATCCCGAGTCTCTTTCCGATCCTTCCTTTCTCTTTTTCCTAGTTGATCAGTATATTTTTATCCGTTACACCACAGGTTGTGGCGCAACGGATAAAATACTACGTTACATTCTGTTTTGAGCGACACTCTTCTAGAGGTTGACAATTCAATTGTAAATTACTTAAGACATCATGCTAAAGATGGTTTAGAGAACAAGAACACACGTAGATTAAGCAAAGGATTCTGTTAAAAAATCCGTGCAGATTCACGGGTCCTGGATATGACCTTAAACTATATCCGATGGTAAAGCCCTAGCTTGTGGACTTTGGGGTGTCTTGAGCCACCTTTTGATTGACATTGCTCCTAGATCCACTCTGACCCAGAGTGAAAGTACTTGTTAGGGTC
This sequence comes from Euprymna scolopes, assembly GCF_053919585.1. NCBI lineage: Eukaryota > Metazoa > Mollusca > Cephalopoda > Sepiida > Sepiolidae > Euprymna > Euprymna scolopes. Next base: position 126,689,641 of record NC_136485.1, read on the forward strand.
CCAACTAAGACTAAAAAAAAACAAACAAACAAAAAACAAATATATTCTATTAAAAAAGAATTCTTCAGAATCACTGGATTCGGCATTAAATAACCTGGAAAGGGTTGATATGCCGTAAAAAAAAAACAACCAACCAACCAACCAACCAACCAACCAGATTCACGAGTTTTAAAGAAAGATTCCCGAGTCCGACAGAAAGATTCCTGCGTGCGACAAGAAACAGATGAAGAAAGGTCGCAAGTGACATCAACCAAAACTTTGTGCGAAAACACTGAAAATCAGAACAGTAGTCCAAATAATCTAAATTATCCACATAATCAGAATAATCCAAATAATCTAAATTATCCACATAATCAAAATAATCCAAATATTCCAAATAATCCAAATAATCTAAATTATCCAAATAATCCAAATATTCCAAATTATCCAAATAATCCAAATAATCTAAATATTCCAAATTATCTAAATTATCCAAATAACCCAAATAATCCAAATAATCTAAATTATCCACATAATCCAAATATTCCAAATAACCCAAATAATCTAAATAATCCAAATATTCTAAATAATCTAAATAATCTAAATTATCCACATAATCCAAACATTCCAAATTATCCAAATAATCCAAATAATCTAAATTATCCACATAATCCAAATATTCCAAATAACCCAAATAATCCAAATAATCTAAATTATCCACATAATCCAAACATTCCAAATAATCCAAATAATCCAAATAATCTAAATATTCCAAATTATCTAAATTATCCAAATATTCCAAATAATCCAAATAATCTAAATTATCCACATAATCCAAATATTCCAAATAACCCAAATACTCTAAATAATCTAAATTATCCACATAATCCAAACATTCCAAATATTCCAAATAATCCAAATAATCTAAATTATCCACATAATCCAAATATTCCAAATAACCAAAATAATCTAAATAATCTAACTTATCCACATAATCCAAACATTCCAAATATTCCAAATAATCCAAATAATCTAAATTATCCACATAATCCAAATATTCCAAATAACCCAAATAATCTAAATAATCTAAATTATCCACATAATCCAAACATTCCAAATATTCCAAATAATCCAAATAATCTAAATTATCCACATAATCCAAATATTCCAAATAACCCAAATAATCTAAATAATCTAAATTATCCACATGACCCAAACATTCCAAATATTCCAAACAATCCAAATAATCTAAATTATCCACATAATCCAAATATTCCAAATAACCCAAATAATCCAAATAATCAAAATTATCCACATAATCCAAATATTCCAAATTATCCAAATAATCCAAATAATCTAAATATTCCAAATTATCTAAATTATCCAAATTTTCCAAATAATCCAAATAATCTAAATTATCCACATAATCCAAATATTCCAAATAACCAAAATAATCTAAATAATCTAACTTATCCACATAATCCAAACATTCCAAATATTCCAAATAATCCAAATAATCTAAATTATCCACATAATCCAAATATTCCAAATAACCCAAATAATCCAAATAATCTAAATTATCCACATAATCCAAACATTCCAAATATTCCAAACAATCAAAATAATCTAAATTATCCACATAATCCAAATATTCCAAATATTCCAAATAATCCAAATAATCTAAATTATCCACATAATCCAAATATTCCAAATAACCCAAATAATCTAAATAATCTAAATTATCCACATAATCCAAACATTCCAAATATTTCAAATAATCCAAATAATCTAAATTATCCACATAATCCAAATAATCCAAAGTATCTAAATTATCCACATAATCCAAATAATCCAAATAATCCAAATAATCCACATAATCCAAATAATCCAAATAATCCACATAATCCAAATAATCCAAATAATCCACATAATCCAAATAATCCAAATAATCCAAATAATCTAAATATTCCCAATAATCTAAATTATCCAAATAATCCAAATAATCTAAATAATCCAAATTATCTAAATTATCCAAATAATCCAAATAATCTAAATTATCAAAAATTATTTCCAAAATTTAGGAGGAGAACGATACGTCTCTATATAAAATAAATAAATTAAATGTTTGTATACATGCAGGATAAACTTCTAAAATATTTAACCGATCATTATCCATTTAATAAAACAGTTGCTTAGCGTAATGGTGCATAATACAGCTTATCTATAATTAACTTTTATTTCATGTAAAAAACTAAGAATCATGACAATACATAATGAAAATTCAAATGCTTCCAATTTTATTCATATATATATATATATGTATATATATATGTATATGTGTTTGTGTGTGTGTGTGTATAACAACATATATTTATATATAATATATATATAAGTATATGCATAATATATTTTTTATATATTTTTTTTTCATGAGAGTAAACTTAACTATACATAACCTACATTAATCATCGTTACGTTTAGTAACTGTTTTACTAAATTGATAATGATCGGTTAAACATTTTAAGAGTGAACCATGCATATATATAAATATTTAATTTACTTGAATATATATATATATATACAATGATAACACACACACACACACACGCGCGCACACATACACACACACACACACACACACATATATATATATATATATATATATATATATATATATATATATATATATATATATATATATAGTATGGAGGCGAAAATGCCCTCGTCCTCTAAATAATTCCCCCCCCCCATATATATATATATATATATATATATATATATAGAGAGAGAGAGAGAGATAGTGATTTAATGACAAAAGTCTATATTCCAAAGTTCATGCTGTTGATCGTCTTATAATTTTTTCCTTTTATTCAGTTGACAGTATCTGTTTCGTAGCACAACATCGATCAATCACTTTATTATTATATCAATTAGTGAATCTATTTTGCCCTTAACTCGTCAGAACAATAGCAACAATCAATTCTCAAAAGAAATAAAGTGCGTCTAGACATAATTAAAATCCGAAAATTGGAAGAGAAGCTGTAAATACCCTAGAATATATTTCTATTGCGCCATTTTGAATTTAGAAAATAAGTCACTCAACCCCTCTATTCATACTAACAAATTCTATTAATTAAGGTATATTCTACCAAAAATTTTCTATTCAATAATTAGTCAATTTATTATATTATATTATATAGCCGTATTTATGAAAATAAAATCAATAAATATAATCTGTTACACATGTTTGCATATACGAAACTTAAAAAAAACAAACTGTTTACAATTTACGGCTATATTAAATTATTTATTAATTTGAATTTGAAACCATACATAATTAAGCTCAGTTAACTGTTATAATCAAGTTTATTACGACGCCAATTATAATTCTTAGTATCTTAAATCTATAATTACGCATCGTTGAGATTTATAATTTCGCTAAATAATCCTTTACCGTCAATTGTTTACCTTAAGCGAAAAAAGTTAAAATTAATTTAATTTTTAGTATAATAGAGTTATCGCCCTTTGATTAAATCCATCGATATAGAAACTTTTTATCCTTTCATTCCACAAATAAGTAATTTTTATACAGTTCTAATGCCTAGATACTGTCAAGAATTATAAATGTCAACTGAATTAAAGGAATAAATTATAAGATGGTCAATATCATGAAGTTTGTAACACAGAATATTGTCATTCATTCACTATATTGCTCTGTAATTACATTGAGCTTCTTAAACAAGGATTAGTATATATTATAAGGAAATAACGTAGATTTCCACAGAAATATATATATATATATATATGTGTGTGTGTGTGTGTGCATGTGTGTGTGTTTGCGCGCGCATGTGCGTGTATAGGCACGAGAAGGTAATATCAGTAAGCTTCTCCTTTGGTGTGGCAGCAGTACTTCATATTTGGTCGTATTTAATAGGTAGAGGATAGCATTCTGGAGCAGTAGAGGGAATCCACCATTTTTACATTGATTCTAGAAACAGATCTTATGTAAGCCTTCCGTTTCAAGTCAGGACTGCAAGTCCGTCCCAGAAGTTTGTCAAAAAGGAAAGTGTTTCTAACAGGATGAGGGCCATTCATTTCAATTGGGACCAAGTGGGAATTAAAGGGTTGGTGCTTAAAAGTTTTGTTACATGTAACTTGCCAGTTTTTACCCCATTGCACAACACGCTCCAGATCATATGAGTTCGAATCAGAAAGATTCTGGTGATTTTAATGTAAATAAGTTCTTGTATAGTCGTCGTCTAAAATGATCAAACCCTACCCTGTTCTGTCATTACTGATCCTCACGGTGTTGTCTCACAGTGTATCCTACACTCATCAATCCTTATCATAGAGTGGACCTTAAGCCTTGATAAATTGGGACACTCTAGTAGAAGAAAACTGTTTTCGATGATAATATGTGAGTTCTGTTGGGCCTCAACTTATATTGAGCTACACTTCTATCTTCAGTATTTACTGCTATATTAGAAAATTGAATTGCTTTGATTTTTATAGTTGTAGAATTTAGCAAAGATATTTTCTTGTTTCATTAGGAACAAACTAGAGTAAAAATATTTGATGCCATTTAACATACATGTTTTCGACAAGATTGTCTTAGAAATGCAATAGAAAATAAATAAAAACTCACCACGGAAATTGCCCAAGAGACACACACACACGCACACACACACACACATGCGCGCGCACACACACACACACACACACACACACACACACACACGCGCGCGCACACGCGCACCCACACACACACGCACACACATGCACACACACACGCACACACGCACACGCACACACACACACACACACGCACACACACATACACACTAAAAAACACACGAAGACTTCTATTGCAGAAAACTGGCGACGTACCAATTATTTTTCAACAAAGTTCAAATTAAAAGGGTTTCTTACGAAAGGCGTTCCAAAAGTAATGCCTCCTATTTTTTATTCTGGCCAAATGGATCAGAGATGATTGCAAATTGCATTGTTATGGTGATTGAACCTATGCATTCATCACTTGATAGTTTCATCTCTCTGTTGCAGATCTTGACTGTGTAAGACTCTACGTATCGCAGAAAACTGATTACGTGCCGATTATTTTCTGGCTGAACTATCACACAAATCTGCACATGCGAAAGTTTCTTTTTGATAAGTTTTAACATAGGATCTATGTTCTTATGAATCATTTTCTAAATTATGAAGCACAGCAATAACCTATATTTATATTTTAGATGTACTGATGAGAGCTGGATCGTATTTTTGGTCCCCTGACAAAAGGAGGGTGGACCTGTATAATCACCCTTGTCCATTCGTCGGTTCATCCGTTCGTCTCTCCGTACTTTTCTCAATAACTATGACTTGCATTTTTTTTTAAATTGCACAAACATTAAACATGATATGAGTAAAAAAGTAACAGAACAGATTTTCCAGGAAAATTCCGGTTGACCCCCCCCTCAGGGGTGCCTTTCGGGTTAAAATGGCATAAAAAAAATTGATGTCTTGGATTTTTATAAAACTTTCTGAAAAGTTGTAACTAACTGATTTTTATATAATTTTGTTTGTCTATACATCACGATAAATCTTGTGTGTGTCCCAAGGGCTCTTTTAGGGCTAATAAAACACTCCATTTTTGTGACTATTTTACCATATTTATCCAAATTTTCTGTGTATGTCTATTCAGTAGTGTTGCATGGTGCTGAACTTCAATTTAAATATATTAAGATCTTGGAGACTTTTGGCGCTAAATGGGGGTGGGGGCAAATGATGGACTTTTCATTTCTTTTTTGCTTGGTGTAGAACTCAAATTTATATATGTTAAGGCCTAAAACTGCACCGTTTGTTCATTTTTACCAGAATTTGATATCCTCTGGGGACTTTTGAGGCTAAATGGGGAGGGAGAAAAATGCTGAACTTAGTCATTTTTTATGCCCCGTTCACTGTGCACTCACGGGGGACCATTCATGCTTCACTTCTTTTCTTATTTAGAATTATAGTAAGTTTCAATCCCACCCAAAGCGTGCCAGAGGTTAATTGGTCAAAAATGTGGTGAGACGACAACAACTACGGATAGCAGTGATGGCTGAGAATGCAGTTAGGAGATTCGAAGTTCCTATCCGTCGCGGTTACCACCTGACGAAAGCCAGAGGAAGTTGGCCGAAACGTTGTGAAAAACAACTAATAAAGATGAGACTAATAGTCCGAAATAAAAATAAAAATTAACATATAATGCTCATCTCAAAAAAAAAAATGAATTCCAATTAAGGAATAATATATATATATATGACTACAATATGATTGTCTTCAAGTCCAACGTGAACAAATTCTTGATGAGCCATCTCCTTAAGTAATCAAGCTTACCAAATTTCCACTACTAACGATGACTGACATGTTGCCCTTGACCACTGTACACTAATTAACCCTTATCCTTGAGTTGCCTCTGGGTCTTGATAATTGGTGACTCCTTTATATAAAAACATGCTCTCTCTTCTTTTATAATCTTTTTCCTTACAGTGACGTCATATCGCATTTCATATGCATTTGCATACGCGTGTCCGCGCTATGTTACAGGTATCTATTTACAAATCCAAAGTTCGTGTCTTAGAGAAGCGGTTATAACTTAAAAAAAATGTGCATTTATATTTTGATATGAATATACGTTTATCTGGCTCACTTCAATTCATTTTAACTCTTAGGAACAAAGGGGGATGGATGGACTTAATCATAATAATAATTGATAGTAATAATAAAAAAGGAAAAACCAAACCTGTATACAAATGTAATTTTCATGCGACATAAAAGCAGCTTCAGTCTTAAAAACATCTCGTTTGCTTGCCTGATTTTCCTTGAAAACTAAAACTTTCACTTTTATTTAATAAAGGTAGTGATGTCTATTTCTAATTTAATTTAATTCTATCATTTATATTTTATAGTTCGTCATGTGTATCAATAAGTTGTATCTTGATATAGATTGACGGTTTAGACACAAATCTATCTCGTCCTAATATACGAGTGGTCTACCAAAAGTAATACCTTCTATTTTTCATTCCACCCGAATGGATTAGAGGAGACTGCACATTACATTGTTATGGTGACTAACTTATGCATTCATTACTTGAAAGTCTCATCTCACTGTCGTAGTCTGATATTTTCCGGCGTTGTCCGTCATTTATGTAGCATTTTCAAAATTTTCTGTTTCCTTAAAATTAATACAAAAGTCAATTTGTAATAATCGTTTTTATTCGGCGTTGAAATGCTTAAGCCATGCTATCTTATACCATTGTTTGATCCTTTTTTTATGTACGTGTATACACACACAGTTTGATCGACAGAAAAGCAGGAGATTTCTAAACCTGTAATTTATTTATTTATTTATTTTTTTACAAAAATGAGGAATTCACTATGTAGGAGCGTTTCCTTTTTTGTCGAGTGACAGTTGCTCAAGGACTTTCTCGTTTCAATATCGCAACAACATTATCAAACTGATTCTTTGTACAAATTTGTAAAGAATAATCACCTGCATTTGAAAATCGGAAAGTTTTTTCGCTGCATCCCTCGTTAATTTGGCCATCAAATTCAAAGGAGTGAATAAACCAGACGAAATAAAATTTATAAAAAAAGTAAAATGTAAGCAGTAACATTGAAAATCTAACATTTCCCGCTTTTCTAGTGACAGGCCTATAATTGACTATACGTATCTACATTGTTTTATTCCTTACACGCACACACACACACACACACACACACATATATATATATATATATATATATATATATATTATAATTATTTGAGGGTAAACAGTTACATATGGTCGCTACAAAACGCCATCTGTTTCAGTCAAAGAGACTTCTTCAGGCGACCTAGAACCTCTGGACGCCAAAAAGAAAAACCCAGAAAACAGCTTCAGTCTTAAAAACATCTCGTTTGATTGCCTGATTTTTCTTGAAAACTAAAACTTTCACTTCTTTTTATTTAATAAAGGTAGTGATTTCTATTTCTAATTTAATTTAATTCTATTATTTTTATTTTATAGGTCGTTATGTGTATCGATAAGTTGTATCTTGATATAGATTGACGGTTTAGACACAAAATACCGTAGGTTTTCAACAACATATGCCATATACAAATTTATTATGTCTAGATTATTAGCCACTATCTTATGCAACTTTAGAACGCCATTTTAGACACATTTAGTCGTTATAATAAAGACCTACATTACATCCTAGGAGCTACATCATTACAATCACATCTTTGACGAGGTAGTTACTCTTTTCTCTCAAAATCTACAGTCCTCTTACCGCCCCACTTATCACTGGGACTATATACACACCTTATAACTATTTTGTCTCGGCACCCTTTGTAACTATTTCATACACTAATATACATACCATTATCTTTCCAGTTACCGATTACAAAATAATATTTTGTCCATTAGAAATTTCTGGCTGTTTTCATTGGCTGAAAACTGACAGATCTATCATTCGAGAATAAACAAATTATATATAAAAAAAACGAACGCGTCAGCCCTGCACAAGCATGGCATTTCTCTCTACACGAAACAATTGCTTTACAAATATTAACCCTACTACAAAAAATCCTAATAATCGTAATTTTACGTTTTAATACCCTTATCATTACCTACACATACATTATTACCATGAAACTAACCCCTTAAAACCCATCCCTGATACAATCATAATTAACATTTACGATTAGCATTGGTTTTACTTCGATTCTCTGTACAAAACAGTCAACGATGCTATAATAAAAAAATTATATTTACAATTACCATTGTTTCTTTTCCTACTACAATTCTCCTTACCAAACACTTAATAATACTATTTTCTTTGTTTTTTTATTCACACAGTCAACTATAATGCTTGACTTTAACGTTTAATCATACCCTAAAATTGATATTTTATGTACTTCAAAATCTCCTTATTAAACTGTCTACTTCTTATTATTTTAGAAGGGTGTGCATATATGTTAATGCGTGTGTGTAGGTGCTTGTGTATGTGTGCGTGAGTTTGTGCGTGTATGCGTACGTTTGGTTGTACGTGTGGGTGTGTGCGGCCATGTGTTTCTGCGTGTGTGCATGTGTGTGCATATTTGTGTTTTTGTGTGTGCGTGTTTATGTGTTTGCGTGTGTATGTGCTTGCGCGTTTCTGTACTTGTTTATTTGTTTGCATGTTTGCGCGCGCGCGCGCGCGTGTGTGTGTGTGTGCATCCGTGTGTGTGTACGTGTTTGAAAGTCTGTTGAGGGGTCTGCTTGTGTGATAGACGATCCCGTCACCATGGTGTATGGTGAATGTATTGGATGGTAGAAGGATTGAAAAGCAAAAGATCGCATAAAACGTACCGGTATATATCAGCGAAAGAATGCAATTCATTTACATAAATTTACATAAGAAATATTAAGAAAGAGATAGAAAGAATAAGAGTTCGTTGAGAGATGAGTAACGTTACTTGAAATTGATGAGAGGCTGACAGGTTCGTCAGATAAGCTGGTTGGTGGCCGATGCCATCAGAGCGGTTCTTGATTACATGTTGACTGTTTGAGGATCCAGCGTGAAAGAGAGAAATATGAGAAACAGGAAATGACGTAGCTAGGTCGCTCTCCGGTAAAGGGCGCCAATCGAGTTAGTCTTGGAGTTTCAACTCCCACATGTCTTTGTGGGTGCGTGTGTGTTTTCTATACGTGTGTGTGGGTTTTGGTGTGTGGTTTCGTGTGTGTTTGTGTTTATGTTTGTGTGTGTGTGTTTCTTTGTGTTGCGTGTGTGTGTGTTCTTTTGTGTGTCCCGTGTGTGTGCTTTTGGATTTTGTGCTCCCGTGTATATTTGCGTGTGTGCGAGCGTGCGAGCGTGCGTGCGTGTGCGTGTGTGTGTGCGTGTGTGTGCGTGTGTGTGTCTCTCTCTGAAATACAAATCAATCTGATACTGTCGTCAACCAGACTCAGGCACGGCAACTCGTGACCGGGCGGGTATAGATAGTACTAAATAATCCAAAACAAACGATGTTCAGCATTATCCCGAATATAAGATTTTCCATAAATCTGAACGGAAGTAAATCAGGTATAAAATTCGATCTTCAAAAACCACGGAAAGAAATCTCTCACTTTGGTGACTGTCGTAAGAAGAAGATTAAAACAAATCCCATAAACATGAGAATTATTTAGTATCATCTAAGAAGTATAAACGGCTGATTTAATATTATTAATGTTCCAGTTTCCGTGTGATTATTTATATATCAGTCTATATTAAAACCTATTCTTACATGGGAAAGTTTAGCTGCTTATAAAGCGAGAGAAGTCGGACAAGTGAAAATCTTATTAACTTTTTGATTAGAACTTCTTATGGTTTTTCAAGACGCCTCAAACGGACTGATTGTTGATTTACACAGGAATAAACAGATTCCTTTCTTTTGAAGATTATTTGAGACGCTTAGTTTCGCAAAGTATAAACGAGTCATATTAAGTGGCGTGCCTTATAAGTGTGTAGCTGACGATGATTATTCATGCGCAGATTGAAATGAAAATCTAGAAATGTCTAAAGATGAAGAAACTTGTAAAAGGAACAAATCTACGTGATGCTGTCTAATGGGAAAACAGAACATTTACTCATAAACAGGATACTTTTGCATCTATATCAGCAACGACATTACAAACGGTTTAATTATATAAATATATAAAAAAAGAAATAGGACAGACATCTGTAAATAACTGCCTATACACGACCTAAACTGAGGTGAATATATAGTCCACAAGATATTCTAAGTGGTTCGAAGATGTGTGGTAAATAATGGGTTAGCTAACAAAATTGTAGCTGCTGTGGCCGAGGAGGCTCTTTTAACGGTCAAGTTGAATGATAGTTTCGTTGATATTTATACTAAGGAAGATAGAACTCTTCACTGGAGATGAAGGTTCATTTGTTGTAAAAACCTTCCTCGCTAGTGGAGAGTTCCATTTTATTTGTTACTTGTTTTTTTTTTATTATTGCATTTTCACTTCAAACAAGGCACATTGTGACTTTGATGTAGGGGGCTACTATCTGGGGCATGAATTGCAGGGATATTTTGTAAGGAGTTGAGCAGCAAGATGTCTGTTTGCATTACACTTGCACTTCTGCATGTCAGTACAGTTGGGGAAGCAGGAACCCAGAAGGGAATTCCAAAGTCTAACAGTTTTGGGGAAGAAACTATTAGAGTAGAAGGCTTGTGTAGCTGTGGGATTTTGCTGATTGTCGGGTGTATAGGAAGTATTTACGTCTAGGTGATACAACGGCGTGTAGTTTGTCGGAGGGCCACAAATGAAATATTTTTTTCGCAACGTCGCTTCAAACCAACTACGCACGTTATGGAATGATTTTTTTTAAAAACAAAGGTCCTACATCTTACAATTTAAAAATTTGATTTATAAATAAATAAAAAATTCTACGGACAATGCTATTCTGTTTTTAGACCTGCTCATTGTTTCTCTTCCAAACTTGTCGTATTCAAGGAGATTATTTTATTAAATATAATTTTATTGTGTTTTCCGTTTTAACAAGTGATTTCAGAATAAATGTTTTTCAACAGTTGATTTTCCTTCTACAAAGAGAAAACAGAGATAGTGTTATTGAGATCTTTTTACAATAATAACAGCATCGGTATAATACAAATCGCTACAATCTGAAAATTTGGATAACAAAAGAATTCATTTCATTAAAAAAAAAATTGCGCATCGTGTTATCTCGTTAAGTGAATTTTCAAAGTTTCATTATACCGATGCCTCTACTGTAATATAATTTAATATCTGTAAAATGCATCTTACTATGACCGTCAGCCATTAAAAAGCAGTTTCTTCAACAAGATCGTAAGATACCGACAATGAAAAGAAATTGTTTGCATCATCATGAAACCGAGAATTTGGATTAAAAATAATAATTCTTACATTTGCAAAAGAATGTCACGTCGTGTTATCTGGTTTCTTAACGGATTCCCCAAGAAATCTAACTGAAGATACACCAATCTTACATAAACAATTTTATTTTCATAGTGCCCCACTTAAAGTATAGGCCAGTTTCTTACTTAATAACGGTTATAGTAATCTATTATTATATTATTATTTAATCACACAAAATATATGGTAATTGGTCATCAGTTTAAGGATTGAGTTATGTTTAAAAGCCTTTCATTTTAATTGATCTAATTATATGTAACTAGCGGGACCTGCAGTAATTCCACAGGGGACTCATTCATATGTAATATATTGATGTTCGCATTCTGTACATGTTCAATGTAAATAGAGACGTTCTGATATTATTGTAGCTCTTTTGTTAAAACTGCAAAAGCTAGCAGAGACGCGCCATGTAGCCAGGTCGTAAAATACGATTTTTTTTACTCATGTTCACCCCTTACAAAGCATATCGCCACTTGGACGTAAGGGGCTACTATTTGGGTTATATCTAGGTGTTACATGATAAGGGCTGTCCCCTTTTCATTTAAGTATAAAAATAGAGAGATTTAGTTAAAATGAAAATGAAATAGAATAGACGAAATTTGAACCTCGTAATTTAGGTTTAGAAATAGATTACGAGAGAGAATTAGCGAATGGAATGTGAAAACAAACCATTTTTTTGCTTAGAGATAAAATAGTTTCAAGAAAAGAATGTGCATTGTCAATTCTGTTATGAAAATTCAATTGAAGAATGCAACTATAAGATAATTTAATAAACATGTTTTTAACATATTGAAAATATAGGTTACTGGGAATATAGGTTAAAATTCCTTTTGTAAACAAAGGAAAAAGTTTTGGACACGTGAAAGCAGACACATGTTTTAACATGTGTATGACGTCATGGAAACTGGGAAGTTCTCGATATAGTTAGAAACTTTAGAGAAACTGTGGGAGACGGAGAGAGAGTCTGAGGACGACAGACGACAGTCCAGACATGGGATTCGAACGTCTAGAAGCGAGACGGTCACTTTTGAAACTTAGAATGTGAAGCTTTGAATTCTTGACTCAGAAAACCACGACCGGTCGGGAGAAGAAATAAACCCGTCATGTGTTTTTATAAACGTCGTCTTTGTGTTGTAATTCTACCAAAAGGTAAAATGAAAATTGTTATTATATGTCTTGTATATCATGTGGTTTAAAATGTCTTTACATACACATCTTACATACACAATATGAACACTAAGACTGTCTCAACACTATCTCCTCACTCAAAGAGCTTCTACACTTCTAAGTATGAACATTTAATATATATGAATATCATCATAAGACGAACACAGAACGCAACATCTCTCTAAGACACAACAAAATCTCTCTTAATAAGACTCACTTTTAACAAAGAACAATAACAACGAATAACAACAACAAAACAATAATAATAAGACTATAATATAACATAGGGAAGATTAACAAGATATTTGTGTATGTTACATTAAAACTTCTGCATATCAGTACAGCCAGGGAAGCAGACAGCATAAGGGAATTCCAATATCTAGCTGTTCGAGAGAAGAAAATATAAGAATAGAAAACTTTCTGGCATCTAGGGACATCAATAGTGAAGGGGTGAGAGCTTATTGCTAATTTGTCGGGGATATGTACGTCGAGGGGGTACAAGTGAAACGAGTTCATCAGAACACATTCCATTAAAGTATTTATAAAACAGGCACAGTGATGCAACATTGCGGCGATGGGACAGAGGCTGGAGCTTAGTTCATAAAGTGGGACCCTATCTAAGAGGGAGAGAATAGTGGTAGATGCACCAGACCAGATGTAGCAACAATACTCCATGCATGGGCAAATGGTGGCCTTGTAAAGGTACACGATACTCTCATGTGTGAGTAGTCTTCTAGCTCGATAGAGGGAACCCACTTTATTAGCAGCAGCCTTTGCAATGTCCTCTATGTATTTGTTCCAGTTCATATTGCCCGCAAATGTTAGGCCGAGGAGTCCAAAAGTAGAATTCCTAGGTAGGGTGCTATTTGTCATGGATATAGAAGGTTGGAGAGGCGTCTTGTAATTGTTAAAGGAGAGCAGCTTAGTTTGACTAGGATTAAATATTACCACCAATTTGCGACCCCATTCCACTACAATCTGGATGTCATTTTCTAACGATTCTGCCAGTGTCTTATGATTTATGTACATCTGTTCTTCCCTCCTGCATATTATAGAGCGTTGTATCATCAACAAATATACCCATCTCGGACACAATGTTATCATGGAGGTCGTTTATGAATATCAAGAATAATAATAGTCCAAGGATTGACCCCTGAGGCACTCCTGCATTAATTTTATGCTGCTTGGATGTACGCCAGTTGATGACAACATGTATGTTTTTATTGTCTAAGAAGCATCTAATTATATTTAATAGAGTCCAGTTATACCGTACGATTCAATTTTCATTAGCAGCCCTTTATGCCAGACTTTTTCAAAGGCCTTGGATATATCAAGGGATACAGCCTTGGCTTCGACCGCCTTATCCAGTACATGGGGAATCTGTTCAGAGATGACTGCTAAAATATCTGCAGTAGAACGACATTGCCTGGATCCATACTGTTTGTCAGAGAGAAGATTTGCTTTTGCGAGGTGGTGAACTAGTGTTTGATTAATTAAGGTCTCAAAGATTTTAACGAAGAGTGGGAGGAGACTAATTGAGAGGGTCTGTTCTTTCACCTGAACTTTTGTACACTGATACCACAGCGCAATCTTCCAGCTACTAGGGAAGCGAGTTCAGCAAGGCATTTATTGTAGAGCTTGGAAAGTATGAGGGCTAGCCCGGCTGAACATTTCTTAATTAGTATAGCAGGGATGAGATCATGCCCACGCGCATTTGAGGTGTCTAAGTTTTTCCTGATATCACGGACATGAGAAAGGGTGCTTTTTACATCATCTAATGTGGCTTCAGTCCGCATAGGGAAATTTGGGAGGGAGTTGTTTGTTGGCTCTAAGGTGGAGTTCTTCTCCATTGCCGTGCATGCAACATTCTAGTTGTGGCTCAGTGGGTGAATTACTGAGTGCCCTTTATTCACCACACTATTATGTATTTTCAAGAAATCAAGAGTTCTTATTTTTTGTAATTCAATGCGTTCCCTGATTATTTCAGCATGCGTTCTTTTGGCTATTGCTATTTCACTATAAACAATGATTTCTAAAATCTACGAATGTTTGCCTATTTGTATTCGACTTATAACGTACAAACCGGCGGAATACATGCTGTCTTTGTACAATGGCAACTGCACAATCTGCAGTGAACCATGGGAGTGGGGCTTGCTATAAACTTCTGTGTGGGAACAAGGGTTTCAATGCTCGCTTTGCACCATTCATTTGGCTCATTGGCACGCTGTTCAGCAGGAAGAGAGAAAATATCGGTCCACGGGGCATCTCGGATGTGTTCTCTAATGGCTTCCTAGTCAGCCCTGTTGTAGTACCTTGTTGTTTGAGCTTAAATATGATATTTTAATCCTTGCAGATTTAGTATTAGTAGTACCTTATTATTTTGAGCTTAAATATGATACTTTACTTCCTTCAGCTATAATCGAAACAGAAACAAAGACTTATTAAGAAATTTTGAAAACATTAAAAAAAAGGTTATTGGAGTGCCATTAGCTATAATCGAAACCGAAACCAAAAATTATGACGAACACTTGGTAAAATTATTTATAAAACAAATAAATGACTATAATCGAAACCGAAACAAAAACTTATGAAGAATTCTTGAGGTAATTATTCAAGAACTGGAAGTACATAACAATTAAACGACCCGGATGTGAGCATGACACAGAAATTAACACACATGCTATCGTAATAATATATAGATATTTGCCAAAAAATATGTCACGTCGTGTTACGTAGTTTCTTCATAGATTCTCAAAGAAATCTAACTGAAGATACATCAGTTTTAAATAAACAATTTTTTTTCATAGTGTCACTCTTATAGAATAGGTCAGTTTCTTACTTAACGACAGTTATATTCATCTAATTTTATACTATATTATACTATTATACTTGCTTTATCAATTTTAATCACACAAAATACATAGTAATCGGCCATCAGTTTTAGGATTGAGTTATGTTAAAAAATTCTTTCATTTTAATTGATCTAATTATATGTAACTAGCGGGACATGCGGAAATCCCACAGAATACTCATTCATATGTAATATATTGATGTTGGCATTCTGTAGATGTTCAATGTAACTGGAGACGCTCTGATATTATTGTAGCTCTTTTGTTAAAACTGCAAAAGTATTTATCTAAGCTAGTACGGACGCCCGGCGTAGCATGGTCGCAAAGTACGCTTAAATATGACATTTTAATTATTACAAATTTGTATATATTATTATAGAGTGAATGTTCTATCGATATTTATCTATATATCTATAAAAGTGAACGTGTCTGTCTGTCTTTCTGTCTGTGTGTTTGTGTGTCTGTCTCTCTGTGTACATTTCCCTACGCAATAACTCTGTCAATTTTTAGTCTATAGACTCGAAATTTGAAATACCGGGTACTGAGAATTGGGAAAATCGATGTGACGGGTGTCAGCCAGAAATTTGGCTGTTAAGGGGTCAAATTTCAACGATTTGACCTTTAAGAACTCTACCAAACTCCTCCGACAATTTTGGGTCTAGACACTTGAAATTTTAGATTTAGGTTCCTTGAACATGGATCTAACTTAATAAAGTGATTTGAGCCCGAAACAATAAATTTTAAGGGGTCATAATAGGGGTCAAAGTTTTAAAAAATTGACCATTTTTTTGTGTTTTTGCTTTTTTTGCACAGCATACACCTCCAAACACCCGAGCAACGCCGGGCACCCCTGCTAGTATAATATAAAGCTGTTATTTAATATATATATATATATATATATATATATATATAATATAAAGCTGAATGTGCGCGTGTGTGTGTGTGTGTGTGTGTCTGGTCACGAATAGGCTCCTATATGGTTGATTATTTAAAAAAAAACTGATTAGATATAATGATAGAAGATGCATCGAGACACAGGAATGGGTATGATTGATCTGGCAGAACGGTGGTTCATTAACATTGTGGGGTCTGCGTTCATGTCTATCTGCGTAAGTATACTTTGATAATTATGTTTCAGTTTGAAGAAATATGGTATGATAAAATTATTGGGTGTTCGTTCGCGCCTGACCTCCATAGAATGGAAATATGTCACAAAGTTTAACAAGGTTTTTTAATATAAATCCACAGAATATTGTGATAAGTGTTTTAGTGTGAATAGGTATGGTATAATAAATTATGAGGTTTATCCATTTTATTTTTACTTTCATCATATTTTGCTTTGGTTTTGATACCCCCAAATTCGAAGCTATCTCTTTACAACCCTTCCTTTTCATAACCAATCATACTTTCATAAATCAGAGTCCATTTTCTGTAGCCTGTTTTTGAACCCAGTCAACGACGGGTACTTTTGCTAGTATATATATATATATATATATATATATATATATATATATATATATATATATGACTTGGGTTATTCAGCTTGAATAACTAACTGTGTGTGCCCCCCAGGGTTCTTTTAGGGCTAATAAAAACACAATTTTGTAACTATTTTACCATATTTGTCCAAAATTTTCTGTGTATGTCTATTTAGTAATTTTGTATGCGGCTGAACTCAAATTTACATATGTTAAGGCCTTGAGGACTTTTGGGGCTAAATTGGGGGGGGGCGCAAATGATGGACTTAGTCATTTTTTTTCATGGTGCAGAACTCCAATTTACATATCTTAAGGCCTTAAACTGCACCGTTTGTTCATTTTCACCAGGATTTGACGTCCCCTAGGGCTAATTGTGGGGGAGGGGGTGCTGAACTTAGTCGTTTTTTTATGCCTCGTTCACTGTGCTCTCACGGGGGATCATGCATGCTTCACTTGTTAGTTTAGATATACTAATTCGTACATTTTTTTTCAATAGGATCACAAGCTAGTATTTGGTCAGTTGAGTCTGAAAGTGTCTGACGTTACAATAAAATTTTAATAATCCCACAATGACAACATTGTGGACCGATCCATTTTATAGCGCTCAACGATACGTAACTAAAAAAGGTTACACATCGGATCAGTTTCCGGGCAATTAAATTGTTCACTTTTTCTCACACCTTGACCCTTGCACATATGTCCACATATACGCAATACAACGACACAAAGTAATGCTAGCAACACACATTATGAACAAGGAAACCAATAATAAACTATTTATCAATACGTGACAGCGTTTAGTGCACACATACCTCTACGTTAACACTGTGTTTACGTAAATGAATTTAGAGCGCCAGACAAAGGGAATTGGTTACAACAAATTATGTTCAGTATGGAATGATCCCTGAGTTAAAAATTTGCCCTTTAAAGGAAGAGGCCAAATGTTCTTGAACAATACAAATGGGATTAGTGTAACATGCCCCCCCGCACAGTCTACAATACATTGTAGTCAATATTGCACTGTAGAGAATTTACTGTTTATTTCATAAAATTAAAAGTTTAAAATGCAAAATGCAAGTATAATGGTTCACTTGTGCTCTAAATAAAAATATTCATTTCGAACGCGCCCCTGTCTTATTAAAAGACAAACTGTTGATTTTATGAGATTCTTATTACACAATCACTTAAATTGAAATTGGACGTACAAAATTTATCTAGCATGGTTCAATTGTGCTCTATAAATAAACAATCATTTCGAACGCACCCATGTCTTATAAAAAAAACTACTGTTGATATTTTTACAGCGGACTTTTCTGCTTGTGTAGCAATAAAACTTCTCCAATGCACTTTGTATAAAAGTGCAAACTTTGGTCAAAATCGACCTGTTCGATCTTTAAGCGGATTTTTTTCTATTATCAATTTTAGATATTTATCACACGCATTTCGCTACAAAACCTACATAAGAACACTTCCAGACACATCAAGTATCGTCGTGTGAAATTTCAGAACAATCGGCCCAGCCGTTTCCAAGTCCATGGGAAACAAACTCCCATACACGTACGCACATACGCAGATATACACAGACAAAGTTCCTATTATATAATAGTAGAGATTTAGAGTGACGTTGGCTCATTTTATTACAGGTGGAACGGCGGACCAAGATGAAAGATGAAGAACGAACGATGCCGGTTTATGGGTTTTCCAGATCGACATGCAAAGCACTCATTAAATACAGATTATATCTTAAGCTGCCTTTCTGATGCAGCATCTTCTAACGCTTTTGCCCTGATTAAAAACCTTGCGCGAACATTTGCTACAATAACTTATAAAACATAGGGGATTTATCTGATCTTTCTTTCGGCCACAACTGCATCAGCACGCGCACGTGTGTATATATATATATATATATATATATATATATATATATATATATATATATATATAGTTATATATTATTATTATTATTATTATTATTATTATTATTATTATTATTACCTCGACTTACCGTAAATGTCAGTTGCTATTTGTATCCTAAAGGCACGTTTGTTTGCAATGATTGATAAAGACTTCGGAAGTTACTGGTTAATCCTTTGAATAACGTCTTGAAACCTAAGCCTCGTGAAATGGAATATACGAGGAATATTTATTTCCTCTGTGGAACTAAACGAAAGATAGGTTACACAAGTATGTCAAAGGTTGCTAAATTCACACTCTTTAGATTTGACACTCGATGGATATTGCGTTGCGATCCTGACAAATTTGTTACGTTGACTTATCAAATATCAAGTTTATATTATATCGATTATAACGCTTATTGAATGCTACTTTTCAATACTGTTAATAAATAAATTTCTTATTCATTATTCTCAATAAAAAATGTCTTTGTTTATTTTATTTATTTGGAAACTGTTGTTGTTTCGCCACGTTTCGACCTACTCATCCTCTGGACTTCTTCAGGTGATTAACCGCAACGGGATAGGAATGCTGAGCATTGTAACTGTATCCTCAGAAATTACTGTCTTCCATGGTTGTCGTCTCACCACGTTTTCGGCAACTAATCCTCTGGCCTGCTTTGGGTAGGATTTAGATCGCTATCTTCAAACAATACTCACCTGAAACCGTTGCGATTTAATCTCCTCCGATTATTTTCTTTCAGTTCATCTTTAATCCTCTTCTTTTTTTCCGGTGCTAATCCTGTCATGTACGAATCAGCCTCGACGTCGTTTGCAAATTATTGATGATACCACGTGTTGATTAGTGGAGTGTCTCATTTTCTAATTGGTAGTTTGATTGCTCTATTTGGCACCTAAAATCTATAGTAACAGCATGTTCTGAAATTCTGTAATACGATACAGATCTCCCTTCGTGTCCCCCTCTCTCTCTTTCTCTGTATACACACACACACACACACACATATATATATATATATATATATATATATATATATATATATATATATACCGAGTTTTGAATAAATCCTGTTACATTGTAGATTTTCCTATTATAATTAAGTCTGGTACGTCATTTTGGGTAGAATTAAACAAGTTTGGTTACACAATGATTTATTAGTATACAAGGCATAATATCATTCAATGTGGCCATCTTTGGCGGCAATGACACGTTCCAACCGAGGTCGGAAACTCTTACAGGCCTTCCTGACGTAGTCCTTCTTCATGGACGCCCATGCTCGGTTCACAGAGGCTTTCAGCTCATTTGTGTTACTGTGGCGGGTCTTACAGGCCCTTGCCTCAATATGCGCCCACACACTGAAATCAAGGGGGTTCAAATCTGGCGACTGTGGAGGCCAAAAGTCTTTGGGCCAGAAGCTCATGTTAGTCTCTAACCAGTTCTGCGAAATTTTGGCGGTGTGTGCGGGTGCGCTGTCCTGCTGGAACACATAATCTGCTTTCTTGGTAATCTTTTTAACCCATGAAAGAACTTTAGTTTCCAAAATGTCTTTGTAAACAGCGGAAGTTATCCTGTACCCCTGTTCAAACCACACCGGGGGCATCTTCTCCCCATTGGATGCTACGACACCAAGCATCATGACAGATACTAGATGCTTGGTGGTTGACACTCTCTTGTGGTTAGAGACATCATTTCCAAAGCTTACGACCCGGTCGTTCTGCCTGTTGAAGACTGGATCGACAGTGAATGTTTTCTCATCGGAGAAAATGAGGATACGATTCCCGTGGCTCTTTAAGTCATTAAACAGGCGGGTGCTCCTCTCTAGACGTTTATGAATCATTGCATCACTCAAGAGGGGTTTCTTGGAACGTCTTAGACTCTTTCCTCCCATGCTCTTGACCACCCTGGACACTGTGGATACAGAAATCTTCATCTTTTGTACCAGTCTTGTCATTTTCAGCCAGGATCATTTTCAAAGGCCTTTTTGATGGTTCCACGCCTAATTTTTTGAGGCCTTCCTGATCGAGGTCGATCCTTGAAGGTCTCCGAGTTATTCAGACGTTAGGCAACACGATAGAAAGTCATTCTACTGACGTTTAGTAGCTTTGCAATGTCAGTTTGTTTGCGATCCGCGCGCAGCAAAACGGAGATTTCATTTCTTTTTCCTTCCATTGGGTTGTACTTATAATTTACGATTTTCTCAGGAGTCAATATTGTATCTTCAATATATAAGTATTAATTAGACGTACTCAAATGTTAGTTACAATCAATAATAATACATGAATTTATAAAAATAAAAATGTAACAGGACTTATTTAAAACCCGAGATATATATATATATATATATATATATATATATATATATATATATATATATATATATATATATATATATATTATAAGCTCTATTTCCTATTTGGTTTTATCGAGCTTTTATATCTGGCTGAAATATTTTTATAAATATTAATTCTTTAATATTTATAATTTACTTTAATTTTACCATCTTGGATCATTTTGGTAAATTCAATTGTAATTTTCATTATATATATATATATATATATATATATATATATATATATATTAATATATATATGCATAGATATAGATATATAAATATTAATATAGATATATGTCTATGTACGAATAAAATATCAATGCGAAAAATATATTAATGTTTATATCCTTTCTGTATTTATTTCCTATGTGTGAACGTGTATGAATACAAAAAGGCTTTTGAAGAACACGAAAATGTTTCTTTCAAAAGCACATATATCCGACCGATCCTTCGGTCTTCCCCAGTGTGAATTTATATATATATATATATATATATATATGTGTGTGTGTGTGTGTGTGTGTGTGTGCGTGTGTGTGTATGTATGTATTGTAACATATGAGTAGAGCGAGCTAGAATATTAAAAGCCGTTTAAGGCCCTTATCCGAACAAGTATGGGTAAACTTTTATTCATTTTTATTTTTGAAATGACAGTGGTAAGAGGCCCCTCTCTCCTGTACGAACACTCAGAGGGAATCATTTTATAAAGTCTATTTTGGTTGGGCATTGTAAAGTGGTTTTCTGATGGGAGGAGGTGAAAGACAAATCGCTGCTTGCAAGGGATATTTCCCCTGACAACTTTTTTCATCAAGCGAAGTCAGTTGATCAGCGGCTGGCGTTGTGATCTGTTTGCAGTACTCATGCGAAGGAGTAAGAGAAAGAAAACGGATCGGCCGAACAGAAGAATAAGAAAAGGATACTCCTCATCACCAATGGATAAATGATACGCGTCACAGACTTGGATGTTAAACATTTTCCTGTCACGAGCAAAGTACCCGAAGATTGGGTCGCGCCGACTCTTCCACCAAGGCTCATATACTCTTTTTGTAATCAAACTTTAATCTGAATTAACTTCTCCATGATGATGTAAGTTAAACTTTCCTTTGCGCACTGTTTTTCGAAGTTAAATGAAACTGTTTTTCTTCCTCTGTTCGTTTCAGTATAATAAGCTAGAACCCCCTCCCTCATTTGCATCTCACTCTATTCTTTTTTTTTGTTATTGTTTTGTACAATATATCCCTGTATCATTTGCTGTTAAATAAATATCTACTTTTTTAATTACACCTCGGCCGTTTCTAGTTATAGTAAATATATTATATATAATGTTTAATAAATATAATATAGATACATATATAATCTCACTTCAGACAACGTTAATAACTATATATTTTTCTTTTCTATTAATGTCAAATGTTATCTCACAGGCTGCCATATTGGAACCCCTTTTCCTTAACTAATAGCGCTTGCTGCATCCCAGAACATTATCTACAAGATGTAAATATGATTTTTTATATATTATAAGTGAATATCACTTTCTGCTCAATAGCCCTAGTACCACATGTATTTTTTTAAAATTGTATTAGGATGTTGGTGCATATTCTTACTTAGTAATTAGAGCCATTAAAATATGCGTTGCTTAAACATAAAAGTATTACATCATGTAAGTTGACAAGAGTTCAAAAGTTTGACATTGGAACATGAACAGAAAATACAAAACAAAAGTATCGGCATTTTTTACATTAGCATTCAATTATCAATCTCATGTATATTAATTTTCAATTACGAGGTGCCTTCAATAAATTTCTAGACTTTTTCACATGGTTACTTTTATTGATAGTACACACAGTGAAATTCTAGTCTCTTTCGAAGTAATCTCGTCCGGCTGCAATGCACTCGTTGTACCGTTCCAACAACTTCTCGAAGTCCTCTTGTGTGAGCGTCAATTACTCTCGTCACAGCCTCTTTCTCATAGCAACAGCCTCTAAGGTTTTTCTTGAGCTTAAAGAATAAATAAAATTGTAGGGGGGACAGATATCAAATATAAGGACCATAAGAGACTGTTTTGATGCCAATCTTGGTCAAATAGTCTGATCCTTGATAGTTGACACCAGCTGTGTACTTATTATCTCTATAGTCCTTATCAATGAAATTCTTTATTTGGCTAATCAACTCTTGTGTTCTGGCTTCCTTATTTCTCCGTCACTTCTCATCATCCATCACAGACTTCCTGCTTTCCTTGAACTTCGTATTCTACTAAAATAACTGCTGCTCGATTCATGTAAAGTAGCCCAAAATCAGTTTGAAGCATTCCATATAGTCGTATTTTTTTAAGTTTAAAACAGAATTTTATTGCGAATCTTCTAAATTGTCTCCACGTCCAGATTGCATTTTTGAAATTCACTAGCTGTAACAATCATGCTTTAGTAGGGTGCATTCCAATTCCTGCTGTACCTGTTACATTTAAATCTGAAATTATAAAAAAATGGTCAGTCATTTCATAAGTTGGAGAGTTTACGACGATTTTAAATTCCTGTACAAAAGAAGTCTGCAAACTTATTGAAACAAAAGAAAACAAAAAACAACGAAAATCTTTGTGAGTCTTTGATTAGAAGTTCTTGATTTTTAGCTGAACATACAAACATACACATAGACAACTACCCTTTATATAATTGGTTAACAAAATATCGATTGAAATTGCACCGTTTGTTGTGGTATATGTAGAGAATTATAAGTTCACGAAATTCAATAAATAATGTGTTCAGTTAATATATTCTCGTTGAAAATAACAACGTTTGATCAAATGTCCATTTTCTTTTTAGATTGTTTGCCTCGTCTATAAAATAAGCACAATTATCAGAAAAGAAAATATCTGAAATTTTAGTTTAGTCTTAATTGCGTTTACATTTTAGAACAAGTGATATTTCTTTTTTTTGTGATGTTTTTAAGAAACAGGTACACAGAAATTCCCAAGAGTTCCTGAAGACCACATTAAATTAAAGGTGAATAAAAATAAATGCCGAATTAGTGATCGACTGAACGCAACACTAGCAAACGCCATTTCAGATCGCTGTGGTGACTATGTATTTATGTAACAGAGCGTGGACGCGCGTATGGCGGCTATATGCCAATATACCCCTGTTCGGAATGACGTCACGATAAGAAAAAGGAAATAGCTATAAAAAGGAGCGAGAGCACGTTAGAGAAGACGATCACGTTTGAGATATAGGTTACGTCAGGACCGTAACAAGAAATCACACGTGGCGGGAGAATCAGGTTGTTACAAAAAATGGAGTAGAGTAATTACTTGCCCTATGTTCCTTGCGATAACGTGTTGGGTCTACAAGATATCCGTGGCAAAAGCGTTTGTTTTTAATGCAATATAATTCAGTTAAATTCATTTGATAAAAATTAGAACAAGCAGGCTTTATTGTAATGTAAGAAATCAGTTGTAGAAATTTTACACAATAAGGATATGATAGCCTTGCTCCTGTCACTTTGAATCGTTGCGTTGCGTTGGCGCATTTATTACCCCCCTGAGTATGAGAGAGGCTCTCCTTCAGTTAAATCAATGGTGAAATAATTTCTTGTAGTGTCCGCGTAGAATTCTTTCTGCAGGAGAAACTCATAGGTTCTGAGGTATATCATAATGATCTTTGAGGAGATTGTAAGCCAAAATGAGATCAACGTGTAATCGTCGGCGCTCAAGAGAGAAAAGGTCACATTTCTTAAGTCAGCTTTCATAGCGCAACTCCGTTAAATCCTGTACTATTAAAGTAGGAAGTCTGTGAATTCTTTCTCTATGCTGGATACTATGTATTAGACAAGAACCAGCAGCCTGGACACCATACTTTAACTGTGGTCTTGCGAGGGAGAAATATTTCAGAAAGGACGCCGAATAAAAAACAAAGTGTTTTTTGCAGCTTAAAGGCAGTGTAACGTAATCCCCCATTGAGAAGCATTAGAACTACGCTGAGGTAGCTTTGTATTCCCGGGTGATGCCAGATAACCCAAGGATTTAAGATAGAGAAGATAAATATACATATTTTATTTCATGTCAAAATAGATATTGTTTGACAATCAGAGAAATGTATTTTTACGGCTAAAAGTTGACGACAGGAAATTTCATTTAGAACCTTGTCTGGCCTTAGATGAACCCAGGGTCGGAGGTCAGAATTGACATCTGTCCTTGAAAATCATACTTAGATTCAGTGTGGGAATTGTACCCACGCAAAACCCCAGGGCCTAGGATTTCGTGGAGATTCGTGGCGAAATCCTATTGGCTAGGAAGAAGTACTACCCCATCCACTTACCTTACTATAAATATGACTGTCGTGCGAAAATTAATCAGAAGAGTTTCGGAGTTGAGTTGAGAAGAGAGTTTCAGATCAGAGTAGAGAAGAGACGTGACCCCTTCTCACCTCATCCATCCGTCGGTCGTTGTCTGTGAAGAGAGTTGAGACTTTGAAAAGAACTTACAAAATCTGAATGGGAATTGTAAAAACATTTGTACATATTTTTTATAAGAATTAAGCTTTTCTTCCTGCCTGCAGCTTCGATATTCGCTTTCAGCATACCAGATTATGTAACAACCTCCGAGGAGCCTAGACGACACGTGCCAAGAATCTAGAGTCCTAACCACCTCCTCTCGAACGAGGCGTTACACAGTGTTTAGATAGCCTGAAGACATCAAGCAGAATGCCAAGATTTTCTTTGTCTCGGTGCCTCCTTGAACATAGTGTAAAAACCGAAACTATGATTTATATCGCGAAGAGTACCCACTGCATATGGCAACATTTATCGACATTCAATGGAATTATTTTTCTATTTAAGTGATGATACACTGGTATTAGAGCTTTGATAGAGAATACTATGGTGATTTTCAGTTACATTTTTTTATCTGCTGTCATTTTCTAGTATTTTTCTTTGAATTTATAAAGAATTGTATATGAAATGTTGAACGAGACACATTGGCGAGTTTCTCTTTTGATAATAAATCCTCAACATTTTTTAAAATTTTTTAACAGATTCTAATAAAGAACTGAGCGACAAATCATTATTTTGTCAAATAACTGCAACGCAAACTTACGATACACATCTACAACCATTTACTCCTGTTGCTAAGGAGTACGATTTCTGGATCGTAATAATTATTTGAATTAAAATGTAAAAAAAACTCATCGTTTATTGTTTACTTTTTTCATTCAAAAAATGTACATATTATATCGAAAGGTGTCAACATATCAAATGATCTGTTTAATCCTCAGTTTTCCAAAAACATACGGAGAGATTGATGATTCTTCCTATATCCAATATTGTACTAGTTTCAGCTTTCTAGATCGATTGTAAATATAGATTTGGTGTATATATATATATATATATATATATATATATATATATATATATATATTTATATCTGTCTGTCTGAAGCCGAGAATACACTATTATATATACATCTGGATCCGAAAATATGCTATTACTAGCATAGAAACCCGACATTACGTGGGACTAAATTAAGATCAACGAATGTTCTACACTTCCAATATTATTTCCGTTAAAATCGGAAAAATTGCCCATTTTTCAATCCATTCGATTGATTGCCTGCTCTAGTCGAGAACTTTCCACGATGTACCGCGAAGAAGATTTATATGCCTCCATACACCGGCTTAGTGTACAATACACTGTAGTCTACATTGCATTGTAGAGAACCTACTATTGATTTTATAAAATTATTTTTATATAATGGCTTGAATTAAAATTAAAAAAGCGAAAGCCATGATTTATATGTGCTCTAAACAAAAACATTCATTTCCAACATGCCTTAATAAGTAACCTACTGTTGACTTACTACGCCGCGCTATTCTGCTTGTTCGGTGATAACACTTCTCAAATACACTTGTGAAGTTAGGCTGTATGAAAGTTTTTACTTTAGTCCAAATCGTACTGTTCCTTCCTAAATCTGACATTCTCGATTATTAATTTCCGATACCTATTGGAGTTAATTCGATGGAAAACCTATTTAAAAATACCCCCTAACACATAAAGTAAATTTGTGTGAACTTCTAAAAAATTGACCGGGTTATTCTGGAGTCCATAAACACGCAAGTAGAAATTATCGGAAAATTGGGAAGTAAAGATAGCTAAGTTGTTAACAAAACGTACTGAAAATTTGAGTGTGCCATATTCGAATCTAGTACGTGCACATTAGATTAAAGGAAAACAAAACAAACGAACGCCGAACTCTTATATTCTCAGTTTCAAAAACTTGCAGTTTGAACATTTTAAATCAGGGAGTGGAGTCAACGTTTCTTTCAATGTGCAATATTGTATTAATTTCTGCTTCGTATATCTATTACAAACACAGATTTGGTATATATATATATATATATACAGTTGTGCCCGATATTATTCATACCCCCCCCTTGAAAATTGAGTTTATTAGGTGTAACTTCGTTAGAATTTATTGATTACGTCCATATTGATACATATTCTTAATAAACCTCTTCTGATCATTTTCGTCATCTTAAAATCTCGGGATACTTGTAATAAAAGAAATATACAGCTATTTATAAAATCTGCAATGTTCAAAAATAATCATACCCCCTTATATTTTCAGTATTAATCGAGTTTCTGACTGTTTGTTTCCTGTTTGATTCTTATTTTGAATGCTTTTATACAACCTTTGATTAATTTCATTTCGTTTTTTGCATTTTTCAGAAATTAAAATGATATCAACTGAAAACCAATAAAAGAATAAAAATTATTAGAATGGGGAAGAAAAAAGAGCTTAGTAATGATCTTAGGACTAAAATTGCGAATTCACATAAGGATGGTTTAGGTTAAAAGTCAATTTCCAAGAAATTTGAGGTCCCTACAGCAACAGTACAGAGCATCATCAAAAAATTCCAGAGCCATCACACAACAAACAACTTGATTGGTAGAGGAAGGAAAAGGAAACTGTCTGCTAGAGCCACCAGGAATATTGTAAGAAGTGTTAATGCAAATCCAACCACCACTACTAAGGACATTTTAGAAAATCTGGAGTCTTCTGGCATAAAAATATCAAGGCAAACATTGCAAAGGACTCTGCATGAAAATGGTCTGAAAGGAAGAAGACCAAGAAGGACTCCATTGCACACCGGAAAACACCTTGCAGCACGTCTAAAGTTTACTAGGAACCATGTGAATTCTCCAGAGTCCGTTTTCTCAAGTATTTTGTGGACTCACGAAACAAAAATTGAATTGTTTGGCCATATGGATGCTTCTTACGTTTGGAGGAAGAAAGGAGAAGCTTACAACCCAAAGAACACCATACCCACGGTGAAACATGGTGGTGGTAGCCTAATGTTTTGGGGCTCCTTTTCGGCTAGTGGTCCAGGTAGTTTGGTCAAGATAGATGGAACCATGAAGAAGGAGCAATATTTGGAGATACTCCAGAAAAACATTAGACAGGATGCGGAGAAGCTCCATTTAGGACCAAACTGGGTCCTTCAACAGGATAATGATCCAAAACATACTGCCAAAATAGTCAAGAAATGGTTTGAGGATAATCAAATTAATGTTTTGGAATGGCCTAGCCAGAGTCCCGACCTGAACCCTATCGAAAACCTCTGGCACATATTGAAAACTGAGGTTAAAAAGCGGAAACCTAGAAATTTGAGGGATTTGGAGAACTACTGCATTGAAGAATGGTCAAAAATCAGTGTTGATGCTTGTAAAAACCTTGTTGATAAATATCCAAAACGGTTACAGGCAGTTATTAAGAATAAAGGGCATGCTATTGACTATTAGTAAGAGAGGTATGAATAATTTTGAACTAGTGCCATTATTGTTTTTCTTTGTATAATGTTTCAAACTTGCATAATTTATTTATTTGTTGAGTTTAAATTAAATGCTTATGCTTGATTTATTGTTTGAAATCCCTTTAATATTGTCTACCTTCTGGTTTGAGCAATAATCTTATAGAAATCTCAAAGATCCGAGGGGTATGAATAATATCGGGCACAAGTGTATATATATATATATATATATATATATATATATATATATATATATATATATATATACCAAATCTTTGTTTGTAATTGAAACTGAAACTGAAACTATACTATTACTTTGAAGGATATGTTTGGTTATGGAATTCCTATTTACGTCGCTGAAAGAACACATAGAATCGTGAATTCGACGGTATAGTTCGGGGTTGTGCCTAAATCAAAACGTAGATTCCATGAACAAAGCTTCTTTCTTAGAAGTGCACGCCTGTGGAACTCTCTTCCGTTTGCCTATTTCCCACCTGACTACAACGCGGATGTCTTCAAGTCCAACATAAACAAGTTCCTGATAAACCGCCCCCTTAAGTAAGACACTTTATCAGATCTCCATTACTAACGATTACTAGGATATCGTCCCTTTGATTACTGTACACGCAATAACCCTTAATCCCGAGCGGCCTCCGGGCCTTGATAAGTGGTGACTTCCATGTGAAAACAATTATCTTAACAAGATTTTTATGACAAACTATGTTAAAGATTTTCGGTATATAAAGCGCTTCCGCTTTATTTGCTAATAAATATACATACATGTATTTTTTACGCTTGAGATTATCCTGTACTTCTACAAAGCCACCACGCATGAAGTATCGTTGCCTTATATGGGCTGGTGTATCTGCTATTATATGCAGTCTCTCACTCCTAAACGGAGCCCAAAAAGAGGTAATCTAATTAGTCCTGCACTGTCAACCGATCTCCGACCTCTTTCCGATCAGTGAAATGTTGCAGCTTTGAGCTTGTTTTGGAAGTATTTTAACGAAATGTGCTCCGACAAACTCAAAGCACTTGTTCTCGCCGACGTATACTAACTGGAGAGGCAGCTAAATATCACCCTTTAACAGTATAGATCCCTAGATGCTGAAAAAGATTCTACTAAAATAGTTTCTTCTCTCAAACGGCTAAACTTTAGAATTCTATTCCGGGAACCTGCTTCCCTGACTGTACTGAAATGTAGAAGTCTTAGTGTAATGTGAACAGACATCTCGTTGCTCAACTTCCTACATAGTATCCGTGTATATTTGTTCCCAATTAGTAGCCAATCACGCACAAGTGTCACATTGCCTCTTTTAGGATGAAATAATGATTAAAACAACAGTACTAATGCCTTGTACATTATATTGAGTAGATTCTTACATGTTATGCATTTTCTAGAAATGTTTTCATTTCTTAATAAATCTGTGTTTTTTTATTTAAAAGTCATAATTCATCAAGGCCCAAAAGCTAGTAGTGGTTAAGGTTTAATGAGAGTGAAGTGAACGATGGGACAACACTGTGATGGTTGGTAATGATGGTTAAAACTCTGTGGAAACTGATAATTAAAAAAAAAACATTTTAGACTTTAAAAAATATGGGAAGCAACCCGCAGTATTGTATTCCATAAACAAGTATTTCTATGAAAATATTGTGGGGGAATCATCCTCCAAATGAACTGTTCTATCCATTATATAAACCATAGACCTTTTGATCCCAGGTTTGGATTAAACACCAGAGCGACCCTCGCCTGCTCGGTGACGTTTACTGCTCTTTTCAGTTGTAACCTTTTTACGTTGTTGTTCGAGTAATACATTGTTTGAAGTCTATTCCATTGTTCTGTTTTCTTTGCGGCTTATTGCAAGCCATAACACTGGCGACATAGGATTCGGAGAACGTACTCACGTTTATAAACAATGTTCTAAAAAACTAAACACTTACGACATTGGACTCAAGGAGCATACTAAAATCGAAACCAGTAAGGACATTAAAAAAATACTCGCGTTGAAATAGTATTTTAAAAATACTAACGACGTCGGACTCAAATGTTATCAAGCCAAAGGAAGTGTCTAACATAACACTTGCAACTGAAAGGTTCACGGTAATTAAAAAACACACACAGAAAAGAAATAGTTGAAAAGCAAAAAAAACGCGGGAAAAAAGAGTTGAAAAGAAAAAGTTTGTCACGACTTTCAAGTATAGCGCTGTACTTTTGCAAAAAGAAAAAGGTTCTTCGCGACTTAGAATTCGTCACTTGTGGTTTTCGCTGCTTAAATCGGGGGTTGTTTTTTTTTCTCTGGAGAAAAATATACACTTGCTTTTTTTTCTTTAGGCAATGAACTTTTTATATATTTATGTTTTTTTTTCTGTTCGTTTTATTGTTTGGATGAAGAAATAAGAAAGAATAAAACGGTTTTCTAAAATTCAGCGAACGTTTGGAAATTGCTAATGCTGACAAAGCAAAATGGACGAATTGAAAGTAGCGTTGGAACATTTGATCAAGTTGCATATCGATGCCGCAAAGTGTCAGTCACAATCCGAAAAAACACTGGACTGAACGTCAAATACGATTCGAGGAACAGCAAAAGGAATTGCAAAAACAGTTAGCGGAATGTTAAATATGAACTGAGGAACGGCAAAAGAAAGTTCAAAAACAGTTAGTCGAACGTCAATTAGAAGTTCAAAAACAGTTAGCCGAACGTCAATTACGAACAGAAATTGTTAAAAATAATGCGAACGCGGAAAGCAATTCAGTATTTTCTCAGAATACAATATGGACCGCGATAGACAATTTTAACTACGAGGAAGAGGAAAAATCAATCGCAGCGTATTTTCGGCGTTATGAAGATTTTTTAAATTTTGACTGCAGCAACTGGTCTGATCAAAAGAAAACCAGACTTCTACTACGAAAATTGGAAACGGCTGAGCGTGATATATTCGTGGATTACATCTTGCCTCGGAAAACAGCAGATATATCATTCAATGAAAGGGTAAATTTGTTAACAGAACTTTTCTCACTGAAAACGTCTCTTTTCCATGAGCGTTGGAGATGTTTGAATGTGGTAAAAGACGATAATGACAATTTTGCCACCTACGCAGCTGTAGTGAACGAACACTGTGATGACTTTAAGTTGTCTGAACTAACAGCAGCCAATTTTAAATGTCTTGTGTTTGTGTAAGGGTTAACCTCGGGAAAAGACGCAAAATCAGGCGCAGAGTCTTTACAAAATTAGAAAATGAACCGAAATTAACACTTCAAAAATGGACTGAGGATTGTCAAAAAGTAGAAATTATAAAAAAGATGCAAGAAATATCGAAGCAGGCATCGCGAATATAGAAAAAGTAACTAAGAGAAAACCGTCGAAATGGCACACAGACACTAACCACTGAAACTCAGAAAAACTAAAAGCGCTTGTTTCAGATGTGATGGAATACATTGGGTAAGGGATTGCCCACTTAAAAAAAATATGCCATTTATGCAATAAGATCGGTCATAAAAGTTCGCACTGTAGGAAAACTCAGAATAGAAGCCGTGCACGTCAAACCAGAACATTTTCAGCAAGGCTATTAAATTCCAATTAGACAGTGGATCGGATCTTTCAATAATAAATCTCAAAACGTGGAAAATATTACGAAAGCCGACTATGTTAAAAACTAACAGAACGGCGACGGCCGTTAATGGTACAAAAATTCATTTTGAAGGTGAATTAATTACAAACGTCACTTTAAGGGGAGGGAACAAAAAACCTAAGATTGTATGTGCTAAAAGATAGTGAGAACCTGTTCGGTTCTGACAGCATGGAGGAGTTTCGTCTCTGGGATCTTCCTATATCCACATTCTGCAAGAAAATAGATACCCGCCCAGCAGAAACGAAGAAACATATAACTTGTTTTAAAAAAGAATTCACAAACGTATTTACTCCTGGCCTGGGAAGATGTAAAAAAATGGCCGCAGATTTTAAGTTGAAACCTGACACACAACCGGTGTTTGAAAAGAAACGTAATGCCCCGTAAGCTTCTCTGAACAAAATAAATCAGGAACTAGACAGATTAGAAAGCACCGGTATACTGGCTAAACTTGAATATAGTGAGTGGGCTGCTCCGCCAATTTACGTAAAGAAAACGTCCGGGAAAATTCGCGTTTGCGCCAACTTCGCGACCGGACTCAACGGGTCCTTAGAAGATTTTCACTATCCATTACCTAGTTCAGAAAAAAGTGTTCACGAAATTAAATGGCAGCAAGTATTTTTCTAAGATCGACCTAAGCGACGCTTACCTACAAATTCCGGTAAACGACAAAAGTGCTAACCTCCTCTGTATTAACACTCATCGAGGTTTGTACAGATACGAAAGACTCCCGTTTGGTATCAAGGTGGCACTCGCAATATTTCAGCAAGTAATGGATACTATACAGTCCGGCTTGGACACCGTAATCGCATATCTTGATGACATTATCATAGCGAGAAAAAGCAGGGAAGAACATAAAAAACATACCAGGCAAGTATTCAGTCGAATATAAGATTATGGATTTAAGATCAAAGCAGATAAATGCGAGTTCTTTTTACAAACAATTAAATACCTGGGTCAAATAATCGATAAAGATGGCAGACGCCGAGACCCAGATAGGGCGACCGCTATTAAAAAAATGCCGGCACCAGTAAACATAACTCAATTGCAGAGTATTTTAGGTTTGGCAAATTATTACCAGGGGTTCATCCCAAATATGCACAAATTGCGCGAACCACTTAATGAATTGCTGAAAAAGGATAAGGCTTGGGAGTGGACAGAAGATTGCCAGACATCATTTCAAGAAATAAAAAAAAATCCTAACTTCAAAACTATTCCTAGCGCATTTCAACCCGCAGTTTGACATAATAGTAGCTAGCGACGCTAGTCAATATGGCGTCGGGGCTCTACATCGAATGCCGGATGGCTCGAAACAGCCTATTGCTTTCGCATCACGGACTCTCTTGCCAGCGGAAAAAAATTATTCTCAGATCGAGAAAGAGGCCCTAGAAATTATATTTGCAGTTTCAAAATTCCACCGGTTCTTGTACGGAAGACATTTTTTCTACAAACCGACCATAAGCCGTTGATATCCATTTTTGGATCAAAAAAAGGACTTTCAACATTCACTGTGAACCGACTATTTAGATGGGTAACTATTCTGCTGAACTATATTTTTACAATTCAATTTCTCCCCTCAAAACAACTAGCCCATGCAGACGATCTATCGAGACTGATTCCTGCCAAAATGGAATCTCTAGAAGATTCAATAATCGCGGCACTACGTATTAATAGTGATGTAAAAACCATGATAAACAATATTATCCGCGAACTGCCGATTACCCTTCAGGAAATTAAGTCAAAATCCCTAAATGGCAATTTCATTCAAACCACGAAGCAGGAATTAGCACTGGGTGACACCAGTTCAGACATGTTTTCTGGTTGCGACGAAATACTATTATACGGTGAAAGGTTTTGTCATCCCCCAAACCCTTCAAAAAAAGAATTCTCAGGGATTTTCACATGGGGCATCCAGGAATAAACAGAATTAAAAGCCTAATGAGAAGTTTTGTTGATTGGCCAGCTATGGACCAAGATATTACCGACATGGTGAACAGATGCAAAGGCTGTGCTTTGGCTGCAAAAGCACCACCGAGAACATATAAACCTTGGCCCAAGGCTGAACAGCCATAGTTGAGGATCGACATCGATTATGCGGGACCTGTGGAATTTTTACTACTTGATAGTAGTTGACTCTTACTCTAAAAGGCCAGATGTACTAAGATGCAAAAAACCGACAACAACGACAAATTTTTTATTGGAATTGTTTGCTCGGTTTGGGGTTGTAGACTGTCTGGTTAGCGACAACGCTACACAGTTCACCTCGACAGAGTTCAGAGAATTCTGCAAGACGTATCAAGTCAAGCATATTACGACATCCAGTACCACGCCAGAAGCAACGACCATGCCGAACGCTTCGTCGATACGCTTAAAAGGGTATTAAAAAAGGCGTCCGGTACCCCGACAGAAAAGGCCCTTCAGCTATTTCTGCAGGTTTACAGAATCACAAGAAATCCGAACAAACCAGATGCGAGATCCCCAGCAGAAATCATGTTTGAACGGAAAATAAAATTCGTATTTGATAAACTGTTACCCAAACACATAGTACACAACAGAACCTCTACAATGCTAACGAAACGGTTTAACAGTGGAGATAACGTGTATTTTAGACATATTAGAAATAACGTTTCTTTTTGGGAACAGGGCACGATCTTACGAAGAATCGGCCATGTTACATACATCATTCAGGGCCCAAAGTTCCAACATAAGAGGCACCTGAACCAAATCAGGAAACGCTTCTACGAGGATCAAGAAGAACCACCGCAGGACGGCAGTGAAGCGATTGAAACTGTGTATGACTGTTTTGACATCGACCCTCCAAAAGGGATGTCAGAACCGAGACGCTCCGACAGAAAGAGAAAGCGCACAGACCCCTTGGTGGTCTGCCCCCAAAAGAAGAAATACTGATTTTTACAACCGCGAAAATCAGCTTGGGAGGGGGTGTTGTGGGGGAATCACCCTCCAAATGAACTGTTCTATCCATTATATAAACCACAGACCTTTTGATCCCAGGTGTGGATTAAACACCAGAGCGACTCTCGCCTGCTTGGTGACGTTTACTACTCTTTTCAGTTGTAACCTTTTTACGTTGTTGTTCCAGTAATACATTGCTTAAACTCTATTCCGTTGTTTTTTTCTTTGCGGCTTATTGCCAGCCATAACAGAAAACAAACTTGGTTTTTGTAAGCTCAGATGTAAAGGTAAATTATTGACAGTGGTTGCAGATAGACGAGTTTTTGCTGTAGAAGATTAACATAAGGGAAACATACATTGGAGCTCAGTCAAGCACCAACCATGAAATTCACGAGTTGTAACACTCAGGCTTTAGAAGTGGGTATTCCAATTTTTGCTGTATCGGTTCATTAAACTTGAAATCATAAAAATTGATCGGTCATCTCATAAGATGTATAGCAATAACATACTGAATTTTGAAGAGTCTACGACAATTTTAAATGCTTGTACAACAGAAGTTTAGAAGCTTATTAAAGATACCGCGTATTATAGATTCAAGACAACGTCGACAACCCCCCCCAAAAAAAAACATTGTGAGTCTTTGATTAGACGTTCTTGTTTTTTAGCTGAACATACAAACATACACATAGGCAAGTACCTTCTGTATCTGTTGTGTCGTGGAACAACAGTGAAAATAAGAACAATCAAGTCGAGGTTCGGTTAAGAAACAAGTGTATTAACAATAATGTACAAAGATAGGGAAGCGTGTATATCTGCTGGGCACTCGGCTACTAGTTGAAGTGCAGTCGCATCTCTCTCAACGGTGTTGGAATTACTAGCGCTATGTATAGTGCTAATCGGTGTAAATTCCTCTGTTCAAGGAAGGCCGGTATAACAGTATAGAACGTGGCTGTAGAGAAGAATATAGAATATCAACCACTAGATTTAGAATCGGATTTGTATGTAATAAATATATATGCATGTGATAAATGTATACTTATGCAAACTGTTTCTTCATCATCACCATCATCCTTATTTTTTTTTGTGACAGCGTATTTGTAAATTACGATAAAATAACGTACAAAATGGCGACGTCCAGCAACATGCACGACTTTAAAAACGTAAAAACTAGCATAGCAAATATTTATTAGCTTTTCACATCCAATTCGTCTGGTTAAAATCCGAAGGTTTTTTTTATGATCGTCAAACTAATCTTCACATCATAAAACTGTCAATGTAGCATCGACAAAAGATAATAATTACTTGTTGGCGAGGAGAGAATTCTTTTGCTGCAAATAAAGATGAATAATTCCGCGACATTATTTGAATTTCAGATAAGGAAGAGTATTTTGGGGTATGAGAGATACGGGCAATCGATGCAAACCAGGTGGCTGTCTGACACCAAGCAAATATTAGCCTGGAATATGGCTTTCAAACAGATTAAAATAATATCTGTCAATTACTTAGACCATCAAGATAAATATTGACTTGATATAAAAAGTACTAACCCAGCACAAATATACATTTCCTATCAAAAGAAAGCAGACACTCATACCATTACATTTATATATCTTTATATTATTATATATCTTTATAAAGCCACAATTCGCTTATGCATCAAATAATGTTGCCACATTTGAACTGGTCATGTCCGACTCTCAGACAGAGTACAAAAATAGGTCTCAAATCTATTAGGTTGACGCGAAAGTTCTTACAGGATTTTTATTTTGATTTAAAATTATGTAATTGCAAATAAGTTTTCGTTATAATACTTCCACTTTATATATATCCTTTTAAAGAGTGTTTGTCTCTATCTAATCGTTTAAATTACAATTGTCTTTTTTTTCAGAACATCGAATACAAGATGGAAAAAAAACAAATTCGCACAATGTTCTTATTTTAATTCTAATCTAATTCAAGCCAGGCCGAAAAAGATCGCGATGTCAATTAAGCGTTTGGCACAGGAACCACTACTGATGCACAGAACAATGGTGGTTCAAGAAATTTCGTGGGGGCGACGAGAGTCTTGAAGATGATGAACGTATTAGTCGGTCATCGGATGTTAACAAGAATCAATTAAAAGCCATGGTCAAACCCAATCAACGCACAACTGTTCGAGAACTGAATTTTAAATTAGACAGAACGTATACGATGTTTTTTTAACCACTTGTGAGATATTGCAAAATCAACACTAACAAAAACCATCCATCCCTCCTTTTTTATTTTTTTCTTGCAATAAAAAATGAGTTCTTTATGACAAATGGCGACGCTCAGCTCAGTGCTTAGACACCACCAAAGCTCCCCGACACTTTCCGAAGCCAGTGTTGCACAAAAGACGGTCATGCTGATTAGTTTAGGTCTAATCCATTACTGGTTTTTGAATGCAAACGAAACCATTACGGTGGAAAAGTACTGTCAACAAATGGATGAAATGCATCAGAAACTTCGACAGCATTAGTCAACAAATTGTCTTCCACGACAATTATTTTCCACAACAATGTTCGACCGCACGTTGCTTAACCGACCCTGAAGAAGATTAACGAATTGGACTATGAAACGCTCTCTCTCATCTGCCATACTCTCCATATCTCCTTTACCGACTACCACTTTTTCAAGCATCTGAACAACTTTCTGCGTGAGAAACGCTTCAAAATTTTAGCGATATCAAAAACGCCTTCAACGAATTCATCGCTACCAGAACGCAAGATTTTTACGTTACTGGCATAAATACACTTTGCGTTAGCCAAAGTGTTGAGTGTTACAGTGCTTATTTCGTTAAATACATGTTTGTTTGAGTAGAGGTATGTTCATCTGTTTAAAGTATAAAAATCATAAGAACTTTTTTGTCAATCTGATCAACTAAGCTTCAACCTTTGCCCCATCGCCGCAGTGTTACATTCCTGTTACAGTTTTACAAGTACTTTAACAATATGTGCTCTGATAAACTCATAACACCTGTGTTCTCATCGACCTATATACTTTCGATAAGCCGCCAAGCAGCAAATCATATCATTACTTCACTCTTGAGATTCCTAGATGCCGCAAATCTTTATACTTTAATAGTTTCTCCTTTCAGACTGCTAGATTGTTTTCTTACTTTCTTGACCTTACGGACATGAAGAAGTTTAAATGTAATGTGAACAGA
This sequence comes from Euprymna scolopes, assembly GCF_053919585.1. Lineage (NCBI taxonomy): Eukaryota > Metazoa > Mollusca > Cephalopoda > Sepiida > Sepiolidae > Euprymna > Euprymna scolopes. Next base: position 126,728,825 of record NC_136485.1, read on the forward strand.
CATCTCGCTGCTCAACTCCTCGCAGTCCTTTGTCAGACACTATATAAAATATGACTTGTTTAGGGTAGAAAAAGATTAAAGAAGAAAGTATGCTTTGGGTATAAATAAAATCAAATTAAAAATATTGAATTGTTTTGTGCTACATTAGGATAGTGTCAATGTCGGATGTCTTATAGAAGTTAATAGTTGAGAAGTAAACAGGCACGTTTCCATGGAAACGCAAGACGCTGTAATGATTAGCGACCAGTATTATCTCTTCTCTTCTATATAAATAAAATGAACTCATTTTTTTCTATCTTCTATCTTCTTCTATCTATCTATTCTTCTTCTCTTCTCTTCTCTATATAAATAAAATGAACTCATTTTTCCCCGTCTGATTTTGACCTTAATAGGATTAAAAATCAAGATATTTCATGCAAATATAATATGCACAAACGGCAGAACAATATCTGAGGTGTGTTATAGGCTTATTATTTCTCAAATTCCTCGATAATCTTAGATTTCTATACTTTTTCTGCCGAGAAGTCACGGCCAAAATCGGTTAAGATCAATGGAAGTGGTAAAATATTTTCTCTCTAATAAATTCCTCCTCCCCCTGCCACCACTAACACCGTTTGATGATCGTTCACAAGGAGCAGTTGAGAAGAGAACACCGGTTTGGCTTCGTAGTTCTTTCATGTGAAGTTATTTAAAATCACTAAACTAAGTTGCAGTGCTCTGTGGCGTAGTGGTTAGCGTGCTGGACAATTCACATTATATTTTCACGTTCGCGCCGACCTACCGTAGTCGTTTTTTTTTTTTCCTAAACAACTGGAATGGACTTTTCTTGGTGGCCGAACTGTTAACGCTGCAGATGTTTTTTTTTTTTTTTTTTACACTTTATTTTCCTACTTTTACTCATGACTCCGGGTTTGATCCTTCCTACTTACCTACCATAACATTTTTTTAAAACTCCCCCCTCGTCCGGGAAACAAACACTCGGGCAACGCCGGGTACCCCCGCTAGTAGAGAATATCATGAGTGTAGAATTTAATTCCTAATTCTTAGGCGATTTTAGAATAGAGATCGATAACTGTATCGGAACCGGGATAAATATATTTTTTACATAGGGGTCACGACTTATCAAGACCCGGAGGCCACTCGAGGATAATGGTTAATAACTATACAGTAGTCAATGTGATTATAGCGTAGTAAGCATAAGTAGTGGCAATTTTTTAAATTGGATTATTTAGGGGGACGGTTCATCAAGAACTAGTTTACATTGGACTTTTTTATTATTATTTTTTTAATTACATTTTTACCCCAAACAACGCACATTGCCACTGTGGTGTAGGAGCTACTATCAGGGGCAGAAACTACTGGGGCACTATGTTAGGATTTGGGCAGCAAGATGTCGGTATTATTTCTGTTGAAAAAGCTGTTAACCCGCAATTTATTTTTAATGTCTAACGTAACAACTGATGTTTTAATAATTGTTTACAATAGTTATCATGTTTTCGTATTATATGATCAGAGAGAGATTATTTAGCATAAAAAACACGAAACTTAAATAAAAATGCATGAAAATAGATTAAAAAAAAAAATTCTTATTACATTTTCACCCCAAACAAGGCACATTGCAACTTTGGTGTAGGGGACTACTATCAGGGGTAGCAACTGCTGGGGCACTATGTTGGGATTTGGGCAGCAAGATTTCGGTACACGTTACACTTGAACTTCTGCATGTCAGTACAGTTAGGGAAGCAGTGACCTGGAATGGAATTCCAGAGTCTAGCGGTTCTGGGGAAGAAACTACTGAAGTAGAAATATCTTTTACATCTAGGGATCTCTACTGTGTGGGGGTGGGATTTAGCTGCCTGTCGGGTTTGTCGAGCGTGTCTACATCGTGGAGGCACAAGTGTCTGCAGTTCGTCAGAGCATTCACCATTAAAATACTTGTAGAACAGACAGAGTGATGCAACGTTTCGTCGATGGGACAGAGGCTGAAGCTTAGATGCCAGTTCAAGGCCTATCAGATTTGCGACTCTCTTTTGAACATTGTCTAGGAGCGAGAGACTAGCAGCAGATGCACCAGCCCAAATGTGACAAACTTGAAGACAATCAAATTGTAGTCAACTGGCAAACAGGCAAACGGAATAAAGTTCCATAGGCGTTCAACTCTAAAAAAGAAGCTTTGTTCATGGAATCGACGTTTAGGTTTAGACAGATAAAACGTGTGAGAAACTATTGATAGTGGTTTTGGCTAGACGAATGTTTTCGTGAAAGTTTGGCTCGGGGGAAACCGTAGATTGGAGCTCAGATGAGCATTTTCCATGAAAATAACGATAAAGCAGACAGGCTCGCAGCGTTTCCTCTGTGGGAAAGAGGTTGCATCCCCCATTCAGCTACGAAGTATTTTTTGAACTCTGTCAAGGCAGGATAAGTTGATTCTAGCAGCTCCTGTCCAGATGTAGCAACAGTACTCCATCATTGGACATACCTGAATTTTATATATGTAGGGAATTGCATCAGGAGTGAGATATTTATTGGAGCATTAGAAGGATCCTTAGAATTTTTCCAGCGATTTTGGCAACGGATTTAATATATGTGTTCTATTTCAGATCAGGAGGAAATGTCAAGCCCAGAATCTTGTCAAAACATAGAGCCTCTCCAAGGCGAGAGCTATTCATTTCAATTGATGCCAGATGGGGATCAGAGCGGTGATGATGTACAGATAGATGATTGGTTTTAGATGTATTAAAAGTAACGAGACGCCGTTTTCCCCATTGTACCACGTGCCCAAGATATTGGTATCGTTTAATCATTAGTTAGTGTGTAACCCGGCTATAACAGATCCCAATATAATAAAAAAGGATATAAGAGAGATTTTCTCTGGTACCCGATTAGAGCCTGTATTTATGTGCAGTGTAACCCGGATATAGAAGTCTCTTATATCCGAGTTACATTTCATTTCCGAAATAATTAAAATCGATGTATATGATACGTAATGCAAAGTAGGAATAGAAAAATATATAAGTTAATTTGGACCAAGATTCACTGAGGATGCACTTGCATTGGAAGAAATATCAATCGATGATATCTTTGACATTTGTGCTTCAGAAACTTTCGAAGTTTTAGATTTAAGACGTTCTTTTTATAATTTTTTGTTCCTAATATAAAGACTAGAACGCTCATGCGGTTCTGGATATGACCTTAAGCTATATCCGCTGGTGAGACCTCAGCTTACGGACCTTGGAGAGTGTGGAGCCACTCTTTAATTGTCATTGCTCCCAGGTCCATTCTGACCCGGATGGTAGTACCTGTTACTTGAAAAAATACTCTATTAAGACATTCTTCTTCAAAAACACTGGATTCGGCATTAAATAATCTGAAAAGGGTTGATATGCCGTAAAACAAAAACAACCAACCAACAACCAACTAGAACGCTCATAGACGTTCTGAACCCAGATCCCAAAATGAAAATATATTAATGTCCGAAGGAAGAAAATCTTAAGCGTTAGGTGTAGTAAAGAGTAACGAAACCCCCTTACAATGGACTATTACAGCCTCTATAGATATGTTACAGCCTCTATAGATATATTACCGCTATTAGCCTCAATTAACCGAGTTATTACTAGGGCTATGACAACGGAACATTCTTTTCATTGTTTTGACACTCGAGTATATATCCGACACAATTAGACACAGTTATTCGACAGAGAACTACATCACCCTATATAAAAGCATATAAGAAATCAACGGATACACACTCGAGAGTCGAAATAATGAAAAGAATATGCTGTTTTCCTAGCCCTAGTTATTACTATTAATTTAGGATGTCTCGTTTGCCGACTGTATTCACGTTCGGTCATACGTCATTTACATTGTTCTGGCATCGCATGAGAAAACCTCTTATTTTTTCAGAATGGGATATGGTTCTATTCATCTGAATAAATCACCCTTTAAGGTTTTACTTCTCTCGCTGAGAAAAGGCTTGCCTATCTTTAATTGCTGAACCAGGAAATGTCGACGGTGCTGTTAAGGTTGCTATTTAACCACAGTGTATCCATTCTTGTGTGCTGGCTATTTTAATTCCGACCTTCCCGTCTTATAACTAGGGCTATGACAATAGAATATTCTTTTCATTTTTTTTTACTCTCGAGTATTTATCCGATACAGTTATACACAATAAATCAACCGGGAACCACATCACTCTATATAAAAAAACATATAAGATATCAACGGATATATACCTGAGAATCAAAACAAGGAAAAGAATATGCTGTTCTCATATCCCTACTTATAACATATCTGTACTTATGTAGAATCCGGGCCTAAGACAATAATGTTATTATTTAGAAACCCATTCTTAATATGTGGATGGGAACTTTTTTGAAACATTCTTTACTTTATCTAACAAATTAAAACCGATATTGTAAACAATTAACTTGAAAATCTCATTTAAATATAGCACGGCCCATATTCTGCATAGCTATTACCACATCTTCCTGAGGTGGAATGGAAGTAAATATTGACGGTTTACCAATATTCATGCAACTGTCACCACTATTCAATATAAATACATATTAATATGCTCTTATCAATAAACCTTTTCATATGTGTGAGTGATCGTTACGGTATTCTTTTAATAACCATCTCCAGGCAAACATAAGGCAAAATAATAAGACATAAGACCAAATGAATATTCGTAAAATGTGTTGAAAAGTAACTCTAGACGAGACGAGAAAACAAAAAACAAAAACAAAAACAAAAACAAAAAAAAACAAACAAAAAACAAACAAAACAAAAACAAACAAAAAAACAAAAACCGAAAATGAAAATATTTTATCAGATCTCCCGAGAATTTATTCTTAATATTATTCTATTCGTTGGTGACTTTTTATTGGAGATCAGATAACCAACAAATTTCTATCTCCTATTTATTATTAAAATTTTTGTCAAGCTAGACCGCCAACTATTTGCTATTGAGTAAAATAACAGAAATAATAAGAACGCTATCTATTTACATTATTTATATACGTGGGTACAGCTTCCGTAAAAAAAAAAATGACGCGAAAATGATGCTTCGCATGAATAATTTATATTCATATATATATATAAAAAAACGTCTATATCGGTTAAGTAGAATAAAATTTGCTGCCGGAGGAGTAGCAGAGACTCGCTATGAAGCAAGCGGACAACAGTAGATATTGTGTTTTTGTAACAGAGCGCGGACGTGCGTATGGCAGCATCAGCCGTATGCAAACGACCAAGCCGCGTGCGAAGTGACGTTACAGCGAGGAAGAAGAAAAGTAAAAGATTATAAAAAGAGAAAAACGTGAACCCTTGATGTTAGATAACAGGGGCAAGAGAGATAGAGATAGATAGATAGATAGATAGAGAGAGAGAGAGAGAGAGAGAGAGAGAGAGAGAGAGAGTGTATGTTTGTTTGTGTGTGTGTGTGTGTGAGAGAGTGAGTGAGGGAGAGACGTGTTAGATGGCCTGAGAGCAATAGGAAAAGACGCGTACTAAATATGATCGGACAGGTACAGAGTATCTACAAATAAATGTTTGTTGTTTCAATGGAGAAAAGTGAGTCGAGTTATTCCTTGTCGTGGTTTTCTTGGTTTCGGTGTCTACATGTTTAAACGTGTATAAACGTTTCTAACGTTACATTTTGTAAAGGGACAGCTTACATTGTAGGCTTGTATATTAATATGTCTTTCATCTGTTTTCATTTGTGAAGTATTTCATGTCGGCTTCTGTTTAATGACGAGTAATCAAGAAAGAATAGGGACCATGTCAGGACCTTTCTCCACTTAGTAAATTCACTTGGAGACTTGTATGTAATCGTGTTCTATCGTCTGTTTCCACTAGTCGGGTATAAGTTAAAAAATATGAGAAAGAAAACTGGAAAGTTTCAAAATATGAGTAAAGACGTGTAATTTACGATGAACTTTAATTGTCGTATGCATACGAGAACATTTTGTCAGTAACCGAATTAATTCCACATCTATCGCACGTCACGCGATAAGCAAATAATAAACAGTCTATTTTCGAACGAGACTTTAACTATCAAATAAATTATCTAACGAATTATATCTGTACTCAACTTCTAAGGTATATCACAGATGATAACGATAAAGCATTATAAATTAACACCTTTAGATGTTACGTCAGTGCAAAAGTTTTTGGCGATTAAAAATTATGTTTTAAATGGAAATGTGTGTTTTTGTAAAAATATTCATTTATAACAATAGCGACATCTGCTCTCTATAATTTGATCCAACGACCTTATAAATGCTTTGCTTGTAAAAGTCTTAAGGTTTTAATGTGAAAAATTAATCTAACTCATGTTTAATCTCCTTTCGTGCTATTAAGTTAAGACTATCATCTTTCGCTAGTATCATTTTAAGTTAAACTAGCCTAGGTACCCAGCGTTGCTGGGTGTTTGGAGGTGTGTGTTGAACAAAAAATAAATAAAATAAATAATAAAGTAATAATAGGAAGGCAGGCTGTAACCCATACCATGAAGGAGGAAAAGAACGTGAAAAAAACGTGACGTCTTTGCCGTTGCGTCCATCGACAAACCGGAAGTGGCGAAGATTTAAATTAAGGCTAGTCAGTTGAAAAGAGGGGATAACTTGCGAAAATATCGGCGAAAAAAGCGATCTGTCCCTGCTGAAAAGTGGCCAGATGTGAGTGAAAGGCATTGTTTTTAGCCAATTTTTCGATATTTGTCGCCCGAAGTGTCGAACTTAAAAACGATACCAATCTCGTGAAAATCTGTCGCCTCTGTCGAAGGTTTTAGACATACGTACATACATACATGCATACATACATGCATACATACATTTCAACAGACAGATGTGATTTTTATTATTGATTATTAAGGATTTCGTTTTAATTTGATAAAACCACAACAATGAGGTGGATCTCTGTTATTTTCGTCAAAATTGGAAATGTTTTCAAATTTTCAGCGAAATCCGAGTTTTTCCGCATGTGTTTTTATTTAAGTTGTATTACTTACGAACGATTAAAAAACACAGGACAGAAAAAATAAACGGAAACAACAGTATTATATTTTCAAAACGGATCGATTTTTAATCGCGTGCAAGCGACTCTATAAATCACTTCGTCGGTCGGTCGGTCGGTCGGTCTGTCGGTCAGTCTGTCGGTCAATCCGTAACACTTTTGTGCTTGGCCTTTTTGGTTAAGATCAAAGGTCTGTTGTAAATAGATGCTGTTCTTAGCTTTTTAAGCTTTTCTTGACCTTTTGGCCAGGATCAAAGTGTAGTATTCAACGTCCGTATGAGGAAGGCTTGGGAATGCCGGACTTGAAGTGTCATCGAGACGCTGAGAGGCTGGCCTTCCTGAGCCACTATATGCAAGATGACCACCCGTGGCACCCCGTGGTTACTGCCGCCTTCCCCGACCTCGTTCTTGACCCTTCTATCGAGAGCCGTCGCAGGCCGCGGGGAAAATCTGCCTACATGAAAGAGTGCCGAGCCGCGCTAGAACGACTACCAAGGTCCAGCGACCTTGTGACTGCTACCCGTAGGGAACTCCACAGATCTAGTGAAGGGGGCTGCTGACGACCCGCTATGCGCGCGTTTGGGTTGGCAGCAGAGTGAGATCCGCTCCGCGTGGAGCTGGGCGCCAGGTTCGAGTCATCTGAACAATTCGGAGTTCTCTCTTACTTGGCGATTGGCCCGAAATGCACTTCCACTTAACAACGTACAATGCTGTTCTGGGGTTTTGGAGTCGCCTGATTGTCCCCGCTGTGGGACAACGGCCGTAGAAACGACTGATCATGCTTTCTTCGATTGCTTCGAACTCCGCCGGTACTGGTCGTATGTCAGTGAGGTGACGGCTCGCATCGATCCTGAGCATCCTCGCCCAATTACTGTATCCAATGTCGTGAACAATGTGAGGCCACCGTGGGACCGGGAAAGACAAATGGTCTATGTTACAATCCTGGCCGTGGCGAGAATGGCGATTTGGACGTCACGTCTGCAAGGTTGCCGGGGGGTGTTATCTTTTTCTGATCAGGATCTGATTGCTTTCTTTAAACACCAACTACGGGTGAAGATCAGATGTGATAGAAGAAGGCTGCATCGTGTGGCATTTGACAGAAAATGGATACATGTAGCAAGTCTGTGTGTACGAAGAGGAGCCAAATTTGAATACGTGTTCCCCGCTTAGGTGTGGAACGCGCAGTTCCGTAAAGTAAAATTTAACAAATAGCCTCTCAGCTAGCTGAGTGTGTGTTCCATCCCTCCCTGATTAGGAAGCCTCCAAGATCCCCATCCCCTCTTTCTTGCAATTTTTGTTTTCACCCCCTCCTCTAAATTTCACTCATCTTGGAGAGAAAGAAATACAAACTAACCCCCATTTCTTACCCACAAAATTTTCTTTTCTCCATTCACCCCCATCTAGAGGGCATCCTCACTTAGAGACTGACCCGCAGAAGCCAGGTTCCTTTTACAAACCTAGTGGAACGGGCAGTCTATCAACTAGACGGTGTTGTGAGGGTCCTACTAATCCCTAATCTTTTTTTTTTATTTTTACACGTCAATAAAAAATATTTAAAAAATTGAGAGTTAAGTAGGATGTCCCCCAGTATGAAAGGGTGAATGTGGTATTATGGTGAAAGATACTAGCTGGGAGAAACTTTTGATTTTGTTTAGTTCTGGAGTGACAAGGATGACCAACGACCCCCCCCTTTTGAGTTGGCCATGTGCCTAAGTTTTTTGTTCATTGTTGATTTTCAATGTATTTTTAACATGAATAAAGGATTTAATATCTCAAAGTGTAGTATCTGTTCCGGCAGATACTACAAGCAAAGACCATATGTGGGGGTCACCCCACGTATAAGACCTTTGTCAATGTAGGGGCAACCCTTCATACCAATAGTCACTATCCAGCTCCCCTACTCCCCGGGGAGTTGGTCCCCCATTTCCCCTTCACTCCTCACATTAAAAATCGGCCTTGTGCCTTATTTGCTCGGTGGGGGAGCAAATAAATACCCCGTATCTGTTCCGGCAGATACTGCAAGCAAAGACGATATGTGATGGCAACCCCACATATAAGACCTTGGTCAATGTAGGGGCAACCATTCGTACCAATTGTCACTATCCAGCTCCCCTACTCCCCGGGGAGTTGGTCCCCATTTCCCCTTTCACTCCTCACATAAAAATCGGCCTTGTCCCTAATTTGCTCGGTGGGGGAGCAAATAAATACCCCCCACACTTTTCTTGGCCTTTTGGCCAAGATCAAAGTGTAGTATCTGTCCTTGCTGTAATTATGTTTGTAACTTTGTGATATAAAGTGGGATTATTTTTCTGTATCAATTTAATGTAAAATGATCACCCCCTTTACAACCAGTCAGTCTCAAAGCCATTTAAGTCATTCTCCAGATCATTCAAGTTGTTTTGGAAGGATTCCAGTTATTTTTTAAGCATTCACGTCATTCTTAAGGATTAATTCATCCTTAAGTTCATTAAAGTCATTCTAAGTCATTTACTTTTTATTTATTTAAGTCATTTCAGCCCACTTTTCGGTCATTTTAGTTTATCTTTAAGAATTTAATATTTCGGAGTACGGTATAAAGGAATTTGATAACATTATAATTGTAAAATGACCATGTTGTAGTAAACAGGGAAGACTTTTCGTGGTATTGTGTTCCACAGAAGCGTAGTTTTTGGAGAGAAACTTTTTTCCTGGAAATAATGCATGCAATCAGAGTTGTGTATATTATTTTAAATGACAGTGGAAAATCACAAATTATATTTTTATCACAAATTACATTTATAACAACATTTGTAATGTCGTTATAAAATGAAACAGGGCAGAAAAAAAAACTCGACTCACTTTTAAAAAATAACTTTTATATGATATTTCAAACAACGCATATTTTAAAATTATTTAAGTAGTTCATTTCTCCTTCACCGTGTTATTTTTTTGTCTCGAACACGTGCTTTTCCGAACCCTGGTAACGTCTCAAACACGTGCTCCTCTCTCCACGTCTTGAATACCACTACAGCTTTTTTCCTTATATTTCGAACACCTGTGGCCATTTTATCTATGCTGTGACGGCACTTCGTATAGCCAGCTTGGTCATTTGCATATTTTATTGTCTGTTGCTGCTACTAACGTCAGCGGCTTTTTTTTTTTTTTACACATTTATGATGTCAGCGTACGAATATTTTATACCCTAGCTTTTATGTTTCTAGTAGTCAAGTACAGTTCTGAGATATACGACTGTTATTCTGTGCGTTAATGTATTACAATAAAGGTTTAAACAAAAACATAATTACAAAACAGAACGAATTCATTAATCTATAAATTCAATAGATATAGACATGCGTTGCAACACTTGGAGAATAGGAAAAATGGATAAACAATGAAAAAAGTAAAAAAAAGAATTTACATTTTATGTTGCTTGTAAGAATGTGGACGACTCCTACGCAAACTATGTGGACATTACCCTCGGGTTTGTCAAAGACACGCAGACAGAGTCCGGAGGAGGTTTTAAAAATTTAGACTCAAAAGTGCTAAATAATTGTTTTATCTTCATTCCTCACTAATATGAGGGTTTTGTTTTACTTCTGGAGATTAGAACATGTCCTCTCTAAATTTTGGTAAGAATTTTGCAGGGGAAATAACTCAGACAAAAATCAAGGGAGATCACTCAGATAATTCCGTTATTGCAACCATATAGATGGTGACATTTCCTCTTATCTGTTTTACCTGTTCCAAAACATTACAAATAATGCTGGTTGATTTAGCCAGAATTTCGTAGATAACAAAATATAAATACCGAAGACTTTTCTCACGCGGAACACAGAAAGAAACGCAGACAATCGAACACATTCTTCCAAGATGCAATAATGAATTCAATAATTGAATTTATTTACGGACTGAAAGAAATAACTTTCAGGGTTTATTTTCGAAATCTTGAATCCTCGACTGAAAGAGAGAGACAGAGAAAGGGAGTGAAAGAGAAAAAACAGAAAGAAAGAAAGAGAGAGAGAAAGAGAGAGAGAGAGAGAGAAAGAGAGAGAGAGAGAGAGAGAGAGAGAGAGAGAGAGAGAGAGAGAGAGAGAGAGAGAAGAAAATATACGTTTTAACGCACGTTTTGTTTTTTCAAATTTTGATGTGAACATGCAAGGCTGACCTTTTGGGCACTTGGGGTAGTTGATGATTTTGATTTAATTTTTATAAATAACTGTCACCCTTTGCTTGAATTATATCTGATTGAAAACAGTTGTTGAAGCCGTCATGTATCTTTTCAATAATAACGCCTTTGTTTCTCGCCTCCCCACGAGCACAAGGTTTATTAATGCGGCAAGCCCCAGCTTCCAAGATTCGCCGAGGATTTTCAACAAGTCATGGATACTATGCTATCAGATCTTGGATTTGCTGCAGCATACAATGATGATGTAATGATACAGTGTAATAATTTAAAGCAAAATTAAGGGACAGTACACAAAGCATATTCTGTAAGTAATCAACAACATTATGAAATGCCGTTTCAAATTAAGCTAAGACAAGTATCATTTTTGTAGCTAAATATTTAGGACTGGTGTGTGTGTGTGTGTGTGTGTGTGAGTATGTGTGTGTGTGTGTTCGTCCGACGAAACGACAAGGACCATCTGATCATCCTATAGGGTAGGGTGGGGGGAAAGAGTCATCATCGGTGAGTACGGATATGGCTGATAAGCCCAATCTTTGCTTGAAAAGTTCTATTGCAGTCTGAACAGCAAATCATAGCAAATGTCGAGTGTTTCAAAACATTGTCCTTCCTGTCCTTTCTGCGCTTCTCGGCAGTAACCTTTCAGTAACTTTCATATTTACAGGCACCGTCATGAACAGCCGCTCACCACTTGGCTCTACCTAAAGCTGTCTGCTCCCATAATGACGGATCAACGTTGACGGCCTTCAGTAATGCCTTCAGAGTGTCTTTAAATCGTTTTCATTGGCCGCCATGGGAGTGCTTTCTATGTTGGAGCTCAGCAAACAGAAGCTTCTTGGGGAGTCTGTAGTCTGGCATGCGGGTTACATGACCAGCCCAGCGAAGCTAAACCTTCATCAGGATAGTGGGGATGCTTGGGAGTCAAGCACGAGTGAGGACTTCTGTGTCTGGTATCCTTTCCTGCCAGCCTATGTCAAGCAGTTTCCTCAGTCTGGTTGTGTGGAAGTGATTTAATTTTTTAGCGTGCCGTTGGTAGACAGTCCACGACTCACATCCATAGAGTAAGGTGGTGAGTATGACAGCTTTATAGACTTTGATCTTCGTCATGGAGGTGATGCTTCTTCTGTCCCATACATTTTTGTGGAGCCTGCCAAACGCAGTGCTTGCTTTAACGAGTCTGGTGTTGATTTCAACGTTAATGACTGAGAGCGTACTGCCAAGGTAGGGGAACTTGTCACCTGCATTGAGTGTTTGTCCCCCGATTGAAATGTTGGGTTCTGAATATAGTTTTTCCGGAGCAGGCTGATGTATGACCACAGTCTTCTTCGTATTGAGACCAAAATTTTCACAAGCCTTTGAGAATATGTTTGCACTGTATTGCATGCCTGCCTCAGAGGTAGCATTAAGGACACAATCATCAGCAAACAGAAGATCATTTATGTCTGATGCAACCCTAGATTTAGCTTGTAGCCTCCTGAGGTTTGATCCGTGCCCACACCAGTTCTCTGAAGGCATCCGTCAGCATCGCAGAGAACATGAGGCTGAACAGGGTGGGAGCAAAAACACACCGCTGTTTCACTCCATTTGTGACTTCAAAAGGGTCAGAATCTCCCCACGATCTTGTACTTTGGCCATCATTTCATCATGATACTGACGTATGATGGCAATTAATTTTCTAGGACACCTATAACTTGCCATTACTCTCCAGAGACATTCTCTGCGTACATTGTCAACTAAAGGTCTACATTTTGTTCTTGGTACTTTTCTTGGAGCTGCCTGGCGGAAACACAATGTCAATAGTACCATGTAATCTACATTGGCTCTCCGGCAAGAGGTCTTTTTCCAGATGAACTGTGAGCCTGCCCAGCATTACTCTGCCCAGTACCTTGCCTGCAATGCATAGGAGGGATATTCACCGGTGGTCGTCGCAGGCCTGGTGGTTACCTTTATGCTTGTATAGATGTATGATGGAGTTTTCAGTCAGGGTCTTGCCGCCCTCTTTATATATCTCAACTGGAATAGAATCTGAGCCAGGCGCTTTCCCAGTGGACAGCGGGCGGATTACTTTTTCAGTCTCTTTGAGGATTGGGAGTTCATCCAATTCCTCATTTACGGAAATTTGGGGGAGGCGGTCAATAGCCTCATCACTGATAGTAGAAGGACGGTTTAGTACACTTTTAAAATGCTCCACCCATATTCTCAGGATCACGTCTTTGTCAGTGAGGAGAGTGGATCCGTCTGCACTGAAGAGAGGTGATGATTTTGATGGAGTTGGACCATAAATTTCCTTGAAACCACCATAAAATTCTTCATGTTGTTCATATCTGCATATATTTGAATTTATCTGAGCTTCAACTTAACTTTACTGCGAAAACTCCTCCATATGTTCTTATTTAGTTTGAAGGACGGATCTTCAATATAGGCTTTGTATGCAGAATGCTTCTCCTCTAGCAACTGGGTAATCTCTAGGCAGTTCTCATGAAACAAGTCCTTGTGTTTCCTGGAGAATGGCTCTAGACACTCCATGACTGTGTTGTCCACTGTCTCGCGGATTGTCTTCTATGCTGTTTTCACATCTCGGTTGTCTATTCCAGCAGGTTCAAGGCACTCTGACAGATTTTCAGAGAAAGATTTCTGGACAGTTTTTATTTTCAACTTGTTGAGATTAAATCGTTTTGGAACTCTCTTTCCTTGAGGTCTTCTCTTTGGTATGATATACAGATTGAGCTTACCAGTAATAATACGACAAAAAGCCAGATACAAATCAATTCAATATTTGCGAGCAATGTCTAATCTAGCTGCTTTGCAGCTATTTCTTGAGTTAGCTAATCATTATAAAAGCTACATTTCAAACATGCACATATTAAGGACTCCATTAATTCGTCTTTTAAAACGATGTGCTATTCATTTGGTCAGAACCAGAACTAGCGCCCATACTTAGAAAGTTATTTGAGCGTTGTCTTAAGGAGAAATGCTTCCCGACACCTTTGTAAATCTCACCAGTACGCCCTGTATTTAAGAATTCAGGTAATAAGTAATCTCCCCCCCAGTACAGACCAATAAGTTTCCTGTGCATCATGAGTAAGCTGCTAGAATATGTGTTAAATAGAGAAGTAATCAACCATCTCAGCAAAAAGCAGCCTTCTTAGTGACGTGCAATATGGTTTCCGTTCTGCTAGATCTACAGCAGATGTGCTTACAGTTATGTCTGATAAGATTAGCGAATCTCTTGACGGAGGATTCCTCTCTAGGGCAATTGCACTTAACATATCAAAGGCCTTTTATAAGGTATGGCATAAAGGAATACTTCACAAGATCTCTAGCTATGGTATAGCTGGAAGTATCTTCTCAATTTTAAATCAATTCTCTCTGTAGAGTAGTGGTTGATGGGCAGAAATCAGAAGCACTCAGTATTAATGCTGGAGTCCTTCAGGGGTCCATCCTGGGCCCAGCTCCCTTCCTGATCTACATTAATGATCTTCCAAATCACATCCTTACACCATTCGTAGAAATTTATACTGACGACACTACAATATGGTATCACATCAAAGACCGTAAACGACCAAGTTCTCACTGATTCTCTCTCCTTTGATTTGGTACAATAGGGGAAAGAGGTGGCTGGTTACTTTTAATGCGTCTAAAACAAAGCTTCTATCGCTACACCATCTACTCTCTGATGCCAATCTGGCATCGGTTTAAATGAATGGCTTGTCTTCATGTTTTGACAAGCTTCTGGACTTGGCCTTTATTCCTGACCTTAAATGGAACACGTATATCAAATCCATTGCCAAGGTCGCTGGAAAAATGATAGGATCCTTCTATCGCTCCAGTAGATATCTCACTCCTGATGCAATTCTCTACCTAGATAAAATCAAGGTACGTCCAAGACGGAGTACTGTTGCTACATCTGTGCAGAAGCTGCTAGCAGCAGCTTTTCCTGCCTTGACATAGTTCAAAATAGACTTCGTGGGAGATACCCTTTTCTGTTCCCTGAAGCCTATTTTCTACAGAAGAGCCGTTTTGAGCCTGTCTATACTTTATCGCTATTTTAATGGTAAATGCTCAGCTGAGCTTCAATCTATGATCTCTCTCTCGCCAAACCTTCACGAAAAACACTCGTCTAGACAAAACTACTATCAATAATTTCCCACACTCTTAATCTGTGCCTAAACCTAAATGCAGATTCCATGAACAAAGCTTATTTCTTAGAACAGCACGCCTGTGGAACTCTCTTCCGATTGCCTGCTTTCCAACTGAATACAATCCAGTTATCTTCAAGTCCAAGGAAAACAAGTTCTTGATGAACCGTCCCCTAAGTAATACAATTTCACAATTGCCACTACTTATGTTTACTACGCTATAATCACATTGACTAATGTATACCCCATAACCCTTATCCTTGAGTAGCCTCCGAGCCTTGATAAGTGGTGATTCCTGTGCATAAAAAGAATATAAAAAGGCGTTGACAAAATTAAAAACCATACCGACCTCAAACTTAACAATCACCGCTTTAACACTAAAAACAAATGTATATCGCGAACGATGCGAGTTATGATGGCTTATGAACTGTGCTCTTACCTAAAAGATAATTTTCAATCAATTTATAATATGTCGAACCACTGCTTCCAGCGGAAAAAAAATTGTTCCCAAATTGAGAAAGAAATTCTATCGATCATTTTTTCGGTAAGAATTTTATATGTACATATATGGGAAGGCAGTCTATTCTACAAATAGATCGCCATACATTGCTTACAATATTCAGATCTAACAAGAGAATTTCAATACATTCTCCAGAATATATAACAAAGATGGGCGACCATATTGCTGAACCACTCATTCAAAATACAATATTTACCTTTTAAGCAAATAGCACATGTGTAGGACTTATCTGAACCAATTCCAGACACCAGATAGCCATTAAAACGTCGTTATTTCGTCGTTATCGCCTGGAATGGATACATTAAAGTATTACTAGTTATACTGGGGGAGATCAAGTTCAAAGTTAATACGACAGATTTATTAGCAAAATTAAATTGATCTGATGTGGTTAAAGCCAAAATGTATACAGTATATTCTCGATATGCAAGGGGATATTAAGCATGGAGAGCAGCTAGTCGCACCAGGTGTAATAACGGAAGCTTACTAGAAAAATAAAATACCGGACACGTCGAATGAACAGGGGAGGATCACTTCTAAGTAGTTACGTATACTGATTGGTTATGGACAAGGAAATAGAAAGAGAAATGCATTAAAAGCGTCTATTCTATATTTTATATTTATGTACTGTTTTCTACTCGACGATAAAACACATGCACACACTAGACGAAACTATTAAGAAGCTGTATAAAAAGTTATATTGGGAAATAGAATAGCAGGCAATTTGTCATTTCTGCATTCGTCTCTATTTTCCTTATTAAACATTTAATTGTTTATTTAGTTTATAATTTTCCTCCTTTAAACTTAATTCACAGTTTATAACAAGTGAAACATGCATGGTCCCGCGAGAGTACGCAGTGAGCGAGGCATAAAATATGACTAAGTTCAGCATTTGCTCCCCGCTCCCATTTAGTCCCAAAAGTCCCCAGGAGACGTCAAATCCTGGTGAAAATGAACAAACGGTGCAGTTTTAGGTCTTAACATACGAGGGGTGTGCAATAAGTAATGCCCCTGACCCACTCCCCATAGCAGTAGAGCAACGAAACTTGGCACAGTTATTAGTCTTTCTCTACATAGGAATCACCCAGAGTTACGCATTTCTCTCATCGTTTGATGCAGCTCTACAGATCGTTTTTGTAGAACACCCCAGGTTGGTCCTCTAACCACGACGTGACTTTAGAAATCAAGGCCGTATCATCTGGTAAACACTTTCCTTTCAAAAAAAAACTTCATGGCTGGGAAGAGGTGGAAGTCAGAGGTTGCAAGGTCAAGAGAATAGGGAGGATGGGGAAGGATTTCATAACCACACGCCCGTGCTTCTGATCTGACGACATGCGAGTTGTGGACTGGAGGGGTTTCCTGATCTTGCCCCGCCTCTTGATTTTGATAGCTTCCCTTAATTTACTCAAAAGTGAAACATAATAGGCTCCTGTAATTGTGGTACCCGTTGCCAGGAAATCTGTCATCATTACATGTTCCAGAAGACTGTCAGCATGACCTTGCCAGCGGAGGGTTGCACCCTTGCCTTCTTTGGAGGTGGTGAGTCCAAGTGCTTCCACTGCATTGACTAGGCTTTGGTCTCTGGATCATAGTGATGGACCCAAGTTTCATCCTGTGTAATCAGTCTTTTGAAAAACTCTGACTCATCTTCTTGGCACATCTCCAAATTTATCCTCGAGCACTCGACGCGTTCTCGCGTCTGGAATTGTGTGAGCAACCTTGGAATCCATCTAGCAGACACCTTATGCATATGCAAATGGTCATGAATGATAGTTTTCACAGACCCTGTACTAATCTTGACATCTTGGGCTATTTGGCGAATAGTACTGCGCCGATCTTCCAAAATGGTAGCGTCAACTTGACGGACAGATGCCTCATCAATGGCAGATGGGGGGGGTCGACCAGATCTGGAAGCTGTTTCCACAGACTTCCGGCCATGTTTGAATTCACGATGCCAGCGTTTTACAAGGTCATATGATGGGGCATTATCTCCATAAGTTTGTTTCATTTCATCACAAGTCTCCTGTGATGTACATCCTTTAAAATACAAAAAACCGGATCACTGCTCGACATTCAATAGGCTCCATTTCACACCTGACTCAGTTAAAACACCTGTAAAACAGAAACCACAATTAGTTCAGAGCTGTAATTTACCACATAACCCGTAGAGATATAAACCATTGCATATGCAAAATTCCAACTAGATTAAAAAACTGGAAGTTGGTCAAGAGCATTACTTATTGCACGCCCCTTGTATATAAATTTGAGTTCTGCATCATGCAAAAAAGCAATGACTTAGTTCATCATTTGTCCCCACCCCATTTAGCAACAAAAGTTCCCAAGGCCTTAACATATTTAAATTTGAGTCCAGTACACTGCAAAATTGCTTAATAGACATACATAGAAAATTTTGGATAAATATGGTAAAATAGTCCTCGAAATGGAGTGTTTTTATTAGCACTGAAAGAGCCATTGGGGCTCACGCAAGTGTTATTGCGAAGTATAGATAAACAAAATTATACAGAAATCAGTTAGTTTCAACTTTTCAGAAAATTTGTATAAAAATCCAAGGCATCAATGTTCTTTAATAAGCACAAAAGTGTAAATTTTAGTTATTTTAGACCGAAAGGCCCCCCCAGGTGTGTGTGTATGTGTGAGGGGGGGTAACCGGAGTTTTCCCGGAAAATCCGTTGTGTTACTTATTTCTCATATCATGTTTAATGTTTGTGCAAAATTTGAAAAAAATCCCAAGGCTTTGTTATTGAGAAAAGTGCCGACAGACGAATCGACGAACGGACAAGGGTGATTTTACAGGTCCACCCTCCTTTTGTCGGGGAATCAGTATTACACAAATATTTAGATTCCCTAATTAATATTCAAGCTAATGCAGTTGTTGATTAATATGACTATTCTTGAGGCAGAGGAACCTAGGCATAGCTTTAATTTTTATCAAAAAGCATGTAACAGTCTCTCCCAAATGTAGCAGCTGCGGTGCATTGATTTATATATGTTCCACCCAGTAATCAAGGAGACGGTGGCTGTACATATTAGGATGTGTGACGCAATAGCCAGGAACTGTAAAAATTTCTGACGTCATAAACAGAAGAGGAATCTTCGAAGGAGATAACTTGTCTTTGTTACTCTTCTGCCTGGCGATAGATCCATTAAACAAGCTACTCAATAAAAACCAGAGTGAGCCAAACCGTGGTCAAACATTTTGGAATATACTGTCTTACAATTGAGACACTATCAGAAAACAAGTCCGCTATGAAAACTGTCCAAAAGATTCGCCAAAAACACATCACGAAGTTCCATTGTAAAAAAAAAAAAAAGAAAAAGAAAAGAAGAATCGGCTAAACAACGTGGCGAGTATTTCCTAGACTATATAAATAAAGAATGTTCTATAGACAGGCTAAAAAGAAAATCGCCTCACTATGATCTAGAGACGATTATAATGGCTGCACCAGAGCAAGGCTTGATGACAAATGTTTTTAAAACGATTACAGGTTCTCCCACGCAGAAGTAGAGAATGTGAGCCAGTTGACATTATGTTGTACGATTATGTTGTGGGAAGACTACTATGCGATGCGACACAATGGAGTGTGTAAATACCTTCACTGGACGATCTGTAAAAAAGTGAATATCGAATGCAGCAGTAAATCCTGGGAACATATACCAGAATAAACAGTTGAAAATAAGTCATACACCATCCACAATGAATATTCAATTCTTGAAACCTTGAAAACGAAGGTTCACGTTTGATAGAACAGCGTCATTAAAAATAAATAGACAATCCGGGGGCATCGCTTTCGATTCTCTGAATCGCTAAGCTGAATTTGATTGTGTAATAAAAAAGTAATGCTTTTTGGATTTACTTAGTGTGTAACATAGCGCGTATAGTGCGCGTGTGAGAAAAATGTTATATAGCACAGTGTTGAAAACCACTTGTTTGTTGGAAAAAACTTTTGATAGAAAACGAAATGCGTTCTTCTGAAAGAACCACGATGTAATGTATTTCATTTGCACTTAAAAAATGCCGAGTCGTATTTTTATATATTTTCTCCTTTTTTATTTGTTTGTTCTTTTGCGACGGTACCAGACAATGTGTGGGTCTGAGAGGTTAAAAATCCAAAGACACAGTTAAAAAGTAATGGCCACTTACAAATGTATTTACTAATCAAAACGCACTAAAAGAGTTAAATGCTTGAAAAATTAAAATAATCTCATTTTTTTTTAAAACAAGTTTCAAAATTCCTGGATTAAATAACTTCCCAGAAGGATCTCACAAGCTGAAATAAATTATCAAATAAACAAGAGATATAGCACCCAAATTGTATTTAAATGCTGCATATATAATTGGGATAGCTTCCGTACATTTATATCTGATCTACCTCTGCATTCCATGTTTAAAAAGGATGTGTCCTCTATAGTATTAGACCTGACGGAATGGTTAATTGTAGGTATTGACCGTTTCATACCCTCGAAAAAGTTTCAGCAAAAACCTAACAGTCAGCCATGGTTCTCTCCAGAATGTGCTACTGCCATTGCGCACAGAAATCACTTTTTCCACTGTTTCCAACGTAATAGATGTATGAAAACTAAAGCCGCTTTCAGGACTGCCAGCAACCATTGTAAGAAAGTAATAAAGAATGCAAGATAGTTGTATGCTCAATCTGTTAAGTCCAAAGTAGCTGAGCAGCGGCTTGGTTCCCACCAGTTTTGGCAAATAGCAAACAGAATCCTGAACATAAGCGTGTGCTCCATCCCAACTATTATCAATGGACCTGAGGTAATCTCGTCAGCATCAGACAAAGCCAAACTCTTTGTCAAGAACTTTGCAGCTAATTCTACCCTTTGCGATCAAGGCTGCCAACCCCCAATATTTCCTCCTGTATCAGAAAACACGTTATGTGATATACGTATATCTGTACGTGATGTTGCCAAGCTAATCAAAAACCTTGATTCCAGTAAAACTACTGGCCCTGACGGTATTCCAACTATAGTACTCAAAAAACTTCAACCTGAACTAGCGCCCATACTTACAAAACTGTTTAAACGTTGTCTTAAGGAGAATAGTTTCCCATCTCCCTGGAAAATTTCATCAGTATGCCCTGTATTTAAGAATTCAGATGATCGTTCATCCCCCTCTCAGTACAGGCCAATAAGTCTCCTGTGCGTTATGAGTAAGTTGCTGAATCTGTGTTAAATACAGAAGTAATCAACCATGTCAACAAAAATAACCTTCTTAGTGACACTCAATATGGTTTCCGTTCTGCTAGATCTACAGCTGATATTCTTACAGTTATATCTCATAGGATTAGCAAATCCCTCGACGGAGGCAACCTTTCTAGGGCAATTGCTCTTGACATATCTAAGGCCTTTGATAGGGTATGGCATAAAGGTTTACTTCATAAGATCTCTAGCTATGGTATAGCTGCAAATGTCTTCTCAATTATTAAATCATTTCTTTCTGATAGGTTCATAAGAGTAGTAGTTGAGGGGCAAAAATCAGAAGCTCACAGTATTAATGCCGGTGTCCCTCAGGGATCCATCCTGGGCCCAACTCTTTTCCTGATCTATATTAATGATCTTCCAAATCACATCCTTACATCATTTGTAGACATCTATGCTGACGACACTACCATTTATGGTAGCACATCTAAGACAGTAAACGACCAAGTTCTCTCCAATTCTCTCTCCTCTGATCTTGAGCACGTAGTACAATGGGGTAAGGAGTGGCTGGTTACTTTTAATGCATCTAAAACCAAGCTTCTCTCTTTACATCATCAACATTCTGATCCACATCTGGCATCAATTGAAATGAATGGCTCTCGTCTTCAGGAGGCCTCAAGTTTTGACAAGCTTCTTGGTTTGACCATTACTCCTGATCTTAAATGGAACACGTACATCAAATCTGTTGCCAAGGCCGCTGGAAAAATGGTGGGATCTTTCTATCGATCCGGTAGATATCTCACTGCTGATGCTATTCTCTATCTATATAAGAGCCAGGTACGTCCAAGGATGGAATACTGTTGCCACATCTGGGCAGGAGCTGCTAGAAAGGACTTGGCCTGCCTTGATAGAGTTCAAAATAGACTTCATAGCCTCGTAGGAGATGTCCTTTTCTCTTCCTTGCAACCTCTATCTCACAGAAGAGATGTTGCGAGTTTGTCTCTGATGTATCGTTATTTTCATGGAAAGTGTTCGACTGAGCTTCAATCTATGGTCCCCCCTCGCCAAACTTTCACAAGAAACACTCGTCTAGCTGAAAACACTATCAATAATTCCCCCCACTCTTTATCTGTGCCTACACCTAAACGTAGATTCCATGAACAAAGCTTCTTTCTTAGAACTGCACGCCTGTAGAATTGTCTTGCGTTTTCCTGCTTTCCGGCTGACAACAATATGGTTGTCTTCAAGTCTAACGTAAATAAGTTCTTGATGAGCCGTTCCATATAAGTTATCAAATTTACCAAATTTTCATTACTAATGATTACTATATTGTCCAATTTCTACTGTACACTCTTTAACCCTTATCCTTGAGTGGCCTCTTGGCCTTGATAATGTGGTGATGCCTATGTAAAAAAAAATATATATATAATTCAATTATCCACAATCATGTTTTGTAATATAACGTGCATGGTACATGTGTGAGAAAATCAGGAGCAGCTGCAGGATAGCTGACTAGCGAAAATATAAGCAGCAACCATCTTAGCACATATGCAAATTAAGCAAGTGTGCTCAATGCTGAGGTCCCGGGAAGACAGAGAAAAGGGGGGAAAAGGACAGAACTTGACACGAAAAGAAAACAATTGGACGAGTTTAGATTCATCTGCAGTGGGTGAAAAAATGCGCTGCATGGTCGAAAAAATGAAAAGGAAGGTGATGAAAAAGATACATGAAGTTACGTATGCTGGATACGAATAGACAAGAACATACAAATTACATAAAAATCATGATAAATATAATACATTTTTGTTTTAATCCTCGGCAATCGGGGCCCTGTCGGTGGGGCATTAGAATACGCCGACTGCCCCCCCCCCTGCAGAGGGTAAAAGTCCCTCAATGGGGGTCCTGGATATGACCTTAAACTATATCCAGTGGTGAGGCCCCAGCTTGTGGGCTTTGGGGAGTATGGAGTCACCCTTTAATTACCATTGCTCCCAGGTCCACACTGATCCGGGTGGTAGTACCTGTTAGGGTTCCAACTATGGGTTAAATAGAAACCGACGTGAAAACAACAAATATATTCTATTAAAAATTTTTTTCTTCCGAATCTTTGGATTCGGCATTGAATGACCCGAAAAGGGTTGATATGCCGTAAAACAAAAACAACCAACCAACCTCGGCAATCGGGCGTCTCCGTATTTAGGAAAACGTTGAAAGGCGATAGCATAGTACGAATATGATGTTGTCTAATTATATAGTTATGTGCGTATTGCTGTGTTCTTGTTGTATGTTTGAAGTCTACGTATATACAAGGATTTTCGTTTGTTTAGTGCCTTGAGTTGATTGTTTCACCGAATTCTTTGTGGCCTTTAAGTGTTCAATGAGATTTTAGAAGGCATAATGGTCGACGCTTCGTTTGCCAATTTATATCATAAGCTATAATAATGATTTCCATAATTCCATTTATTAATTAAATAAAAATGGTTCTTAGAAAAAAATGTTACTATCTCAGTTATGAGCAATCGTGTTTAATGAATGAAAGATATTAATGTGCGTTGCTATTGTTAAGAGGCTTACATGAAATGGCGGGAACATTATTTTTTAAAACAGTAATAACACACGCTGAAATCGATCACTTAATTCCATATTTTTCTTTTTATTATCTTTATTTTTTTATCTAAAAAATAGGTTTTCTCTAATTTATTTTATTTGTTTTCTTTATATGAGATATTTATCTTATTGAATTTGCTTCCCGCTCCAAGCACTTTGAAATTTGGAACAATCGGAAACTTGAGTCAAGAAATTCTTCTCAGAAAATACTACTTTAGCAAAAGAAAAAGCTAAATACTAATAAAATTTATCTTGTTTTTGAAGTCTGTCTGTCTGTACGCAAACGTGTGACTAGTTAACAGAAAAGAAAACAAAGTACACATTAGTAAGGCAGCATCATTTTTTTATTATGTCAATACACGAGTTTACATCTCACGTAAGTTTAAATAGACGTATTTTTAAATTTTAAAGTAATTAGTATAACATATGAAAAAGTTTGCTTGATCATCTGGTCTGAGCTGCAATCTATGATCCTTCCCTTGGCTGACTTTCACAAAAAAAAAAAAACGCTCGACCAGCTACAACCACTATCAACAATTTTCCCCACTCTCTATGCCAAAATCTAAACGGAGATTCAATGAACAAAGCTTCTTTCCTAGAACTGCCCGCCCGTGGAACACTGTTCCACTGACCTGCTTCCCGGCCAACTACAATACCGTAGCCTTCAAGTCTAATGTAAACAAGTTCTTGTGGAACTGTTCCCTTAAATAATCGAATTCTACCCAACTTACACCATTACCTATTACTACACAACCATCTTACATTCATCAATCTTTATCTTTCGGGCCTTGATATGTGATGACTCTCTTGTAAAAAGCGTGATTATTTGAGAAAAAAAAAGAGACTACACATATTACACATAAATAAGATATTAGTTTTATATATTGTAAATATACGAATCGAATCTAATGTATGCTTACAGATATGTGTTTTGAACCTTATAAAAGTTGGGTAACACGAAAACGTCTTGGGAGAAAACAGTCGGAATCAGGAAAAAATGTTAGAATCGTCCTATCATTAATAGAGAAATTAGCAACGTATATTCTTTGTGTCCGTGTGTGTGTGAGAAAAAAAGAGAGAAAGAAAGAGGGAGAGAGAGAGTTGTAGCAAAAAATAAATAAAAAAGAGATCAGCATCAAATACATTTCGAATTTGATTTTGTATTTTGTAAGCTTGAAATATGATTTCCATCAAGTTGTCAGGCCTATGTATAAAACAGTATTTTATGTGTCTGTTACACTTATTTGAATGAGGATATATTATTTGAGACACCCATTGCTTCTGATATGTGGATCAAGCACCTTTTCTCAGGAATAATACATTAAAGAAAGAACATCTTATTACTATAAAACCATGCTTGAAAAGTCTGTCTTTTCGTATGCAAAAAGAAATGTGATTATCTGAAAAATATACATTATTAAGAGAATAGTTTTTAAAATGTCAATCAATGAGTCCGAATCTCACGATACGGTTTCGTTTGGATGTTTTGTTTTACGACATATGAAACCTTTTTGAATATTTTAAACACAGCAAAAACACAAATAAAACACCAGTAAACTAAACACAACAACAACATAAATAAAACACAAGTAAACTAAACACAGCAAAAACACAAATAAGACACAAGTAAACTAAGCACAACAACAACACAAATAAAATATAACAAGTAAACTAAGCACAACAACAACACAAATAAAATACAAGTAAACTAAACACAACAAGAACACAAATAAAACACAACAAGTAAACTAAACACAACAACAACACAAATAAAACACAACAAGTATACTAAACACAACAAAAACACAAATAAAACACAACAAGTAAACTAAACACAACAACAACACAAATAAAACACAACAAGTAAACTAAACACAACAAAAACACAAATAAAACACAACAAGTAAACTAAACACAACAAAAACACAGATAAAACACAACAAGTAAACTAAACACAAAAAAATAAAACACAACAAGTAAACTAAACAGAGCAAAACACAAATAAAACACAAGTAAACTAAACACAACAACAACAAACACAATTAAACACAAGTAAAATAAACACAACCACAAAAATTAAACACAAGTAAAATAAACACAACTACAACACAAATAAAACTCAACAAGTAAACTAAACACAACAAAAACACAACTAAAACACAACAAGTAAACTAAACACAACAACACAAATAAAACACAAGTAAACAAAACACAACAAAATTACAAATAAAACACAACAAGTTAATTAAACACAGCAAAAGTAATAATAAAACACAAGTAAACTAAACACAATGAATAAATAGTTTAAAAATATAAAGAACGTGTAACATAAAACTTTTTTAGATACCGATTCTGACATTAAATTACCTGAAAAGTGTTTATATACTGTAAAACAAAATACCAAAACCATACACGATGAATAAATATTTGGAAATATAAAGAACTAGAAACATACAATTTTTTTCCAAAATTTACTGTATTCATCACATCACTACTTAATTTAAATTGATTTTCTCATGCAAATGAGGTTTATTTATTAGAAAATATTAGAATTAAACGCAGTCGTTGCTCTTCAAAAAGATCTGTTCCTGAAATGTAGTTTTTGATATCACGTTAATTTCTCTCTTTCTCATTGCTTATTAATATTCAAAGTTAATAAAGAAAGGAAATGAGAAAGAGAAAAAAATTGGTTGGTTGTTTGTGACGGAATGAATATAAGTACATCCGGGTCTTTTCTCTTTGCACTATTGTGATTTGCTTTAGACCGTAAATACTGGTGGCTAAAGGCAATTGTGGGAGACGTCGAAAGAATTCGAAACGAACTCCCAAGTTAGAAAAAATCTAACCAAAAAAAAAAAAAAACTAATCAAAACGACCTCGCAAGTAAAATAAAAATGTAACGAAAAACGTTACGTCCACAAAAGTCAGAATTGTTTTATCTTCAGTTGTGTTAGCTTAACGAGTAACGTATAAATTACAAATAGTAAGAACTTGTCCCCTTCCCTTGTTATACGTAGAGAAGTTATTGTCTACGTAAATTGAAGTAATATTTTTGTCTCGTGGAAAATGGAACAGATTACAGAATTAGCTACAGCCAATTAACAACGGCAATTTTTACAGTTCCAACAAGAATTCAAACACGAATATCAAGAGAGGATTGGGTCCTGGATATGACCTTAAACTATATCCAGTGGTGAGGCCCCAATTTGCGGGCTTTGTGGAATGTGGAACCACCCTTTAATTACCATTGCTCCAGGGTCCACTGTGACCCGGAGTGGTAGTACCTGTTAGGGTCCCAACTATGGGTTAAATAGAAACTGATTTGAAAACAACAAATATATTCTATTAAAAATTTTTCTTCGAAATCTTTGGATTTGGCATTAAATAACCCGAAAAGGGTTGATATGCCGTAAAACAAAAACAACCAACCAACCAACAAGAGAGGATTGAAGAGTTATTCAAACCGCAAGCAAATGAAGATGAATCACTTTTGGAAGACGTATTGTCTAGCACCACAAACTCATCAAGTTTTAGGATTTTCTTTCAGCTAAAGGGATATCAAATTCACTACCGGAATTTTAATGCGCCCTGATATTCAACGTTTCCAACTTATTTTAGTAGGTTTGTATTTCGTATTTACGAAAAGATGTAAACAATGTTCGAAAACTCACGCTATTGTTACAAAAGTTAGAAACGGAAAAAAAATACTAACCACGTAAATTTAATTCTCATAAAAAAACCCGGAGGACATATCATTTAGTAACACAATAGAAAAGTTTTTTTTCGGCAAAAGAGACAGTTCTATACGTGATATAAATGTTTGTATATCGTAAACATAATTTTGTCTGGTATGGTGAATGCAAGGTGTAAAGTTTTGAATTTAACTGAATTATCGCGCGAGATGTTCAAATGTTTAACACAGGGTGGAACAGAAAAATTTGTCGACCTAAACAAAACAAGACTACAACTTTATTTTAAAACTTTTATTGAAAAAATCAATTCGGGTTACTTGATTATGTAGTAGAGCTGACATCTATGCAATGTAGCCACCTTCAGCCACAATCACCGCCTCGATACGAACCTGGAACTGGGAGCATGCCTTTTCTACAAGCGCCGCCAGATGCTCGTCGGATGGTAGCGATAAAGATGACTTTGGTGTTGTGGGAGGTCATGTTGGTGCTGTTCTCGACGTATGGCCAAACGAAGTAGTCCAGCCGGTTCAGATTGTAGTTGGAGAGTGGCCAGTGAGAGTAGGGTACAAAGTTGTAGCAGTCTTGAAACCAAGCCTGGGTCTTTTTGGACTTGTGAGTCGGCGCCGAGTCGTGCTGGCACACTGAGGGTCTATTAATCGCCACATGATTGCCCTACGGGTAGCAGTCACAAAATCACTGGACCTTAGTAGTCGTCTTAGCGCGGCTGAGCACTCTTTCAGGAAGGCCGAATCTCCCCGCCGCCTGTAACGACTCGATAGTCGAGACTGAGGTCGGGAAAGGCGGCAGTAATCGCGGGGTGCCACGGTTGCTCCTGTTGAAGGTAGTGTCTTAGGAAGGCCAGCATCTCGGTGTCTCGATGGCACTTCAAGTCCGGGATTCCCAAACCTCCACCACACATACGTTGAATGCAGACCTGTCTGCTCACCCAGTGTCTTCCTCTGTCCCAAAGGAGCGAGGACAAGGGTTCGAAAAGAGCTTTTAGGTGTTGTGCAGGCAGGGGAAGTACGGCCAGTCGGTAAAGGATGAGAGGGAAGACGTATTTGGCCCACGCCTCGGCTCTAGCCTTTAAGGGAAGTTTACTAGGAAGCCACGAGTTGACTGCAGCCTCCACCTTTGACCGTACCTCCGACCAATTGTTATCAAGCTGGAGACCCGGTCCGAACTACACGCCAAGGATCTGAACCGGGCCATCCGACCAGCTTAAGGGCGCCAGGAGGTTTGCGTTGCCACTCTAGGCGCCCAATCGTAGTCCAACCGACTTACTGCCGTTTATCTTGGCCCCCGTGATTCTTTCGTACTATGCGAGCGCCTCCGACACGATCTTCATGTCTCTGAAGCTCGACACGAAGACCGTGACATCATCGGCGAACGCGGATACCTTGGCAGCAGAGCCGTCAGACAGAGCCATTCCGAGCAGGGCCGAATTTGCCTCCCCACGTCTCAGCTTGCGGAGCAGAGGCTCCAAGGCCAGGATGTAAAGCAGGGACGACAGCGTGCAACCCTGACGCACCGACCAAGAGATAACAAATGGTTTCGAGCGCTTTCCGTTGATTTGCACGGCAGCGTTGGCTGTTGATACATCACGGAGATCCACTTGAAAAAGTCCGGTTTAAAACCGGCGGCCTCTAAGACAGATGCCAGGAAACGATGGCCGACCCTATCGAATGCTTTGGACTGATCTATTCCTTCCTCTAGGATCGTGCGGATCAGGTGCAAGTTGTTCTGAATTGATCTCCCCTTCACAGCGTAGTTCTCTTCCGGTTCAATCAACGCTGATAACAACCTGCAGCCGATTCAACAGAACCTTGGCCAAAATCTTCAACTCTGTGTTAAGCAGAGTTATGAGTTTGTAGTCGTCTAAATTTTCCCCTCCATGCCCGTCACTTTTCTTCAGCAATGTGATCACTCCCTTGGTGACTTGTCCTGGGATGAATCCCTGAGCAAACCAATGGTTGAACACATCCGTCAGAAGAGGCAGAAATATGGGTGACAGCCTCAAATATAGTTCGTATGGCAAACCATCGAGTCCCGGCGATCTGTCATAGCTGACTTGCTTCAGCGCAGTAAAGTCTTCCCGCTCCATCACCCGGCCTTCGCAACTAGCCGCTCTAGCCGCCTCAAGGCGGGGAGAGTCGGCCAAATAGCCGCTAAACTCAAGGACCGGAAGATCGGGCTGCTGAGTAAAACGCTCCTCAAAATGTTCTCGAAACCCCTCGCAGATCTCCCGAGTCGATTCCAGGGTGCGTCCATCTGGATGTCAAACTTTTGCAATGTATTTGTCGGAGCCACGCCTAGAAACTTCACGGTGCACGTTTCCATCAGAATTGACTGCTTCGTTGCCTTTCTTTCTAAGCCAAGCTCTAACTACTTGGCCTTCTTAACGCTCGCAAGTCTCGCGTACAAGGTCCTACTTAGCTAGTTCCTGACTAACCTTATCACCCTCCCCCGTAGTCCGGGCTAGTTTCCGCTCTAGCTGCTTCTTCGTAAGCTTAAAAAGCTAAGAACAACATCTATTAACAACATACCTTTGATCTTAACCAAAAAGGCCAAGCACAAAAGTGTTACGGACAGACCGACCGACAGACCGACCGACGGACCGACGGATCGACAGAGTAACTGATAGAGTTGCTTGCACGCGACTAAAAACAAGAGTGTAATTTGAATTTACAAAAATTAAGCCGATTTTTAAAACCTAAAAGAAAAGTACAATTTTTAGCACAATGACAATGAGTAATTAGAAATGTTGGAAAAATGGCGTCGATCCCTCAGATTGACCGAAAAATCAGGGTATGTGCTGACTTTTTGACTGCTTAAATATCTTTTGGAAAGACCGTGCATATTTCTTACCGTAACCAGAAGATATATTTACTAAATTAAACTGGGGTAGAATGTTTTGAAAATTGGATTTGTCTAAAGTTAAAGAATGTTCAAAGTAGATGACCATTAAAACCCATAATATTTTTAATGTAATCGGTTTCCTTTTAGATAAAAGGTAGCCCCAAGTCTATTTGAGCAAGTAATGGACAAAATGTTGGCGGGTATAGAATATGCAATCGTATATTTGGGTGATATTTTAATTAAATGAACATAAAGCATCACTTCAGAGACTTGAAGTATACGGATTCAAGCTGAGTTCTGAAAAATGCGAGTTTGTCTTAAAGAATATAAGTAATTTAGGACAGTTTTTGACAGTAAAGGAAGAAAGCAAGACCTAGAAAGGACTGAAACTATTCAGAATATGCCCACACCTGATAACGCTGTTAAACTCTAGACTTTCTTGCGATTAGTATATATCCCAGAAGTATATGATATGAGACCGCCGTGAAATGAG
Organism: Euprymna scolopes; assembly: GCF_053919585.1. Lineage (NCBI taxonomy): Eukaryota > Metazoa > Mollusca > Cephalopoda > Sepiida > Sepiolidae > Euprymna > Euprymna scolopes. The sequence continues at coordinate 126,759,480 of NC_136485.1, forward strand.
AAGAAACAGTAGTAGCAACACTATAACAAGAAAGTGAATTGTCGTGTCTATTATATTATTAGGAAACTTCTGGTCACGTTAGAAGATGCGTAAAAAGCAGCGAAGAAGGATGATTTCATCTATATATATAAAAGGCAAAATGTGTTTGTATATTTATCTCGAAAAAACTTTCGACAGAGGCAACGGATCCTCATGAGATAGGTATCGTTTTAAAACACGACCCCTCGAACCTATTGCCCCTTTTTTCTTTCTCCACCCAAACTGCCTAATGCGGTTTCGCCTCCCCCCCCGCTACTACCAATTTACTTTTTAACCCCATCCCGGGGAGCCTTGCTCGACCCAAGCAACGCCGGAGAACCCCGCTATTATACCATTTTTAACACCTTTTAATTCTCCCCCAGGAGAATTACTACACCTCTACACACCCGGGCAACGCCGGGTATGCTCGCTAGTTAATAATAACAAAATCATTTCTGGTGAAACGAGAGAAATAATATGTGACTGAGAACGAGAGAAATTTTATGTGTGACTGCGCATGTCTATACACAGATCTAGTAGTAATGCCGGATAATGTGCAAAAGAAAATTCTCAGAGAATTTCACAGGGACTATCCATCAAGACTGATATCGTTAACGATTGGCCTAGGATAGACCAGGATATAAAAATTGTGGTGAAACAATGTAGAGGACACCAATTACCAGAAAGGGATCCGCTAGAAAAATTAAATCATGGCCAAATGCGGATGCCTCATAAACTCGGTTGCATATAGACAATGCAGACCCCATAAATAGATCATATTACTTATCTATCGTGTATAGTATCCTACGACAACAAGCACAATAAGTGCACATTTTTAGTCGTTTTGGATTTCGGAAAATTTTAGACAGCGACAGTTAAAACTCCGTTCACGGGAAAAGAATTTAAGGAATATTGTAAATCATTGTGAATTAAGCACGTAGCAAGGCCAGTTTAGCATAAAAGGTCTAGCGGAAAAGCAGACAACTTTGTAGACAGATTCGGACAAGTTCTGAAGAAGAATCAAGGCGTAGACACAAATGAAAGAATTCTTCAGAAATGTTTGTCAGTTTAAAAAATCACGCCAAACCCGAATAGAACGTTACATTTAAGGTTCGCCAGAAAAATACGTTTTGCGTTTAATAGGTTGTTTCTTATTACGTTGAAAGAAACTGTTTAAAAATGATCACTTAAGAGATGAAGGGATGTTTTGAATAGTATAAAAAAAATGGGCATTTCATAAAAGGAAACAAATTCCCACTCAAAAGGCATTGGAATTAGTTGAGACACGACCACACTACAGAAATACAGAAGAGATACCAATAGAAGTACACGTTTGTAGTTCCTGTCGCGATACGATGTGACATAGATAATATTCTAGACTTTTTTTTCCTGTAGACACTTTTATTGAGATTACACACATGAAACTCTAGACCCCTTTGAAGTAATCTCCTCCGGCTGCAATGCACTTGTACCGTTCTAACAACTTCTGGAAAGTCTCATGGAACTCGTTTAGTGTGATTTTGTCAAAGACCTTCGTCACAGACTCTTCACATCCTCAATTGTCTCATAACGACAGCCTTTTATGTTTTCCCTGAGTTTGAGAAATAATCAAAAATCACAGTGAGAAAAGTCTTGACAAACCGGAAGTGATGAAGGTTTAAATCAAGGCTAGAGTGAGGAACTGTTTTGATTCCCATCTTGTTTAAATAGTCTGTGAAAAGATAAAGCACCCTTGAGACAAATTTCGCACAAATATTCGCATCTTCAGTTCTTCAGAGGATTGTCTGCACAGTTCCCACACTGAAATCAAACTGTACACTTATTGCCTTCAGACTCACACAACGGTCCTATATCCATCTATATTATTTAGCACAACAACTCTGGTGTTCTGACTTTTTTACTTCTCCAACACCTCTCATAAATCACTCACAGACTCCCAGCCGTCCTTGGATCTCTCATGCCACTCAAAAACTGATGTTCAATTCATGCAAGATGGTCCAAAATGTGTCTGAAGAATTCCATACGTTTTTGTGCCAATTTTAAAAAAGTTAAAACAAAATTTTATTGCATATCGTTCTTTCTAAAGTGTCCCCACATACAGATTCTATTTTTGAAATTCACCACTATGACAATCGGGCTTTAGAATGATGCACACCAATTCCTGTTTTAAGTCTTTCTTCATTCGAACATGAAGTGATAAAAATTAGGCAGTCATCTCATAAGATGTATAGTAATACCTTACTGAAGTTTCAGGAGTCTAGGACAATTTTAAATGCATATACAAAGAAGTCTGGAAAATTATTGAAGGCACTTGTGTTTCACCTTTAGTTGGATCTTAATGAGACAAGAATATATGTCATGTTATTTCTAAACACATAAAAATAAGCGATCAAAATATCTCAGATACTAATAAGAACAGTAGGTGAATTTTAGCACAGTGATAAGCTATTTCGGAGTGACAGTGCTCATGTATAACAACACAGAAAAACATATAATCTATATATCTATAAAAGTGAAAATGTCTGTATGTATGTCTGTCTGTCCGTCTGTGTACATTTTCCTATACAATAACTCTGTCAATTTTCTGTCTACAGACTTGAAATTTGACATGAGGGATATTGAGATTTGGGAAAATCTTTTTGATAAATTTGGCTACTAAGGGGTCAAAGTTCAACGATTTGAAACTTCTACAAAGCACCTCCGCCAATTTTGGGTCTAAACACTTGAAATTTTAGATATAGGTCTTTTGGCGATGCGTCAAACATTATAATTTAATTTGAGGCCAAAACAATAAATGTTAAGTCATCAAAATTGGGGTCAAAGTTAGAAAAATTAACCTCTGCGGTCTCTCTTACTTTTCGCGATAGTAGTTAAGGAAGTCTATTATATAGAAAGACATTACCGTACATATGCACACTTTTTAATATATACATATGCACATTAAGTTATGAACAGTACATAGAACCCGAGCAGAGCCGGGCTGAACTGCTAGTTTATCACATAATTAATATCATGTTGTCATGCTCCAACAATTAAGCAACATCTATGCGTACATATATTTTAGAAATTATTGAAAGCACCACGTAAGTTATAATTCTACAGTTCCCGTATTACAGAACTCAAGGACAGAAATACCAATAAGCCAAAAGTCACCACTACAAGGCTTAAGTAAGAAAAGACTAAAAACGTGTAAATATACTCTGTCAAGATCCTAGACGGGGAAGATATTAAAGTTAAATTTCACAGAAAAATTTTTGTCAGGAGAATGTGATGTAATGAATATAAATACATCCGGGTCTTTCATTCTTTCAGTATTTTTATTGGCTGGTTTAGCCATAAATACATCCGGGTCTTTCATCCTTGCAGTATTTTTATTGGCTGGTTTAGCCATAAATACATCCGGGTCTTTCATCCTTGCAGTATTTTTATTGGCTGGTTTAGCCATAAATACATCCGGGTCTTTCATCCTTGCAGTATCTTTATTGGCTGGTTTAGCCATAAATACATCCGGGTCTTTCATCCTTGCAGTATTTTTATTGGCTGGTTTAGCCATAAATACTGTCTGGGAGAAACATTCAGGGGAGTTGTGCAAAGGTGCACAAGTCTCACGCTAGGAATTCCATTTTCCATTACGATACTCTTCCATAGTTCAGCATACCAGACCGAAGTAAAGATCATATCAGGTTGTTTTGCTATACAGCATAGCAACCCTTTTCCAGTTATTTAATTCCTAATCCGGTAATTTTGGGAAAAATGTTTTATGCTTAAAGTTATTTATATCTTTAAATATTTATTCATGAAGTTTAGTTTGATTGTTTTGTTTTGTGGCATATCTACCTTTTTCGAGTAATGTTTTGTGGCATATCTACCTTTTTCGAGTAATGTTTTAAAATGTTTTCATGCTTTAAGTTTCTTATATCTTCAAATACTCATGCATCGTGTTTTGTTTGGTTTTGTAAGGAAAATACTTTTTTGGTTTTTTGACTTAGCAGAACATGATTGACTTTTTGAAAAAAATTAAACAAACAAACAAAAAAGTGATAAAGGCCAGTATATTCATACGGCCTGGTAGCACCAGTAAAAATCTTGAAAGTAATGTATTATATATATATTAATGACATTTAGCTACAAGCTTTTAACCTGTATCTGTATAGAGAAAGAGAAAAAATAAAAAGATAATTATCAAAAAAGAGACTAATTTGTACTTTTTCTTTTCATGTTAAACTGTTTTTGCAAACTCACTTTCTTCTGGCGCGAATAATATATTATCTAAGCTCAACGAGTGACTCAATGGATTACATTTTCATAACATATATTTATACATCAACTATAATGTTACTGAAACGAGCAAATAATCTATTATCGAAGCTCAACGAGTGACTAAATGGGTAACATTTTCATAACATATATTTATACATCAACTATAATGTTACTGAAACAAGCAAATAATCTATTATCGAAGCTCAACGAGTGACTAAATGGGTAACATTTTCATAACATATATTTATACATCAACTATAATGTTACTGAAACAAGCAAATAATCTATTATCGAAGCTCAACGAGTGACCCAATGGGTTACATTTTCATAACATATATTTATACATCAACTATAATGTTACTGAAACAAGCCAATAAATTGGTAACTTGTCATATGCAACAGAGTTATGAAGAATACATGTGACGAAAGAACATGGTATCGTATTAGTCATGTCTCACAGCTATAATGAATCAAATCCTACACGCAGGAAAGAAGCCGTAGATTACAATACACATACGAAGACCAGATTAAAATATAGCCGGAATACATCGTGTAGCCATTGCAGAGAAGAAGAAACCGTGTCATATAACAGACTAGTGTAAAACTAGGGTAAATTAAAAAAAAACAGCCACACATCCCACATCCGTCAGAGAACTGTTAAAGATGATGATGATACACCCATTTATTTTATAGATTTGTGCATTACTGTTATTTAAAGTTTTATTTACGTTTTATTAAATCTGTCGAATGTTTTAGGCAGACATACATAATACATACATACATTGATACATACAGACATTTAAACAAGCATGTGAGATTTATATCATAGACTGGCGGGGGGGGGAGGTACCCGGCGTTGCCCGGGTATTTAGAGGTGTATGTGCTCGGGCGAGGGGGGCTAATCAAAACATAAGCATAAGCGAAGTAAATATTTTTAAATATTAAATATCAAAAATGTTAAAACTTAAAAAATCGAAAAAAAAAAACACCAAAAAACTAACGTAAGGCAAACGAACGATGTTAAATGTAAAAATCGGAAAAAAAACAAAAAAAGAATACGCGAATGTGATGGAAAAAGAAAACAGAAACACGAACGTTAAAACTGAAAAATAAAAACAAAAAAAAAACACGTGAAGAATGGCTTAAATAACCCTGTTTCAATATTAAATTTAAAAATCGAAAAAAAAGACATCTCACGCCACGATTCGAACCCAAAACTTTTATATAATGAAGCCGGCCTCTAAGCAACTGAGCTAAGACGACGTCGACGAATAAATGTGTCCGTGAAGTCGTTGCAAAGTTACATAATATCGTGTATAATAGCTTAGACATAAAAAAATTACATGTGGCATCTGTTCTTGCAAACCTAGTTTACTTTGGTCCAGAGGGAAATTTCTGCAAGCAAAATATTATACAGAGATATACTTCAACAAGATTCGTAAAATAAATAAAACAATTCTGGTGTTTATGCTTTTCATAAAAAATATAACATAGCATAAGGAATACAAAATTTATAGAGAGTTAAATATTTTGACTGGTGGCGTGCGTTTACATATGCGTACAGTTTATTATTGATATCATCTCATATATAATAAAATGGCTGAAAATATTCCTCTTTGGACCAAAGCATCATAGGTTTGCAGCAACAGATACTACATAAAATTCAATACATCTCGCTTAATAGGTACCATCTTATGTACACTATTATAGTCACATTCAGACATAATAATAAAATACTATATTACATCTTACGGGCAACATTATCACAATTGCAACACATTTAGAGGAAGGGGTCCATATTTTCTCTCTAAATTTTATGTCCCCCTCACTCTTACCAGATATTATCGGACCAATTCTATTTTTCCAACAATACTGTGATTACACCGATCGTAACTGGTTGTTACATGCATAATCTTTCAGTTTTATGATACATACATAATACAGTCTTCCTTGATTCGGTTTGTCCATTCTGATTGGCTGAGCTCTAAAAATTCTCATATTCCGAAATACAATTCTCCTTTTGATAAACGAATGGTTACTTAAATTGAAATATGGCGTCCTCACGAGACTTCTTTGTCCCGGCTATGCGTCGGATACTAAAAACATAACTTCTACTCTTACAGAAATTCGTATTTTACCAGTCCAAAACAATACGTACATTTATTTTACATCACGACGACTATCACAACGGATTCTTAGTCAAAACCATAACAAACCTAGTTTCCCGAGTTTTCTTACCACGTGTAGATTTGTACTGTTCCTATTTGCTTGTCTCTTCATGAGGACATAGTAAGACAGAAGGTCGGTTTTTAAGCTGGGAACAAAAATAAATTACACACACTACGTTTACATTGGTGATTCTCCAAACAATCGGATTGCATATATATTTATATATTGACTATTTCGGCTCACAAATATAACCGCCTTAATCTATTAAGAAAATAGGAACGTGTATTTCTTTATTATTTTATCGCGACGACGACGTCAAAACATAAACAAAATTACAGTTTAACACGTAACTGCATTTAAAGGTTAGCTTCCGATTAGTTGCGTTTTCTTTTAATTATCTGCCGAAAAAAAAACAAAAAAAATACTTAAAACAATAAACAATTAACAGACTATGAAAGTGTATTTTTATTATTTTATGACGATGATGACAACCGCGTCTACCACGATAAAACATAATAAAACTTACAGTTTAACACGTGACTAATTTGAAAAGGTCAGCTCCCGATTAGTTGCGTTTTTATATAATTATTATGCCGAAAAAGAAGGAATACTTTAAACATTTATGCGGCGTATTTTTTTTTAAAATCAGTATTATTGTTTTCGAAACAAATTAAAAAGACGCTAATATTTGGTAGATATTCACTTCAATATATAAATATATATGAGATGTGTCCATATGTCGCTACGCTGCATTCATTTTGGCCATAAGTGCAAGTGCCTGCAATTATATTGGGCGGGTAGTGGCTTCAACTAACAACCGTACTTGAATTGTTTTTTTTTACATGTACCGTAGGGGGATTTCTTCCACTGGGCAACGTCGGTACATAGCTCCTGCTTGTATACTATAATTTTTTACAAGTTTATTATTTGTACTTACAAACACTAGTGTTTCATGTTTACACAGTCTGCAGATGATAGTTCTTGCGGGTTGAAAGATTCGAACTAAATTGTAAATGAACCTTTGAGTCTACAGCCAATTATTCAACCATATATATCTTGAATTCAACTCTCCCTCCCCCTCTTTCTCTCTCTCTCTCTCTCTCTCTCTATATATATATATATATATATATATATATATTGTCTTCTGCAGTTAATGCCTGAGCTATGAAGACATATTTGTTGCAAGGCTAAAAACTAAAACATGAACCAATAGCTACTAGGTTATGCATGCATATTAGTAATGCTTTCGATAGGCCATCACTTGGCAAATTCCATTCGTTAAAATTTCCACACTTTTGTACCGATTTTCCAAATATGAAGTTTCGCATAGGTTCAAATATTTTATGTATTAGTTTCATATCTGTAGACCAAAAACTGTAGGAGGAGCTTGGTAGGCAAATTATTTTAACAAAAATATATATGAATGCATCAATATATATAGCTAAATTTTTGTGTTTGCTATAAACGTTTTACGCAAATATTACGAAAATATTACGCAAGTATACATCATGCATAATATCTGCATGAATATAATTACACATAATAGTTAACTAAAGATGATCATCCCATAAGAAAACCGAAAAAAAACTAATAGGAATTAATTAAAATGAATTTTTAAAAGAATATGCAAATTAGCTAGATCTTTTGCGAGTGACTGCAATTCTACGACCCATATGTGAGAAAGTTGTATTTTCTTTTTAAATACAAAGAAAAAGAGTGTTTAATATGAATATTAATACAGACACACAAACTCCAAATTTATATATGAGATGAGGACAGTAGTCAGAATAATCCAAATGATTTGAATTATATTTTTTTCATTTTGTCAAAATTCAAAAATATATATTTGGCCAAACTGATCAACTGTCCACATTGAATTAATTTCGTTTGGAATAAAACGCACTTTCATGCAATTATCTTGCTTTCCAAATGTTTTCATTTATTAAATTGATTTGAAACAAAAAATGCTTATAACTTCTATAAAATATCATAGAAATGACTTTCTTAACACGAAAATATATTGTCTTGATAATTAAGATGCAACGGTCCAAGTCGTAAACTAAAGACTCTCCACCCACTCAGCCACATGTTCAATAATTTATCGACATCTTTATGTTTGAGAAAATTAAATCATTGGCCGAAAACAAAACAACAACAAAAAAAACAACAACAAAAAAAACCCGAAATAAATTACTTGCTGTAGACGGTGCATTACTTAATAAAAAAAACAAACAAACCCCAAAACGAAAGCAAATTACGTGTTTGCCAATAATAACTTTTAAAATGATTTTATTTTATTTCTTAGTATATTTTCTTATGCTATTATTTGTTAAATATGTATATTTTATTCCATTGTTCAATCACGAATCTAATAAGAATTATTTTAATATGATTTCCTTGGAATATATTGAATTATCTCCATTATTGTTCCTCAGATTTTTAAATACACACAAATACATACACACATACACACATGTGTGTGTGCGTATGTGCGTGTGATATATGATTATAAAAAGGGGATACAAATTCGACGACATGGTTTTAACAATGGAAGGTTAAAGACATAGGAGCCAGCCGTTTCGAGCGTCTTATGCGTGTGTTTTCAGGAGTAAAAATGGTCAGTGACGAGAGAAGCAGATATTAGGGGTATATATACATATTTTTAATTACATTTTCACCCCAAACAAGGCACGTTGCCACTTTGATATAGGGGGTTACTATCAGAGACATAAGCTACAGAGGTACTATGTAGGGAGTTAGACACCGAGATGTCGATTCACGTTACACTTGAACTTCTGCATGTCAGTACAGTTTGGGAAGCAGGGACCCAGAAGGGAATCCAAAGTCTAGCGGTACTTAGGAAGAAACTACTGGAGTAAAAGGCTCTCTTACATCTAGGGATCTCTACTGTGAAGGGGTGGGAATTAGCTGCTTGTCGGGTTTGTCGGGAGTATTTACGTCAAGGGGGTACAAGTGCTTGCAGTTCGTCAGAACATTCACCGTTAAAATACTTGCAGAACAGGCTATACACTAAGAGGGGGAGAGCATCATGTCCGCTTTTATGAAAATGAGGAAATTATATACATAAATGCTGATAGAATTGAGGTACTTCTTAATGTGTTTGAAGAAAAATATGATGGGCAAGTTGCAAGGACTTATTGATACTCTTGGGGATGACCTTCTCGTCAATGCAGTTTTGTAAAAAGATACTCCTGTTTGTATAGGAGTGAGCTACGATTAATGCGTTAGCATATTTACGAAACTTTTTCTTGTCAAAGTCGTCTTCCATTCCAACGGTCTGATAGACATCTAACCGTATAATCTAAAAAGATGGAGCGAATAAAAAAAATAGGAAAAATTGATGCTGTAAAATGTCATTGATTAGTCGCACTACTTATTGATACATCAACAATGCAACCAGATAAGTATCTACATAAACAAAACATTAGATGTATATGTGTGTGTCTGCTAAACCGATAAACTCCTAAACATAACACTTAAAATAGCAGAATGTAGTAATCGTACATCAAATATGGTTTATAATGAGTCAAATATTTGTTTGCATGGCTGAATAAGGCGTACAGAAATATGTCGGCAAGTTGAAATGCAAAATGTTTATTACAACTTGCCGATATATTTCTATCACTTTTGCGCATCGGCAAATTCATTCATAGCTTGAAGTGGTATACTTTTTAATATCTTATATCTATCTGTCGATAGTTCAAATAATAGGGAACGCAACTGGAGCCTTAAATTTTTTGTTTTGATTCTAGCTGATTGCACCCAAGTCATTTTTTAAACTTTTAAAATCAGTATATATATATATATATATATATATATATATATAAAGGGAACGTGCTTGTGTATCTGTGTGTCTGTCTGTTTGTCTGTCTGTCTGTGTGTGTACATTTCCCTACGCAATAACTCTGTCAATTTGAAGTCTACAGACTCGAAATTTAATATACAGGGTACTGAGATTTGGAAAAATCTATGTTATCGGATTTTGGCCAGAGATTTGGCTGATAAGAGATCAAAGTTCAACGATTTGACCTTTGAGGATTCTACGAAACTCCTCCGCCAATTTTCGGTCGAAACACTTGAAATATTAGATATAGGTTTCCTGGATATGGATCTAACTTAATAACTTTATTTGAGCCCAAAGTAATAAATGTAAAGGGGTTATAATAGGGGTCAAAGTTAAAAAGATTTACAGTTTTATTTTGCTCAGCATACACTTCCAAACACCCGGGCAACGCCGGGCACCCATACTAGTCTATATATCTATAAAAGTGAAAGTGTCTGTCTGTCTGTCTGTCTGTCTGTGTGTATGTGTATGTACATGTCCCTATGCAGTAACTCTGTCAGTTTAAAATCTACAGACTCGAAATTTGATATTCAAGGTACTGAGATTTCGAAAAATCTATGTGATCGGTTTTCGGCCAGAAATTTGGCTGTTAGGGGGGTCAAAGTTTAACGATTTTACTTTTGAGAACTTTACACAACTCCTCCGACAATTTTAGAAATTTGACCTCTGCGGTCTCTACCAAATTACTCAGACAATGTCTGGTCTAAACATTTAAAATTTTACATAAAGAGTATTCAGAGATAGGGCAAGCTTTTTCATCGGGTTGGGTCGAAAGTTTTTAGTTACCAATATATAAATGTATGTACGTATGTATGTATGTTTGCATGTCTACCAAACACTTTCGACAGAGGCGACGGATTTTCTCCAGATCAGTATCGTTTTCAAGTTCGACCTTTCAGGCGACAAATATCAAAAACTTGGCTAAAAACATTAATATCTTCACCTTAAACTGGCCACTTTTCTACAGAGGGGGAGGGGTCGCTTTTTTCGTCGATATTTTTGAAAGTCATCCTCTTCTTTTGATTGTCTAAGCTTAATTTAAAAAAAATGTCACTTTCGGTTTGGCGGTGGTCGTAACAGCATAGATGTCAGGTTTTTCTCCCGTCCTTTTACTCCTCTGCGGTACGGGTTCGAGCCTGTCTTCCTACTACCACTTTTTTTTCCTCAGCATACATATCCAAACACCTGGGTAACGCCGGGCACCCATGCTAGTATATCTATAAAAGTGAACGTGTCTGTGTATCTGTGTGTCTGTCTGTCTGTGCGTGTACATTCCCCTACGCAATAACTTTGCCAATATTTAGTCTACAGACTCGAAATTTTATATTCAGGGTACTGAGATTTAGGAAAATCTATGTGATCCGTTTTCGGCCAGTAATTTGGCTGTTAGGGATTCAAAGTTTAACGATTTTACTTTTGAGAACTCTACCAAACTCCCCCGACAATTTTCGGTCTAAACACTTGGAATTTTAGATATAGGAACCTTGGACATGGATCTAACTTAATAACTTTATTCAAGCCCAAAACAATAAATGTTAAGGGGTCACAATCGGGCTGAATGTAAAAAAAAAATTGGCCGCTTCTTTTTTTTTTGCTACACATACCCCTCCAAATACCGGCAACACCGGGTTGAAATACTAGTATATATAAACACATTATTTTATATATATATATATATATATATATATATATATATATATATATATAGAGAGAGAGAGAGAGAGAGAGAAAATAAAAAGGAACAAACCGTATTATGTGTTCACCAACGTTTCGTCTTTATTTCGAGACTTCCTCTGGATGAATGAGATTAAGAAACCAAAAAATATACCAGTACAAAATATTTGAAAATGTTTCACGTGCACAGTGTGATGCAGTTCTATTTCAGAGAAACGGAAAATTGATGTTGGAAATTCAAAAAGGAGGGGGGGCTGGCGCTGTTAAAGAGAAGGAAATTTTAGTGACGTCATATAGTCGTTAATTTAATTTTAAAACTATGAACGCAAGTTTATATTCTTATTGGGAAAAAGATATATCTGTTGAAATTCAAACATAAGTTTGTAACAGAAATGAAATGAGTGTTTTTTATGTAATTTATTGATTGAGATTATGTGTTAATTATTACAGGGGGTGTTTGAATGGTGTGAGAAAGTTAACCTGTGTCCACAGTTAAATAATGTTCTTTTAATAACAGTTTACTTATTAATGGCGCTATGTTATAGAAACCTCCACGTTGTTTAATAGTGCTTGAAATTGCGATAAGCGCAGATTCAAGAAGTCTCCGGCGCGGTTTATTTGAAATAAATTTAACTACTTTTGCTTGTTTAAAATCAAAGGTGTGGTTATGTTGCAATGAATGAGAGAATAATGCACTTAGAGAATTGCTATTTTTTATATTTCTTTTGTGTTCATTGAGCCTTTTTCCAATTTACGCTGAGTTTCACCAACGTATTTATGATGGCAATTATGGCAAGGAATAGTATATATACCTCCATCGGAAACTGGTTTGTTATAGAGATGTTTCGTGGTTTTTAATATATGTCTTATGGTTAGTGATGTGGTTTGTACGATAGGAATTTTTAGTTTGTTTAGTGTGTTATAGATTATTGTATTATTGGTGTGTGTAGGTAAAAGAAGATGTCTGTTTATGAGAGAAAGGTCTGGTGTGTATGATTTTTTTTATTATTATTTATTCTGGAAAATATTTGTGTGGCTTTTCTCTTAGCATTCAATATGAAATATGTCGGATATTGCAAGGTTTTCAAAATGTTTGTAAGGTATTTGAATTCTTCGTCCAGACATTCAGGACTGCAAATTCTGAAAGCGCGTAAGAAGAAACCAATTATCATCCCTGTTTTTATTTTATTGTTATGGTGTGAATAGAAATGTATGTAATCGTTTTTGTGTGTAGTTTTGCGGTGAACTTTGAAGGATAGTTTATTATTGGATTTTATTATAAGTATGCCAAGAAAAGGTAATGGTTTTCTGTTTCATAGGTAAACTTTATGGAAGGTTCGACTGAGTTTAATTTGTCTCTAATGATATTTATGCGCGTATTTTCAGGAAGAAAAATTAAGATGTCGTCAATGTATCTGAAATACTCTGTGTTTCGAGGTAATCTGAATTTGAAAGGACCAGATTCTAGGAATTCTAAGAAAAGGCAAGCTAATACTCCACTAAGAGGGTTACCCATAGGAAGACCAAAATTTTGTTTATAGAAATTGTTATTGAAATGAAAGTAAGTCATGTTAGTTATAAGTCTAATGATTTTTATAAGAGTGTCGGGAGGAAAAGGTAAGCTAATGTTTTTAAATGTTTAAGGAGTAAATTCAAGCATTTTTTAATGGGGACATTAGTATATAATGATGTTATATCTAAGCTGTGAATAGTTTTGTTTTGCACGTTAATGTTTTTTATTTTGTTCAGTAAATCTCCGGAGTTCTTTATGTGGGAGGTGCTGATAGTGCCCAGTAGTGGAGTCAAAACGTTGGATATGGCACGTGAAATTTTGTGTGTGGCACTACCGATGCCGGATATTATAGGTCGCATAGGGATGTCTGATTTGTGAATTTTGGGCAGGCCATATAGTGATGGAACATTGGGGTGGTATTCAATGTATGACATCCAAGTTTTATTGTATTTTATAAGTTTTTTATAAGATTGGTTGAAATTCTCAACACTTCGATTTACTGTCTTAAATCAGTTTTGGTGTAAGTGTTGTTGTCTGCCAACAATGTGGAAATTTTTTCCAGGTATTCATCTTTTTCCATTAATACTATACCACCACCTTTATCAGCTGGTGATATAATTAAGTTCTTGTTATTCGCTAGGTGTTTCAAAGCATCTATGTATCTCTTAGGAAGCACAGTTTCATATGGATGAGTAACTGCAACAGAAATAACACCCTGTATGAAACCTTTTTGAAAATCCGTATCTTCATGTTTGTAATTCTTCAAAATTGCGTCGGTGGTAATATTTGAATGTATGCCAGTTGCGAATTTTAGTCCGAAACTAAGGGCTTCAATTTCAGTGTTTGAGAGTACTTTGGCAGAAAGATTTTGTATTAGATCCGGGCGTCCTATAGTTCTCCATTTGCTGTCGGAGATTAATTTTGTAAGTTTATTATCCAGTTTGTGACAATGGCGGGTGCTGAATCTTTGAATTGATTTGTTTATATTTAAGAAAAAATTGTGTGTCATGGTGTAGTTCTGTAGTAAGTCGTTAGCTAATATCCGGGCTTCATGGAATAAATGAGAACTTTGTTGTTTTAAAAGATCCGCTGAAGCAACTAAATATTTTTCAATGTAATCCGGGAAAATATGGTGCGAATATTTCAAATATTTAAATGTACTTTTGGGTATAATTTTTTCTTGTATACATTTAAGCAAAAAAGTTCTCCTGTTGTTGTGAGAGTTGGCAGCGATTACTATTTTTTTGTATTGCCGCAATTTTTGCTGAAGAGTTCGGTGTTCCATTTTAACAAAACGATGAAAATAATGGAAATAGTATTCCGACAAAATAGAGAAAATAAAAAGGAACAAACCGTATTATGTGTTCACCAACGTTTCGTCTTTATTTCGAGACTTCCTCTGGATGAATGAGATTAAGAAACCAAAAAATACACCAGTACAAAATATTTGAAAATGTTTCACGTGCACAGTGTGATGCAGTTCTATTTCAGAGAAACGGAAAATTGATGTTGGAAATTCAAAAAGGAGGGGGGGGGGCTGGCGCTGTTAAAGAGAAGGAAATTTTAGTGACGTCATATAGTCGTTAATTTAATTTTAAAACTATGAACGCAAGTTTATATTCTTATTGGGAAAAAGATATATCTGTTGAAATTCAAATATAAGTTTGTAACAGAAATGAAATGAGTGTTTTTTTATGTAATTTATTGATTGAGATTATGTGTTAATTATTACAGGGGGTGTTTGAATGGTGTGAGAAAGTTAACCTGTGTCCACAGTTAAATAATGTTCTTTTAATAACAGTTTACCTATTAATGGCGCTATGTTATAGAAACCTCCACGTTGTTTAATACTGCTTGAAATTGCGATAAGCGCAGATTCAAGAAGTCTCCGGCATAAAGAATAATATATATATATATATACTTACATTTTTTTTTACATAGGCATCACCACATTATCAAGGCCAAGAGGCCACTCAAGGATAAGGGGTAAAGAGTGTACAGTAGAAATTGGACAATATAGTAATCATTAGTAATGAAAATTTGGTAAATTTGATAACTTATATGGAACGGCTCATCAAGAACTTATTTACGTTTGACTTGAAGACAACCATATTGTAGTCAGCCGGAAAGCAGGAAAACGGACGACAATTCCACAAGCGTGCAGTTCTAAGAAAGAAGCTTTGTTCATGGAATCTACGTTTAGGTTTAGGCACAGATAAAGAGTGGGGGGAATTATTGATAGTGTTTACAGCTAGACGAGTGTTTCTTGTGAAAGTTTGGGGAGGGGGGGACAATAGATTGAAGCTCAGTCGAACACTTTCCATGAAAATAACGATACGTCAGAGACAAACTCGCAACATCTCTTCTGTGAGATAGAGGTTGCAAGGAGGAGAAAAGGACATCTCCTACGAGGCTACGAAGTCTATTTTGAACTCTATCAAGGCAGGACAAGTCCTTTCTAGCAGCTCCTGCCCAGATGTGGCAACAGTATTCCATCCTTGGACGTACCTGGCTCTTATATAGATAGAGAATAGCATCAGCAGTGAGATATTTACCGGATCGATAGAAAGATCCCACCATTTTTCCAGCGGCCTTGGCAACAGATTTGATGTACGTGTTCCATTTAAGATCAGGAGTAATGGTCAAGCCCAGAAGCTTGTCAAAACTTGAGGCCTTCTGAAGACGAGAGCCATTCATTTCAATTGATGCCAGATGTGGATTAGAATGTTGATGATGTAAAGAGAGAAGCTTGGTTTTAGATGCATTTAAAGTAACCAACCACTCCTTTCCCCATTGTACTTCGTGCTCAAGATCAGAGGAGAGAGAATTGGAGAGAACTTGGTCGTTTACTGTCTTAGACGTGCTACCATAGATGGTAGTGTCGTCAGCATAAATGTCTACAAATGATGTAAGGATGTGATTTGGAAGATCATTAATATAGATCAGGAAAAGAGTTGGGCCCAGGATGGACCCCTGAGGGACACCGGCATTAATACTGTGAGCTTCTGATTTTTGCCCCTCAACTACTACTCTTAGAAACCTATTAGAAAGAAATGATTTAATAATTGAGAAGACTTTTCCAGCTATACCATAGCTAGCGATCTTATGAAGTAAACCTTTATGCCATACCCTATCAAAGGCTTTAGATATGTCAAGAGCAATTGCCCTAGAAAGATTGCCACCGTCGAGAGATTTGCTAATCCTATGCGATATAACTGTAAGCACATCTGCTGTAGATCTAGCAGAACGGAAACCATATTCAGTGTCACTAAGAAGGTTATTTTTGTTGAGATGGTTGATTACTTCTGTATTTAACACAGATTCTAGCAACTTACTCATGACGCACAGGAGACTTATTGGCCTGTACTGAGAGGGGGATGAGCGATCACCTGAATTCTTAAATACAGGGCATACTGATGAAATTTTCCAGGGAGATGGGAAACTATTCTCCTTAAGACAACGTTTAAACAGTTTTGTAAGTATGGGCGCTAGTTCAGGTTGAAGTTTTTTGAGTACTATAATTGGAATACCGTCAGGGCCAGTTGCTTTACTGGAATCAAGGTTTTTGATTAGCTTGGCAACATCACGTACAGATATACGTATATCACATAGCGTGTTTTCTGATACAGGAGGAAATATTGGGGGTTGGCGGCCTTGGTCGCAAAGGGTAGAATTAGCTGCAAAGTTCTTGACAAAGAGTTTGACTTTGTCTGATGCTGACGAGATTACCTCAGGTCCATTGATAATAGTTGGGATGGAGCACACGCTTCTGTTCAGGATTCTGTTTGCTATTTGCCAAAACTGGTGGGAACCAAGCCGCTGCTCAGCTACTTTGGACTTAACAGATTGAGCATACAACTCTCTTGCGTTCTTTATTACTTTCTTACAATGGTTGCTGGCAGTCCTGAAAGCGGCTTTAGTTTTCATACATCTATTACGTTGGAAACAGTGGAAAAAGTGATTTCTGTGCGCAATGGCAGCAGCACATTCTGGAGAGAACCATGGCTGGCTGTTAGGTTTTTGCTGAAACTTTTTAGAGGGCATGAAACGGTCAATACCTACAATTAACCATTCCGTCAGGTCTAATACTATAGATGACACATCATTTTTAAACATGGAATGCAGAGGTAGATCAGATATAAATGTACGGAAGCTATCCCAGTCAGCCTTAGTGTATCGATATACTGTACGATGGAGATGTACGTCTATATATAATATAATATAAAAAGAATGATTCTGTAATAATAAATCAGTATGAATTAAGGTATATTCAATAATAATAAAGAAGGTAAACATTTATAATAAATGCATTACTGGTTAGCATAAATTTGAAAATAGATAAAACATATATGAGAAATGTCTCCGAAAATAGAAGGCTCGCTCAACAGAATAAAAGAAAATATTCATCAATCGATGACCTAAGTAGTCAGTCAATCAATGCAATATTAATATTTGAAGCGAAAAGATCAATCTAGGATCGCAGTGTGAATAATTAATGAAGTTTAATAATATACAGTATGTAATATTGTAATTTATTTAATTATATTTTTTATAATAAAATGGTCCCTTTTCACTCTCTCTCTCTCTCCATCTCATTAGATTACTCTCCTCACTCTCTATAGACATATATGTACACATTCACACACACACACACATACACATATGTATATACATGTATTCAAGAGTCGTTCTAAAAAGGCATCAATTTTAACTCTAAAACTAAAAAATCGAAGAGCTTTGAAAATAGGAGCAGCACCATTAAAACAAGCGATCTTTTGTACCCCAGAATTGTTTCATACATAATTATTACCACCCTCTCCCTGATCATAAAAATATTGTGACAAACATGCCTCGATTGAATCATCAGATAATTTTATTCCTTTCAAGTTTTCACAAGATATTTTATGTTGTTTATCTGACAAACCCTTTTTAAAGCAACCGTTTGATTGTTGTTATTCATTATGAGCAGAGGAAACTTATTAAACTTGTTTATTTTTACCATCGCATTAGCCACTGAAATTCAACTAAGATTACTAACAAATCCGCTGCTTATTTGCTCTATCTCATATTCCAATACCCGTCTGTTATTAAAAACCGCACAAGCCATGCATGTATGTAGATGTGGTCTGAACGTTATTTTCCCGGCCAGTCCAACTATTGTTGAAATATTAGCATATTCCTCTCGCGCTATATATTCATTTCTTAATCTTATTGTTCCTAAATCAAAGTACACTTTCACCCCGTTTTGCCCAAGCCAATCACTTCTGGTGAGATTTTTCACAACAAATAATTCATGCTGTATGAACAAGATCTTTCACATTTAATGGAGACCCATTAACCGGACAAGATCTTTCACATTTAATGGAGACCCATTAACCGGACAAGATCTTTCACATTTAATGGAGACCCATTAACCGGACGAGATCTTTCACATTTAATGGAGACCCATTTGTTCTTAAATTTAGTGTTTTTTTTTCTTAGCCCAGGCACCTGGTCTCTAGACATTAAACACATTAGTATATATTACCGAATCCTCTGGCCCCGTATCCAGCCTGATATTTTTTCCTTGAAACCTAACCGTAATGGAATTTGTTGCACCCATGTTACTAATTGCGTGCGTCAGTAACTACTTGTTCCGTTCGTCAGGCGTAATACGAACAATGCGCCTCCATCGCTTACAGTTTCTCCACATGTGGTCCTCTTCATCACAATATAAACACCTTATGTCCTTCCTACCTCTTCCCTGCTCCCTAGTTTTATATACCGCGCGCCTATTTCGTACTTGTTTCCCTCTTTTTCATATATCGTCGTATTCTGGGGAACCTATGGCTTCAACTTGAATTCGCCGTCTAGTGTGACAAACCTCCATGGGCTCCTTGCGTCAAGCCGAATCTTCCATCTTACTTCTGCTAACGCTTTCTGATAAGCTGCTTTAAGATCCGGCGATTCATCCCTCATTACAGTCATTTTTACTTTATCTCCGAGTACTTCTATGAAAAATCATAGAATTTGTTTTTAAATTAAGTCATTACCTACATTTTATCACACTATATGCCCTTTCTGCTAGTCGCATTATTCTTTTCATATAGTCTTGAGTTCCTTCTGCTGTACCCGCCTCACATTCGCTAATTCTACTATATAGTTTTTGGGATTTGCGATAATCTCGCCTTCCAAGGACTGTTTTAATTCTAACCATATTAAAATTTCATTGTTTAACATTAATTTATTTACAAATAGTTCGACCGAGCCCCTAGTGATCAAAAATGCTGCCTGGCATTTTTCTTAATCTGCAGCCTCGATAATTCTATAATACTTTTCTATATTTTCTAACAATACCTTATATCAACCGCCCCTTCTGTGTTCCAAACGTCTTATATTCTTTAGAAAGGATTCTCGCCATAGAACCTTCGAAACCCCTTGTACCGCATTTCTTAACTCTGCGGCTGATCACTGGAAGAAACTTGAAAAGATTTTGCTCCATTTTATTGCTATTATTTTTTTACCGCCGTATTCAACAGTATGCAAATAGACGCAAGAAATTAACTATGTAAGAATCAAATTTATAACGAAACAAAAAGCATTAATTTTTAACGAAATTTTACTTTTTCTTTTGTTCTTGTTACTTACTGCGTATACGTGTTACACACACAGACACAGACACACACACATACACACGCACTCATATATATATATTTATATATCAATTGTTTGTTTTTTCTGTATATATATATATATATATATATATATATATATATATATATATTTATTTATTTCAAGAGCAGAAACACACAGGAAAAATATCGAACGCCACTTTGTTTGCCTTTTCTTGTTTTTTTTTCATTGTGTCTTCGTTGTGCTGGTTCTTTCTTTATTTTTGCGAGAATAAAATTGGACACGGCGCCAAAACTGGTGTGTTATATTTCACTTTGATGATGGCCGAATTGTCAATTGTGTTTAAGTCTATTTCATTTCAAAAATAACAATTTTTGTCATTTCTTTAACTTAGACACTCGTTGGTGAAAATAGAAAAGCACACGCAGCTGGTTATAAAAATATGTCATTTATTTTTGTAAATATAAGTGTTTAGTTTTCAATGACAGATTGACAAATCTAATAGCGGCGTGACGGGGTTGGCGGTGATAGTGTGCAGAAGTCTCTGTTGCTAGCACTCCTCTCGTGTCGTTGTGTTGATTTCGTCTCTCTCTCTCTCCTTTCTATCTCTTTTTTGGGGGCCAGATGACGACGACATTCCGATCTGCATTATTTCACAAAAAATTTGGTCACTCGCTGACCAGTATTATTGAGTACTAAAATTTGAATTCGCTTTTACGTCATCTCCCGGGCTTTGCAAAGACTTCTGACTGACTTTATGTTTGCGTCACTTGACCACATGAAAATTCCGCACGTGACCTTTAGTCACGTTTTCTGGCCGACTTTATTGTTTATCCTCACTGACAGGGATCTGCTTATGCAACATGCTTATGCTGTGAGAACGTTGTTCACATTGCATTTAAATTTCTACACATTGATAAATTTAGGGAAACAGGGAATAGGTAAGAATTTTCAAAAGTTGGCCGTTGGGAAAATGAAGCCATTAGAGTATAATGTCCTCAGGCATTTAGAAAATTGCACGATGAAATGATGATATTTGTCGGGTGATTCGCTATACGTGCGTCAGGGGGCACTAGAGAAACACGTTCGTCAGAACACATTGAGTTGAAGCATTTATAAAACGTACAGTGACACAGTATTGCTTGATAGACAGTCAAGTACCTATTATATTACAGACTCTCTTTGAATACTGTCTTACAAGGAAAGACTAATAGTTGATGCATCAGTCTAGATGTAAATATAAAACAGAATACGGATGCCC
Organism: Euprymna scolopes; assembly: GCF_053919585.1. Taxonomy (NCBI): domain Eukaryota; kingdom Metazoa; phylum Mollusca; class Cephalopoda; order Sepiida; family Sepiolidae; genus Euprymna; species Euprymna scolopes. The sequence goes on from NC_136485.1 coordinate 126,780,852, forward strand.
GTATGACAGTTGTATGCAAATGATCGAGCCGTGTGCGAAGTGACGTCACGACAAGGAAAAAGATTATAAGAAGACGTAGGTGACATCACAGGCGAGACGAAAAGTCTTTCATGGCGGGAGAAGGAGAAATAAACGTCTTTTTTAAAAACCTGAAACAGCGAGTGGAATTTCTCTTCTATTACTTGTAAGTGTCTCCTTTGCAACGAAGTCTACTACATGTTGCGCCTCTGCATGTTAACAAGTGTGTAAAACGGGTGAGAGTTACAAATACAATATTCCGTACATGCTCGAGACGTAGTTTGATTTAAATTCAACAAAGAAGTAAAGTGTCTTGCGTAAAAAGCATTGACATTAATTTTAGTGGTATTTAATTTCGTAACATAGTAAATTAATGCGGGACTTAGAGTGACTCGTTTGCTTAGCTGTAATAGATATGTTGGTCGCTTTGTAATTTAAAATGTAGAAATAGATCGCAATCCCTATAAGTAGTAGACATAAGAAAACTAAAATTCTACGTTTATATCTACTATATAAAGCCTACGCATACATATGGCTATACATTATGATAAAATTAAAACAATTCTAAGCACGTCGATCGCATACACATAAACAATATATTTTAAGGCTATTCGTTTACTCCGAAGATTCCGGCTTGCTGAACGAAAACGCACCAAATATTGACGCCATTATTTTCTTCCTTTCCCTTTGCAAAGTCAAAAGCAAAACTAACAGTTTCCTCTATAAAACAATTAAACGTGATGCCATGAATACATTTTTAAAGATATAAAAACGGGCAAAATAAAACCCTTTTTCTAAAATGAATGGTTTCAGCATTAAATAACCCGAAACAAATCTATATACCGTAAAACAACAACAAAAAAACAACCCCCCCCCAAAATCAAGCCAAAAATCGTGCATAAATATTTGAATTTATTACGAACATTAAGCATAAATTATAAGATTCAGCGTTAAATAACACAAAAAGGGTTGATATGCCGTAAAATAAAAACAACCACCCGCAATAAATATTCGAATATATAAATAAGTTGAAAATATTGTACTTAATAAAAGTTCAACTGACGTGTCTAAGGGAAAGTATAGACATAGAAATTCCCCATCACTAACTGAAAATAAATAGAATTATCGAATTTATTTCTGCTGTAAATAAATTTACCTAGTTAGATATGAGGACATCTGTGGACGGGAAAATCTATTATTAAATAAAACAAATCAAACATAAATTAAAAACTGAAATAAATACTTAATATTAACATTTGCAGTTAAAATAACATTAACTAGTACAACACACTAAACTGCTAGTGTCTTCCGTCTCCGTTGCAATTATTATTTACCCTTATCCCCGCGAGGCTTCCAAGCCTTGATAAGTGGTGATTCCTTTGAAGAGGTTGAAGCATACATGCCTATTCCAAACTTTATTTTTAATGTGTTTTATGTGTTTTAATAACATTTTAGTGTGATAAATAGTCCAGCTTTATAAATAAACTGGCCTGGGTGCCCGGCGTTGCCTGAGTGTTTGTATGTGTGTTTGGAGCAAAAAACAAAGTGGTAGTAGGCAGGCAGGCAGGCTCGAAGTCATATCACGAAGAAGGAAAAGAACGTGAACAAAAAAAAAAAAAAAAAACGTGCCAAACCGGAAGTGACGTAGGCTAGTCAATCGAAATGAGGAGATAACTTTCGAAAATATTGGCGAAAAAAGCGACCCCACCTTGTAAAAAAGTGCCCAAATGAAGGTGAAGGAATTAATGTTTTTAGCCAATTCTTTGATATTTGTCGTCCGAATGGCCGAATTTCAAAACGATACAATCCCGTGAAAATCCGTCAGCTCTGTCGAAAGTTTTAGGCATACATACATACATACATACATACATACATACATAAAAAAGGCTTCCTTCAGTCTGGAAGAGTATGAATACCCACTGTAAGGGTGCCTGCGCGTGATATTTTTTTGGTAAGAGTTGCGCAATCTTCAACCACACCTCCCCTGGGTCGACATTGTTTATTACCAGTGGCAAATGGAGGTTCAGGACAACTGGAAACAATGCCGAGATGAGCGGAAAGCACATACATCGCGTAGAATTCCCAAATGGTCACCCATATGGTACTAGTCAGGCTCAACATTGCTTAACTTCGGTGATCTGGCAAAAACCGGTGTGTCAACGTGATTATGCCGTACAATATGGCGTGATTATACCGTGATTATGCCATACATACATACATACATACATACATGATGATTGCAACGTCTTGTCAGACGATTGCCATTCCCTCAGACATTTAAAATCCATGAGCCCAAATGCCTGAGGGAGTATCTATACAAAGATGATGTTACAGAGTCTTAGCTTTGTACGACAGCTAAGTCTCTCTCTTGGTTCAAAATGTTGAGATCCAGCAACAAGCAAGAGCAAGATAGCCAGCAACAAATTAAACTGCAGACCAGCTTAATGCGGGTACTGGCCACCCGCTTTATGGTTTTTTAAATCAGAGATTTGCTTCTCCTAGAAAGGTTGCCTTAACCACGGCTTACGGGAGCCCTCTCCACCCCAATACACATATACACACACACAAATATACACGGTGCTAGTTGGCCGTTGACCCAGAAAAGAGTTCATTCGCCCTTTGACATGAATGACATATATACATAAACACATGCATACATACATTTAAACAGACAGGTGAGATTTATATTACAAATAAAAGGAAACTTTAATATCTTTAGCAAATTAAATAGTCTAATTAATGTTTCTAACTATCGAAATCAAGTAATACAACAAACTAATATAATATAAGGACGCATGACTAGGAAATCTTATAGATCTGAATACAGCTGTTGAATTATATTCATTGTAAACATGGCGTCGTATTGTACCAAGTAGGAAGAATACGGACGAGCTTCCGGTGCGTTCTAAAATTACATGATTCCAATTATTGAATATGTTCTACAGATAAAATCAGGGCTTCCTTTGTTTTGTCACGAAACAAAAAGATTGTTTTTTTTTCAGAGTTGAAGCAATGTTATATTTTGCGCGGAGAAAATCAAAATACTTTGTATTCATTATTGCGTTATCTTCAGACACGAGATTATCGCTGATTCTGTTGCATTCAGAATAGATTATACGAGTTTCTTTGCAGCGAAAGATAAACTTACGCGCGAGAAAGACAGTTACTGCCGCCAATCATTTTTATCAAACTTTACGTTGACTTTGAAGAGTCCCTGTGTGATGGCCGGCCAGATTTATTTGCTTTTTTGAAGTAGCCAATAAACGCCGTTGGCCAATGCGTCGTGCCGTAAAATATATTTTTATCCAACGAAATACGGTGACGTGTTCAGGTCACGAGGGAGAGGAATTCAGAGATGAACCCTCAGCTGTCCGTGCCAAATAAGATCGGATGATATCCTATCATAAAGAAGATTATATGTGGATCTACGCTTGCCCGCTAAAACGACATGATCATCAGTAGACTTATAAAATAAACAGATACTTGTTGAACCTCATGAAACTAAATTGATAAGAGTTAATATAAAAATGCATCATTTTCTAGTCTTTATCAAACAATAAGACAAAAAAAAAAACATCCAACCTAAAATACGACCATACACTGTAGAAATATCGTAAATAGTAAAACATATTAATATTCTTACGAGCTATAAAGTAGCCTATGTTATTTTTCACTGTAAAGACCTCTTAAATGCCAGGAGATTTATTTCTCACTGTAAAGACCTCTTAAATGTCAGGGGATTTTTTTTACTTCAATAGTTTATTAGGAGATAACTGTGGCTAAGGGTTCTATAGAGGAATACTGTTAGTTTTGGTTTGGACTTTGAAAGACGTGTTTGAGATTTGCAAGGGAAAAAGAGAGAAAGGAAAAAGACAATGACATCAATGTTTGGTGCCTGTTAGTTCAGGAAGCCAACATCTTTAGACTTTCTGATCTGGTAGTACGAGGTCTAAATAAACGAATATCCTTAAATTATATTTTCATGTGTTTGACATCGACGTGCTTATAAGGGGCGAATTTTACAATTGTTGTTTTAATTTTATCATAAGGGATAGCCATATGTATGCGTATGTTTTATATAGTAGGAATAAACGTAGCATTTTAGTCTTTATAGGTCAATTACTTATGAGGATTGCAATCTACCTTACAGTCTGACTTCATCGGTGTGCCAGGTTCAAATCCAGTTTGTCCCACAGAAACACTTTCACTTAGGATGTTGTCAACTTTGATGCAGTTTTCTCGTAAGCAAACGATGTCTGTCTGGAAACACAATCATTTTGAAAAAAAAAAAAACAAAAATTTAAAAAACGCGAAAGAATTTGCTTTTCACATCTGTAATAAATATTTCTGTTTGCTTCGTATTATTTTTCTGAACGACGTAAACTTTTTACATAAAGAATTAATCGATAATTCCTCAGTACAATCCAGTCTAGACAAAAATATCTTCTGAACAGAGAATATACATTCGGTTCATAGACTTTTTTTATAAACGAAATGTTACAATTTAGTCTTTGCAATTTTAATATGATATCCTTTGACAATTTTTTTCTGTGATTGTTAACAAAAAGTATGTATAGGTACTTTCCATTAGTTAAACAAAAAAATCTAGTCTAGATCAAAAATATTTTCTGAACTAGGAAGTACACACACTCATGAGTTTTTGCAATGAGCGAAATGTTACAATCTATTTCTCTTTTAAACTTTGATGTAATGCTTGATACCCATTTGGCAATTATTTCTGTGTTTTTGTTTTACCCGTGATAAACCTATTGTTTTCAAGTTTATTCATTTATTCCAGACATACCATTTTGTGAATCGAGTAACAATTTTCTGGTATGCCAAATTATTTTTATATTAAGGTACTTTCTTCTTTGAACCTCCTTCATTTCGATTAAAAAACAGACTATATTTACCCGTAATTGCAACTTTCTTTTTACTTGTCTCTGTTTCATCGATGGGAACTTTTATGGCCTATACGCCCACAATAAAAGCATATTTTATCCTTAAGAAACAGTTCCGTTTTTTTTTTACATATATTTTCTACTACATGCATTGCAGGCAACAATTTCTTCTTTACTTGGGTTCGACTTTTGTTTTACGGGTTGTATCCCTGATATCGGATTATTATCAGTTTTTATATTTATTAGACGTAGACATTCATTCTTTCGTTACCTTTTGCAGCGTGACGGTTGGACTCTCTTCCATACTACTAAGAATTCTTGATCTAGTTTCTTTGTCTCCCGTATCGTAAGACCTTAGACAAAAATTAGGCATTTGAATATGTAGCGCAATGGTTCCATTAATTTAAATGCCTTACACATGTGCGTTAACTATACCTGCACGCGTAACAAGATCATCGTCCTCGTGTTTTACGATATTTAAACATTTATATTGCGCATGGTACAGACTATCTCTTTTATCGAAAATCTTCGACAAAATTTCTATTGCTTCACTAAATGACATGTCCTCCTTGTTTTAGACGCATTAAAGTCGTTTATTTATTTTATTCTGAACTGTGTCCAATTTTTATAACAATATTTTCTTTGTCAGATCATTGTTCACATCTTTTCGTAAATATTGTTTCAAACCTACAGAAATAAGCTGGAAACGTTGAACCAATATCCGAGTCGTATGTAAATTCAGAGTGAAGTTGAGATGTCTCTAGCTGAAAAAAATCCTCTAACCTGGTCATTTTTAGGTCCTAGACAGTGCGTCTTCCATATTTAGTTTGTTCTCTTTGGACTGAATAGTTATTCAAACAATCTCCTGTTGTTGGAATTGTTTTTGCTGTTCCAAATGTTATTGAGATTGTTGGACTTGCTGCTGTAAAATGGCTAGACACATTTCAGTTAATTTCGAACTCTGTGCTATTTTACGTATCTACAAGAACAAACTATTACAGCAATTTGTGTAGACAATCACATTTTTAGTATAAAATTAGTAAGAAACAAGTTCTTACTCTCTGTAAGGATTAAATAAAAATCTGTTTCATCATACGTATCATGTCTATTTAAAAATATTACTTTCTGATGTAACGATAAGTCTTTCTAACGTCCTTCGTTAGATTTTGTAATTAGTTCGTCATTAGACTTTTCTTTTATTTTCTAAGCTTATGAGTTCGTTTCTAATCCTAAGTCGCCACCAATATGATTCCTCGAAATGAATATATATCGTTTGAAGTAGGTGAGCGATCTTGCTTAAGTTCGAGTAATAAATATGGTAAGTCGCCGTACGGAACGAGTGTCTTATTCGCAGGTAGTGTTCCTAGCGTGAGGTTGTCGTACCTTTAGACATTTCTCCAGGTGGTTTCACCAGCCTGTATTTATGACTTTACAAGCCAGTTATAATCTTTAAAAGAGGAAAAACCCTGATTTACTCATAGTCATTACATCATATTATTTCTGTTGAAAAAGCTGTTAACCCGCAATTCATTTTTAATGTCTAACGTAGCAACTGATGTTTTAATAATTGTTTACAATAGTTATCATGTTTTCGTATTGTATGATCAGAAAGAGATTATTTAGCATAAAAAAACACGAAACTTAAATAAAAATGCATGAAAATAGATTAAAAATTTTTTTTATTACATTTTAACCCCAAACAAGGCACATTGCAACTTTGGTGTAGGAGACTACTATCAGGGGCAGCAACTGCTGGGGCACTATGTTGGGATTTGGGCAGCAAGATGTCGGTACACGTTACACTTGAACTTCTGCATGTCAGTACAGTTAGGGAAGCAGTGACCTGGAATGGAATTCCAGAGTCTAGCGGTTCTGGGGAAGAAACTACTGAAGTAGAAATATCTTTTACATCTAGAGATCTCTACTGTGTGGGGGTGGTATTTAGCTGCCTGTCGGGTTTGTCGAGGGTTTCTACATCGTGGGGGCACAAGTGTCTGCAGTTCCTCAGAGCATTCACCATTAAAATACTTGTAGAACAGGCAGAGGGATGCAACGTTTCGTCGATGGGACAGAGGCTGAAGCTTAGATGCCAGTTCAGGGCCTATCAGATTGGCGACTCTCTTTTGAACTTTGTCTAGGAGCGAGAGACTAGCAGCAGATGCACCAGCCCAAATGTGACGACAATACTCCATACATGGGCGAATGGTGGCCTTATAGAGGTACAGGATACTTTCAGATGTCAGTAGTTTTCTAGCGCAGTAGAGAGACCCTACCTTTTTCGCAGCCGCCCTGGCAATGTTTTCAATATAATTGTTCCAGCTCATGTTTCCTGTGAACGTTAGGCCAAGCAGTTTGAAAGATGTACTCTCAGACAGGGAATCACTGGCCATTGCTATTGGTGGCAGAGAAGGTTTCTTGTAATTATTGAATGAAACCAGTTTAGTCTTGGCAGCATTGAATATGACCATCCATTTATGTTCCCATTCCAGTACAGATTAGAGGTCATCCTCTAGTGTCTTTGCCATTTCTTTTGATATGTGTTCATTTGTTTTCCTGTCATGCCTGTTATAGAGTGTGGTGTCATCAGCATATATACCCATCTCAGAAGCAGTTTTGTCGGGAGGTCATTAATAAATATAAGGAATAATAAAGGCCCAAGGATAGACCCCTGAGGCACTCCCGCATTTATATCACACTGCTAGATGTACGACCGTCGAAGACAATCTGGATTTTTCTCTTATCTAAGAAGGATTTAATTATGTTAAGTATTCTACCAGTGATACCGTATGATTTAATTTTCCTGAGGAGACCCTCATGCCATACTCTGTCAAAAGCCTTAGATATATCTAGAGCTACCGCTCTGCCCTCCCCCGCTCTGTCCAGTGAATGGTATATACGTTCAGAGATTACAGTGAGGATGTCAGCTGTGGAACGGGCTTGTCTAAATCCATATTGTTTGTCAGTCAGAAGTTTAGCATCTGTAAGGTGAAACTTTAGCATCTGTAAGGTTAATTATGGTCACAAATATTTTGGCAAAAAGTGGGAGGAGGCTAATGGGGCGATAATTTGATGGGTCAGTTCTTTCGCCAGAATTCTTGAATACTGGTACCACAGAAGCAGTTTTCCAACAGCCCGGAAAGCATGATTCATTAAGGCATTTGTTGTAGAGTTTGGAGAGAAGTGGAGCTACTTCAGCTGAGCACTTTTTTTAATAGCACAGCTGGGATGAGATCAGGTCCACATGCTTTTGAAGTGTCAAGCGTGTACCTGAGCAGGGGTGATTTTAGATCGTCTAGCGTGGCGTCTGTCCGCAAAGGAAAGTCAGGCAGGGTGTGATTGGAAGCGTCCAGTGTGGAGTTCGAGGCAAACCGGCTGGCAAGCATATTAGCCTTGTCGGTTGCTGAGCAAACTACCTCGTGATTGTTGGTTAATGGGGGAATTGTTGATTGCTCATTATTTACTACACTGTTGTAGATTTTCCAGAAGTCACGAGTTCCTAATTTTTGTGCTTCGATGCGTTTTTTAGTGGTTTCAGTAAATTCTGTCTTAGCTGTCGCTATTTCTTTCTTAATGTTACTTCTAGCTTCTATATATTTCTGTTTGTTTGAACTGGACCTATGTCCGTTAAATATGCGGTATGCATGCTGCCTTTGAGCAATGGCAGTTGCGCAAGTCGAAGTAAACCATTGGGAGAGTGGGGCTTGCTATAAAATTTCCGCATGGGAACATGTGCTTCAATTGCTGTTTTGAACCATTCAGTGGTCTCATTTGCGCACTGTTCAGCAGGAAGAGAAAAAATATTTCCCCATGGGGCATCTCTGATAAGATCTCTGATGGCTTCCCATTCAACCTTTTTATAATATCTCGTTGTTTTGACCACTGGCTCTTCAGTTTTGGGTCTAAAATTTAGGGCGATTTCTACCATTATCACTGCATGGTCAGCGTTCCCGAGTGGGCTGTCAGCATTTATTATACAATCCTCGGGAACTGTAGTCAGAAACGGATCTAAAAGTGATGCGTGTTTTTCTTCCTGGTCAGGGAAACGGGTTGGAAACGTAACCATTTGTGATAGGGAGTGAGATATAGCGACACTATGTGTTGAGCTGCCCGCTGCATCTGTGCGAGTAGAGAATCCAAGCCAGTTTTTGTGGTTAACATTAAAGTCACCAAATACATGTACTTGTGCGCTAGTGTCGAGGGAGAGTGCCGTGTCTATGCTGCCAGAGACTTTGTTTATTATGGTGCAGTCCTGGGTCGAGGGAGAACGGTAGAGAAAATAAAAGTAGCTAATGTTATGTTGTATGTTTAGTCTAAAGCACATAAAGGCTTGATCTTCCATTTCTAGGTCTGTTTCTCTTGTCAGGATGAGGGTGTTACGAATGTAGACTCCAAGCCCGTGCATATGTCTGTCAGAGTCCTTGCGGCAGAGTGGGAGATAGCCAAGCATGTTGAAGTAGTTAGAGGGGATGGAGGAGTGTAGGTTAGTCTCCCTTAGTGCTAAGATATCCGGGATATTTGTTAGGAGAAATGCTTCAACATCAGCTAAATTAGTTCTAAGCCCACGGATGTTAGTTAATGCAAGCCTCAAGGGAGGAGGCAAGTTGGATTTTTTTTGTCCTTAGGCCTGGTTTAAGCTAATTTTTTTTTATTGTACTGTCATGATGTTTTTAAAGAGTTTCAGTTAGGTGAGGGGGAGCTGAATAAGAGATTATGCAGGGTATCAGACATGCAACATAAGTAGACCATTAGCTGATCTTTCTTCAACTAGGACTGTTAATTGCGAGAAATAAAGTTGAAATTTAAACATCTTATTTTTAAATGTTGTAAGTCAGAGTGATCTAATCATTGTATAATGATCTGTGCAAAAGAGCTAAATTGGCCGACTTAATTCAACTGAAATTGCTCAACGATTTCTTAAAGGGGCTGACAATTATTTACTATAATAATTATTTAATACTTACGGACACTAGCGTTTCATCCTTTCGGAAATCTTCAGTGCAGGGTGTCACGATTAACATAAGTCGATAGATTCGAACCTGGCGAGAGAAGCTATCACTGGCTTCATTAGCGAGGACCGTATCCATATATATATATATATATATATATATATATATATATATATTATAATGTAAAGCTGTGTGTGTGTGTCTGGTCACGAATAGGCTTCTATATGGTTGACTATTTTAAAAAACTTATTACATATAATGATAGAAGATGTATCGAGACACAGGAATGGGTATGTTTGATGTGGCAGAACGGTGGTTCATTAAAATCGTGGGGTCTGCGTTCGCGTCTGGTCTACAAAATATTGTGATAAGTGTTTCAGTGTGAACAGGTATGGTATAATAAACTATGGGGGTTATCTATTTTATTTTTACGTTCATCATATTTTGCTTTGGTTTTGATACCCCCAAATTCGAAGCTATCTCTTTACAACTCTTCCTTTTCATAACCTATCATACTTTCATAAATCAGAGTCCATTTTCTGTAGGCTGTTTTTGAACCCAGTCAACGACGGGCACTTTTGCTAATATATATATACTTGTTTATTGTTATATAAACATGCTTACATCTCGCTGCTACAAACAGCCACTTGTTTCAATCAAACAACAGATATCATCAGGCAGCGACTTGACTATTCAAATGTTCAATGAATTTATTCATTGAACCTTTGAATAGTCAAGTCGCTTCCTGATGATATCTATTGTTTGATTGAAACAAGTGGCTGTTTGTAGCAGCGAGATGTAAGCATGTTTATATAACAATAAACAAGTATTATCAGCTCTTTTTATTGAGTACTATCTAACAACCTCGTTGAATTCACTAGTCCTTTACTTTTGAATAAAAAAAACCCGAGTATATATATATATATATATATATATATATATATATATATATATATATATATATATATATATATATATATATATATATAAAAGGAATTTATCACTCAATGAGAAACCCCTTGCTGGATTTTAGCCATTTATCTCTGTCCAGAGCTATCAGTTGCCATGTAGGACCCAGGTGTTGTATCAGGTCGTCCCGCCATCTCGTTCTTAGTCTTTCTATTTGCTTCTTATGTTCACGAGGTATCCATTCCGTTCTACTGATGGACCATTTATTCTCATGTTGTCTGGCTACGTGCATTGCCCATCTGTGTTTGGATATTTTCATGGCAATATTGACGTTATTAACTCTTGTTTGTTGACGGATCCAGATGTTTGTCTTTCTATCTTGTAGAGTGGTGCCCAACATTATCCCCTCCATCTTCCTTTGTGCCACTGCCAAGATTTCACTTTGGCGAGTTGTCAGGGCCCATGCTTCACAGCTGTAGATCATCACAGGTTGTACATATTTATTGAAGATCTTTCCTTTGATTGACATATTTCCTTTTCAGCTTTCCATGATGTTCTTCACTTTCCCAAAAGCTGCCTATCCCAATGATATCCTCTTTATCTCAGGCAGGAGATCATCTTTCATAATTTTCTTTCACAAGTAGATGTAGCTTTCAACTTTCTCAATGTTCTTCCTATTTACAATTAGTGACGACGTATATATATATGTGTGTTTGTGTGTGCGATCGCATATTAAAATGGAAAAAAATGAAACATTGAGGACTAATGGGATCACTAGAGTATTTTACATGAAAATTAAAAAAAGGAAACAAATCTTATGACAAAAGACCATTTCTAAAATTTTATAAGCATATATATGTTTGTTTATGCAAACACGTGTTTGGTGAAGATCACACGATCAAATGTTAATCGTGTGAATACTATGTGTATGTAAGTAATATATGTGTTTAGAGAGGTGACACTGTACCACTGTGTATGGTTTATCTTTTTTCTTTGTTAAAATAGCTGATAGAATTTATAAAGGCGTGTATCTGAGTCATTTAAGATTCTTTTTCGTCTCCTCCGGCTTATAAGCACGGGTGTGCAACATATACGTTCTTGGGTATTTCAAGTTCGCTGGGTTGATCTTTCTAGCTTTAGGTTGTATATTCACGTCGTTTTATAGGAGTTCTAAGTTCGCATAGACTTGTTAATTTGACATAAACTTGCTACATTTGAGACCTTTTTGGAAGAAAGAGGAAAGGGAATCCCAACGAAGCTGAGAAAGAAAGAGGGTAGTTCATTCGAGCCAGTTGAATTTAGAGTTCGTCCAAATCGCAACTCGTACAACACTACAATATTAAGATCGATCGTTTACTCTCGTTTTCAATCGCCTACCTTACATTACTTCTGATAAAGCGCAGACCACTTTTCTGAAAGGTCACCTGTATGGTATTTATTAACCCCTGTCTACCATACATTCTGTTAAGGACGTACAACCAAGAAGTAAGTTTAAACTAATATAGGGTGTCCCAATAAAATGTATACACTCTTTAAACTATCTGAACTTTCTACATGAATACGCTATACAACGTTCTCAAGAGATGTTTAGTAATACAGAATTGCACTTCCAGCAGGATGGAACACTTCCCCACTATCATCATGGCATAAGAGTATATCGTGATAGTCACCTGCGAAACAGATAGGTAGGATGAATAGAAAGTATCGAGTATTGTCCACGCTTACAAGATTAGACTCCCTCCTCATGGATTTTCTCTTTTGGGGGGGCTGGGGGGCTGGGGGGTTGGAGGGCATGTAAAAACCAGGGTTCACACCACAAAACAAGCTACAATGAATGAGTTGAAAGTAACCATTAAAAGAAGATGTGTCAACATACTAATTGAACTTATTAGGAACGTTTTCGATTCAATCAGTGAGCGTTGTAGCTGTTTATGGACCACAATGGCAAACAATTTTAACACGTTCGATAATTAGCTGGTTTTTATATTTGTTAACAGTATTTTGATATATGACACTTTTCTTTCTTATAATAAATGTTGTTTTTTTGGCCATTTAAAGAGTGCATACATTTTATTGGCACACACTGTGTATCAAGTAAGTGACATAACAACTAATATTAAACGTCAGTTCTAAGCGATATCTTTTGGAGTTTCTGTTTTATTACAGGCGATAACATCTAAAAAAATATAAATAAACACTTCTACCGGCCATGGTTGTAAGGATAAGAACAATTAATACAGTGGATTTAATAGTATGTTAATTTCGGAATTCTATGAGATCCCAAATTCGGCATGAATATTTCCGAGTATAACAAGAATATTTTCACGTTCTAAACAAAGATACTGAAGTAGATCATTGCTTACATCAGTCGAAACGTTGTTATTACTTGGCCTTCGGGACAAGATCAAAGTGTAGTATCTGTTCCGGCAGATACTGCACTTAAGATAATTTGATACCAGTCAATGGAGGGGAAACCCTCTATACTGGGACAATTATTATTTTTGGTAACCAGAGTGACCCCTTTTAGGGGAGCTGGTTTTTACCTCACATTAAAAACGGCCTTGTGCCTAATTTGCTCAGTGGGGGAGCAAATAAATACCATCTGTTCCGGCAGATACTGCAAGCAAAGACCATATGTGGGGGCAACTCCACATATAAGACCTTGGTCAATGTAGGGGCAACCCTTCATACCAATTGTCACTATCCAGCTCCCCTACTCCCCGGGGAGTTGGTCCCCATTTCCCCTTCACTCCTCACTTTAAAAATCGGCCTTGTGCCTAATTTGCTCAGTGGGGGAGCAAATAAATACCATCTGTTCTTCAGATGCTGCACTTCTATTTCTTGTTCTCTTTCGGTGGAGGAGAAATCCTTCACGACTGAGACAATTTTTATTTTTGTACCTTTTCTCCACGTTTAAAAAACGACCCTGGTGTCTAACTCTGTCCCGTGGGGAGGCATAGTAAATAGGTACATCAGTCGAAACGTTGTGAATGTGATAAATGATATCGAAATAGTAGTACGGTTTATTTATCTTTCGTCCAAAAAATAAAAATGTCTAAAATATTTAAAAATGAAAACGCAGTGATTAACTGAATCGTGATTTTAGCGGCGTTTTCTTTTGAAGACTTATTTTAATATATAATAATTCCTTCACCAATTTTATTTCTTTATTTCCTTTCACGGCATCTTCGCTTGTCAAGCCAGCTATTCCAATTGTCAAACGGTTGGATCATGGCGGACTTGACATCAAGTGAATAAAAAAAAACAAGCAGGAACACAGGAACAAAACACGCAATAATAATAAGCCGAACTGATTGACGCGAAGGAAACAAATTGTTAAAAGACAGTGAATGTGAACACACCCACATAAATACACACACATATAGATGGCTAGAGAGATACATAGGTATGCAGATAGATATTTAGAAATAACGAGAAAGAGATGGAAAAGGCAATAGATAGATACAAAGATACAACTAGAGGCAAAAAGAATATATATACAGTGGCGCCAAAAAAGAAAATTCGCACTTGCCATTTTTTTAAAACCGCAAATGTAAGCTAAAGTTCATGTAACTATTTAAACAACCTATACCTCATTTGATTCACCTTTTATCCCTTTATACTTTTACCTATTCGAATTTGTACTTTTAATTGCAGTATCCCAGTGTTCATGCCAATTTAAAACATTAACTTCAAATCGAGAAGACAAAAAGAAACTCCGCAGCAACAAATGAGCTTTAAAGTAGCTTAGAATATTCACTTTTCAAGCAACAAAGCATCTCTAATCGTAATTGTTGTTGTTCTAGTTTATAAAACATAGCATTTAGTCCATATACATCGACTTTTTCTTAATGATTGTCAGGAGCTCATTGATCTCCATCTTTCTGTTTTATCCAATCGAGAAATCGGTCGCAGATTGAAATGTGATGAGAAAACGGTACGGATAACGGTGAAAAAGTACCAAAACGCCGGCAGTATTCGTGATGGCCCTAAGTCTAGTCATCCTAGGTGATAGAGGTTCAATTTTCGTGTGGGGCTTATTAGTGCCAATGGTCCAGTCCCTTATAGTTCGCTTGCAAGGTCGTATTTATTTGACCAAGTACATTAATATGTTGACTGGGTATTTGTTTTACTGTACATTGGCCGGGATTTGGATGATAATCTCATCTTCATGTAGGATAATGCTCTGCCAATATCAAGAGGTCGCTTGAGGAGCATGATATTCCGTGTTTGGATTGGCCTGTACCATTTCGAGACCTCTATCCTATCGAAAACGTATGGCATTACATCAAACAAAAGCTGCGCAATGAAAAACTTCAAATCTAGAAGAACTTTGAAAAAAAATAGAGAGAAGTGAGATGCCCTTTCACCGGACTATTGCCGCAGACTAATTCAGCAATATCCCCAAAAGATTGCGGGCTGTCAAATTGCAGAATGGCTATGCTACTAAATATTAACTATCTGATTGTGTTCCTGTTGCATTTGTGTTGCATTAAAGTTTCAAACTTACATTAAACAACAATTTTCTATTGTGCGGAGTTTCTATTTTCCTTTTCGATTTGAAGTTATGTTTTAAATTGACGTGAACACGTGAATACTTGAATTAAAAGTCAACTATGAACAGGTAAAATTATAAATGAATAAAAGACGAATCAAATGATGTATAAGTTGCTTAACGAGTTACATTAAATTTAGCTGAAATTTGAGGTTTTTGACAAAAATATATAATAGACTACCCGTGACCCGTTGGGTCAGTATGTTATACTAGCTATGGAATTAATGTATAAGCGTGACACTTGTGACGTAAAGAAAATAATTTTTGTGGCATAATAGATACATTTCTATGAAAGTATATTATAAATGAAAAAAAAGAATATAGATAGATTTCTATGAGTCGTTCTGTTTATAATTGTTTATTTTTGAAAAGAAAAACTTACAGCCATTGAATTATAAGTGGTTTGCCATACTTATAGGTAAATATGCACTATTAAAATTTTTATATATCGTTTAATTTAAACGCGAAAAAAAAGACAATTGGGACGCTGAAAACGTACACAGTAAAACAATACGTTGTAAAATGCTCTTATGGTTGTTAAAGGTTAAAGTAGATTTATTTGTGAGAAAATTGCGTTAAAATAACTTAAACGTAATACGGAAATGAACGATGTAAAAAATGCAGAAAGTATTAACAATTATTTAGATAATGTAAACGCGAAAAAACATACAATTGAGACGCTGAAAACGGACACAGTAAAACAATACGTTGTCAACGGGTGAAAGTTGATTTATTTATAAGAAAATTGCGACAGTATACTCGTAATACAGAATAGTCAAAACATCCTCACCCTTCCCATATTAAATAATAATTTCGAAATAATAACGTTAATATTTCAGTGCGCAGGTCCAAATCTGCAAAAGAAGCGATTTGTGTTTATTTCTTTACAGTGTTATGGGTTAATGTTTATGCGCGCATGCGCAACCGTTTGTCGTAAACCGGAAAGTGTGTTACATCACTCGTTACAAGGTCATTTGAGTTTTATAATTATGTATATATATAATTATTTATATATATATATAATTATGTATATATATTACTAGAAGGTCATGGCTTATCAATGTTCAAATGCTACCTCAGGATAAGTGTTAGTGACCGGTGAGACAGATGGCCCGTGATACAACACAATGATTGTCGATAATAGTTGATATTGGGTAGAATTTGATTATTTAAGAGGACGGCTCATCAAAAAATACTTATTTTAGGCTTTTAAACGATCAAGTTATAGTACGCAGGAAAGAAGTCTCGTAGTATTATGTTTCACAGATGGGTAGTTCTTGAAAAGAAACTACTCATAAAATGTTCTTTTAGTTTTTGGCACATACAGAAAGTAAGAGAGATTATTGAGAGCTGTAGTAGCTAGTCTATATATGTATACAAATAGTAGTTAGATTAAGTTATATATATATATATATATATATATATATATATATATATATATATATATATATCAACGTTGAGCCTGGTCAGTACTAAATGGGTGACCATTTGGGACTTCTAGGTGCTGTATGTGCTCTCTGCTTATCTCGGCATCGTTTCCAGTTGTTCTGGTCTTCTCCTTCCCACTGGACCCAAACAGTGTCGATTCAGGAGAGGTGTGGTTAGTGATTGCGCGACCCTTGCCTTACAATTACACGCGCAACTGCCCCTATAAGGTAACCTTTGTCTTTCAAGACTGAACGGAGGCATCGATCGATATATAGGGAGATAACCGAAGGGAAGGAGAGATATGGAGAAAAAGAGAGAAAATATGTTTTTCTAAATGTTGATTCCTGTCTAACGTGAAAATTTATTTGTAACCGGCTGCGTTTGGCAGCTAAGAAATGTCCAAGGAATAGTGGCGCGTTGTTTTAAGAATCAGAAAATAGATAGGAAAAAATGTTGGGTCAGAGAGGAAGCTGAGGAGTGAAATGTATTTATGGCACTGCCCGCAATTCTAACCAAATGTAGAAATTTGAAGACCAGAGATGGACATTTTCTGTGTCTTATTTTGTATAAAACCAATTTCGATCTCTCTACTCAAAGTTGTTACTTTATTCACGCTGAATTAATCCAAAGTTTTGTAAATCTACTTTTTTATTAATCGAATGTTTCCTTTTTTTAATTGCTCACATCGTTTAGTTCTATACAGGGTGACCCCCAAAAAACGGGTCCCAACTCTAATTAGGCACCGTTTCTTAGTCTTTTGTCCGAACGAAATGAAACTTTGGTCATAACTAGTTTATTATATTAAAAACATCACATCAAAACACTAGGGTCTTTGGCCTTTTTTCTCTGTTGACTGTAAAATACTCAAAAAACAATTGAATGTCTCTGTTTTTTAGGTCACCCTGTATAAATTGAATATCCATTAGAATTAGAATTAAACATGCTTCTCGTTTTGCTAGGGAAAAAATACGATATACTTGTTGTGTTTGTGATGTGAAAAGGATATCCTTGTGGTTTTTTAGAACGAAAAAAGCCGTTCGCATTCAAAGTATATATAGTGCTATGGAATGGAATATGTGAGATTCTTTGACATCAAATATCCGTTGGACATTTGAAAAGATATAATGCATGTTTTGTTTTTTAAGAATATATATATATATATATATATATATATATATATATATATAGCTGTTATGATTTAAATGTTAAATGCGTAGTTGAAATTAAATGTGTGCTTTTTGGATTCTATTATTTAGTGATTGGTTATATATATCAATTATTATACTTATTATTATATGGTGTAAATTCAACGTGTCTAAAATTAAGTTATGTTCTTAAGACACACGTTAAATACATAGAGACTGAGATGTCTTCTCTTCTAAACAGCCTCTTTCACAAAGCCGTTGTTAATCGCTCTCTTCAGTATCCTTATGTTCATAGTAGGGGATTGACTCAACTTCAATCTCTTGAACCCCTCTTGTAAGACATTCAGAGCAAAAACTCACCTAACCACAACAAAAACACCATCTCTCTCTTTCTATCCTGCAATCTCTCTGTCTGTCTGTCTCTGTAAATAAAAAAAACAACAAAAACAATCGTGACTTCCATGAAAAAGTGCCTTTCTAAGAACATCTCATCACTGGAAAACTAAATCACTACAAGGCTGCTTACAAGCCGTCTCAAGTTTAATATAAATAAATACTTGTTGAATCGTCCTTTCGGACAATTAATTCTTCTTAATAATATCCCACTCATTTCATCCATCGTTTTTAATCCTCTCTTGCTGGCGATAATTTAATTAACTCTTATTATCAAGTGACACTTCAGGTGTTGATAACGATTACTCAAATGTTAACAGTCACACATAAAATAAAACATTGAACATCAACTACAATCGATAGTGACGCAATACAATGCAGACAGTTCTAAAGACTATCATTATTATCTCTTTTCGATGTAGACGGTTGCATCATCTAACTATTATATTTTTACTTAAATGCAAACATGCATCCGTACAATAATGTCAATTAATATATGACATATAAAGATATATAAGTTGTTTCTTTGTAATTCTGCGTCTATTTTATCAGTAAATTAACGATCCATGTTTTTGAAATGGTATTTGCGTTTATCAATTCTGTTTCTTTCGTTACTCCTTAAAGAAGGTCGTTAAGTTTCGCCATAAACGTGGAAGATGCAGTATTTATAAATTTTCTAGCTGAACCCCGTGAACATTCCGCGATCGTATTATTCATTAAAATTACATTCTGTTATGAAATAAAAGAATTCCAATCCTAATATAGTTTCACTTGATATTGAACTATCTGAGCCTGTGTACCAGCGTTTCCTGTGAAAATTGAGTCAATCAAGAAAAGAAAAAAAAAAAGATTCTCACACTCCTGAAACCCATAAAAATATTTATTCGAATACCCCCCCCCAACTTTTTCTGTACATATAAAAAAATCGTGAGTAATTTGTCTTGTTTTGATTGAAGGATAAAAATTCAGAGTTGAATTAAAATTGAATCTAATATTAGCTCTGAAATATATATTTAATAAAAAAATAGATGAAGACAATGCAATATGCTGTCAATCCGATTTTCGAACTAGTGATAATACGAATGATTAAAATATTTGAAGATCGCTATTTAAATTGCAATCAAAAGCACAGTTTTATGTTTATTGAAAATGTTCGCAAGGTTTTTAGCAGTAGGTAAGTGTAATATGTGAGTTGTGTAAATGTTCTATTTGAACACTTGTTATTTTCGAAAGCATATTATTTATTTTGGGCTCCAATTGTATCATACTAGCAAGCTGCCCAGCGTTTCCCAATCTAAAATACGTTTAAATATGATATTTTAATTTATGCAGATTTCGTATTTATGTCGTGTAGCGGGGTTCATATTGGAACAACATATAACGGAGACGCATAATACAGAGATAACGACGATGATGACAATACTGAGGGAGAGAGATTTATATTCTTGGTACCTCATAACGTCTGTGATGATAATTCTTGGGAACTTCATATTATTAAAAGAGATCTGAAACATTTATACAGTTCTTGTTAACACAGATGAGGTGGGATACATTAGTGATGATGATGGGGACATTACTTGGAAGGGGGCTATACAAGAGTCCGTTTATAGATGATAATCAAAACACATTTACCTTGGAATGATGACACGACGAAAACCATATATTGAATATCCAAATATTTCTAAATGAATTAACAATCAACCGCATTTCTAGAATTTCAATTTATCCATTATTTTTTAACACTTGCCTACAGGTTCGACTCTAACCTTTTCCTGATATCATTTTCACTTATCTAGTCTGCCTTCTTACCTACATGAGAGGGGGACAGCCCTTCTTATGTAACATTTATTATTATAGATTCAATCATCTATCGATCAATGTATTGTTTCAAAAATATATAGGACTTGGGTGCTGTTAAGTTTGGAGACATTGTGTTGAACAAAGATGGCGGCGTAGTTTAGGTCAGTAACCAAGATGGCGGCCAAGAATTAAATACGGTCCGTGACGTAGTTAACCTCTTAAGTTCTGAGATATTGTGTTGAACAAAGATGGCGGCGTAGTTCAGATCAGTAACAAAGATGGCGGCCAAGAATTAAATGCGGTCCGTGACGTAGTAAACGGCGAACTAATTGAATCCAATTTTTATAATAATTTTGGGACGTTTTCTTTGGTTGTTTAGCACAGCCGTTGATTATAAAAATGATTGGCAAACCCATTCGTCTCATACCCCCATTAGTCCTCTGATGGGGAAGGTCTTCTAGCGGCTTAGGCTGCAGGGAGACAGGGTAGTAGTACTCATTAAGGATTCGTCACTTGACACTAAGCCCAACAGGTGAGGGGCCAGGAACCGGCCCAGCACCTGTTGGACTGAGGTACGCCGTCTGGGTAATACCTAGGAGGTCCACCCTCCCAGGCCTTGCTACTGGGCTTTCCGGTCGAGTAAGTTCATTGCTTTCTGCTTTAGTACCTACTACCGGGGAATGCCGACGGGGTTACTCAGGCAATTTTTATAATTGCAGGAGAGCCCCTCCTTTAGGGGAGCCTGCTGGATCCCCACTTTCCGGCCTTGTGCCACATTTTGGCGAGGTGGGGGGAAAATAAATAACTACCCCCCATTAGGAATCTAATGGGGATGGTCTCATAGTGGCTTCAGCTGCAGGGAGACGGGGTAGTAGTACTCGTCAAGGATTCGTCACTTGACACTCAGCCCAACAAGTGAGGGGCCGGGAATCGGCCCAGCACCTGTTGGACTGAGGTACGCCGCCTGGGTAATACCTAGGGGGTTCACCCTCCCAGGCCTTGCCACTGGGCTTTCCGGTGTAGTAAGTTTATCGCTTACTGCCTGAGGCGCCCCTACCGCGGAATGCCGACGGGGTTACTCAGGCAATTTTTTCAATTGCAGGAATGCCCCTCCTTTAGGGGATCCTGCTGGATCCCCACTTTCCGGCCTTGTGCCACATTTTGCCGAGGTGGGCGGTAAATAAATAACTACCCCCATTAGTTCCTCAGGCCTTTCTGTCAGCTTGGTTCGTATTTTGCGCTCTGTTATTTCTATTATTATTATATATTATCTTTTATTGTTAAATTTGTTACTATATTTGTTAATCCTTGTTATTGCTTTTTGAACCCAAACTTCTTCCATTGGAGTGGGAATTATTACTCGTCGACAATGGCGTTAGCCAGTTGTCCGACGCCGGAGGATGACACCAAAACAAAAAAATGGAGCAACCAAAAGAAAAGTCGGATGGGCTAAGCCACCTACTGTCACTATTAACGTGGAAGAATTCATTGCTAAAGCCAAAGAATGTACGGAGTTTGTCACCGAAAAGGGAATCATACTCGAGCAATCAAGAATCGAAGAATTCTCGAAAAAAACAATCCTGCTATTCGTCATTGATCGGAAATCCAAAAAATGAATAAGATCTACCAAAGAACAAGTCACAAAATTGATAGCAACAGTTAATATGAGACCAGAAAGTATAACTAAATGCAAAGGGTACAACACCTGGAGCACTTTGTTTAAAACACCGGAAGACTGCCTAAATCTATCTAAAAAAGAAATCATCACAAAAAACTTTATTCTCAGAATGGAGTACAGTCTCAGTTTTCGAAGTCCCCGGTGTTGTGCCGGGAGAATTTCTATGTGCCTTTTTTCTTCAATATGGAGACATAACGAACGCAACAGAGGACAAATTTAATGGATCATGTTCCTTTGACATCCTGTTAAAATCGAACACTTTTTTAAAAGTATCTTACTATCTGGAAGCTGGCCTGGAGAAACTAACCATCGTAGTAGCAGGCCGTAGACCGGCATGTTGGATATGTGGGGAGGTAGGGCACCTGACTTTTACTTGTCCTACCGTGAAGCCGAATCAACCAAACCCTAAAAATAGGGTTCTGGAACACCTTAAACCTCCCAAGATAGGAGAAGCCACTAGAGATGGCACCGACCCCTCACCATCACTACAAAAAGAGACAGCAGCAAAGACACTAACCCCCGACGAGTTTGAGGCCAAATTTAATACCCCTAATAAATCCCCTCAAAAAGATGGTTGGACAATTGTACAGAAAAAGAATTCTCCCCCACAAAAAAAACTTACGCTAAATCCCTGACAAAAGCGGGAAAAATCGAAGCAATCTCTAGTAAAGACCCGGGGGGGGGGGAAACAAATTTAAAGAACTAATTAACCTAAAAAAAATCTTGACAACAAAAAATCCAAAGAGAAAGTTCCCGGATTCACTTTTCCCTAAATCTGGTTTAATAACCAAACCCACCTCTTCCCCTAACAAAAAACTCTCCCCAGCAGTAAAAGCACCGGTCCCTGTAAATTCCCCAACAAAAAACCCTAAAAAAAAACTATGACAACACTAGGATCCCCAAAGAAAAAACAAACATCTCCCAAACCCTCTCCTTTTACTACTCCCTGTAATACGCCCCAAAATACACCCCCTGACCCCCCAATGAAAATAGACATGCCACCGCCTCTCACCCGCCTACCCCTGTCCCAAGTGCCGATAAAAAAGGCAAAGGAGTCCTTCCGTCGAAAAAGAAACGAGAAAAAACTAAGATGGCCTTGAGATTAGCTACGTTGAATGTCCGAGGGTTGAGGGACGCCTCTCGTAAACTTCGAGTTGCACGTGACCTTCAACGCCTCGGTGTGGATATATGTTGTTTACAGGAAACTCACTTTATTCCAAGTGATTATCAGGGTGTGCTCCTTAGAGACTTTCAGCTCCACTCAGCACATTTTGATACCCACGCAAGGGGGGTTACCTGGCTAGTTAAGCGCACTCTTGATGCGTCGTGTGACCCTACTTATGCAGATCCGGAGGGAAGATTGCTCGTTCTGGATGTTACCGTAAAGGATGTGGCATTTCGTTTTATTGGGGTTTATGTGCCCAATAACCGTACTGAGCTAGTTTCCTTTTTTTCCGCGAATCGAGCCCTTCATGAATTCGTCTCGTCGGTTAGTTTAAGCGGGAGACTGGAACGCGGTCCTGGATTACGAGTTAGATCGCGGGGTTAATACCACAAGGAGTACGAACCAGAACCGGGATGCTAAAGCGTTTCGAGAATTTGTTGACAAGTTTGATCTTGTCGATAAATTTCGAAACGAAAAACCCGGGGATTTAGCATGGACTCGGACAGGAAGACGCGGCCCCGATCCGGTGCAACTTTCGAGTTACATCGATCGGTTCTTAGTTAGGAGAGTCGACCTAGGGCTTTTTATACAGTCCCAGTTTTCATAATATAGTTTTTCGGACCATATGCTTGTCCGGGTTCGAGTAAACTTAGATAGTGTTAAACCTAGGATGACTTGTTACTGGAAGTTCAACACGTCTTTGTTCGATGTGAAGGAACAGCTTCTACTAACAATACAGAGGGAATTGACGGGGCTATCATCGGGAATAAGTTGTGGGGTAACCTAAAAAAGTCATTAGGCCCTTCGCTGCTGATTTTAGTCGCCGGCTTAACCTTAGTTCTAGAGCAGCGAAAGAGGCACTTGAAGATAGATTAGAAAGGGCGATGGAGGAGGGTGATAGTGCTAGCTGTACTATAGTTAAGGCTGAACTGGACTCCTTGGATAACAGGAAGGACCCGGTATTACTAGTTAGGACTAGATTAAAAAGAGCGCCAAAAGCGGCAACAAATATGGCCGCGTCACTGCGTGCGGAGCAGTTTCGACGTTCTGCTGATCGACACATCGACAGTGTCACATTGCCGGACGGACGAACCGTAACTTCGGGTGACGGAATCTTGGATGGTTTTCGAACTCATTTTCAGGAACTTTTTACTAAGGAGCCCGGTTTGACTATTGAACAGTTTGACACCTATTTAGCCAACTTTTCTTGCCTTGAGGCGACCGAAGGGGCTAGGTGTGAAGGTAGCATAACAGAGGAAGAAGTCATTGAGGTCTTGAAACAGGTCGGGCTAGACAGAACCCCTGGGATTGATGGTCTGCCCTACGAGGTGTATTTGAGGCTGTCGCCCATTTTTATTCCTTTGCTGACTGTACTTTTTAACTCCTGGTTTAGGAACGGGTGCATACCTCAGTACTTTACCAGGAGGATCATTAAATTGTTACGCAAAGATAAAAATGATGTTAAACAGAGCTTGTTCTCATTTTCAAATATCGACTGAAAATGCGACTTAAGCTGGAGAAGGTGAAACTCGCCCCCGCAAATTTCAACGACAGGTGGGTGAAAGTTTCGCGACTGTGTGGAATGAATGGAGCTAATCTTGAGTTCGATTTTTTAGTTTGCTTAGGTTTCAAGGATTTTGAGTGACCTGAACAAACATAGACATGCATCGGACCACCTAGAATAGGCTAGTTAGGCATTTTTGTTCGTTTTTTAACTTAGCTAGTGTATGCACGTTATCATCGTCCCAATCCCTTTTTAGTTTGCCCGTCTCATCGCCCCTCGGTTTTTTTCCCTCGTTTGGTTCGATAATCCGCACTCCCGGCACCATTAGGTGACGGATAGACTGTTTTGTCAGTGATGTAGGCCATTTTTATGGTGTTTTAATAAAGTCAGTTTTCGTGGGACCTACATCTTTTCGACTGACAAAACTTTCTATCCGCCACAATTATTAGTGAGGGGGTTCTTTTTACTAACCACTTTTTGTCATTTGTATATATCTTATTCGTTATTGTAAATAAGATTTTTATCCCCCCCCCCCACATCATGTATATATATTTGTAATTTTCGGGGTTTTTAAGTAGGATATCCACAGAGTGATTCTGGTATTTTGGTGCAAGGTTCTAGTAAAGTTAACGTTATATTAGTTAGGTCCACACTAACCCCCAGGCCCCCTTTTTGGCCTTGTGCCACATTTTTATTGTAAATTTTATTTACGAATAAAATAAATATCGTTACACATCACATCTCTGTTGTTACCTAGCATCTTCTTTCCTCTTCTGATGCGAAGCATTAGGCTTCGAAATACCATGGAGTCAGAAACATTTTACATGTACCCTCAGTTTGAATTTAAACTAATACATACCTCTTCAGCCTCATTATTTAGATTCTGAGTCACGCCCATACGCATATAAATAGTAAAAAAATAACGTTCTTTAACATATAGATGTAGACTTATGTATGTAAACACGTTTAGTCCTGTCAAGGATAACTGTTTAGTTTTCAATTTTGACCCCTTAGAAAATGAATTTGATGGTTGAAACCCGAATTGAAAGCGTGCTACAGGTCCAAACGCGCTATATCTTAAGGACTTTCAAGGACTGAAAGCTTTCGTTGTTGTTCTTTTTCTTTGCAAAAGTTGAATATACGTGACCTCGTGTTGATATTTCGCAGATATATGCCGATGTTGTCATTCGTACACAGAAGAACTTTTCAATGGGAGCTGCTTAAGTGGCTGGTAATCCAGTGTTGACAAAATTAGCAGAAGCTCTTAAAGCACGATTCATAAAATTCAAAATGTAAAAAAGCAGATAAACTGTTTTGAAAATGCAACCACTTTATTAAGTGAAAAATAAATATTTTAAATGAGAAAAACAGATGTTTTATTAAATGAGGAAAACGGATTGTTCTTTTTTTGTCTACTTTAAATAGGGAAATACAAATAAAGATTAATCAGATATATTGCTTCTGGAGACAACTCCGAAAAATCGACTAGATAACTTCGTATATTATTATATACTAGCAAGTGTACCCGTCGTTGACTGGGTTCAAAAACAGCCTACAGAAAATGGACTCTGATTTATGAAAGTATGATAGGTTATGAAAAGGAAGGGTTGTAAAGGGATAGCTTCGAATTTGGGGGTATCAAAAGCAAAGCAAAATATGATGAAAGTAAAAATAAAATAGATAGACCCCATAATTTATTATACTATACATGTTCACACTGAAATACTTATCACAATATTCTGTGGATCTATATTAAAAAAACTTGTTAAACTTTGTGACATATTTCCATTCTTTGGAGGTCAGGCGCGAACGAACGCCCCATAATTGTATTATACCATATTTCTTCAAATTGAAACATTATTATCAAAGTTTACTTACGCAGATAGATATGAAAAATCTTTATTAAAGTTTGTACCTATTTCCATTCTATGGAAGTCAGGCTCGAACGCAGACCTCACAATTTTATTATACCATCCCTATTTAAGTTAAAACATACTTATCAAAGTATTCTTATGTACATCTATATCAAAAACACTTGTAAATGTTTTTTTTTAATTTTAAAATTTTTTATTTCCATACTTTGTGGACCAGGCGCGAACGCAGACCCCACAATTTTAATGAATCATCATTATGCCAGATCAAACATACCCATTCCTGTGTCTCGATACACATTCTATAATTATATGTAATCATTTTAAAAAAATAGTCAACCATATAGGAGCCTATTCGTGACCAGACCCCCACACCCCCGACAGACACATACACACACATTCCCCTTTATATCATAGATTATGTAATTATCATAATAACGTATGAAGTCTACTGTCTTATCATATCGATTCCAAGTAAAAAAAATAGAAAACGTAATAGAGTAAGAAAAGGCATGACCAGAATAAACCAAAATACACAATACAAAATGAAAGCGTAAAATTGGCTGGTCAGAATCAAATACCAATTCATTAGATAAATTTCAATCGAAGACCTCCCTAATCCCACAATATAACTTTATATATTATTTTATGATATATAATTATCATAGTACGAATGAAACACTACTTTATCTCTTCATATCGACTAATTCCCATACTAAAGAATAGAAAACGTAAAACATTCCAAAACATGAAATGGAAAAAAAGAAAACTCAAATACAGTTTTGTAATAAAAATATACAATACAAAAGGTAAAAAGTAAAATTGGCCAGTCAGAATCAAAGAACGATTCATCTAATTAATTTCTAGGGAAGACAACCCCGTAAATCCGACAAGAACTTTACGTATTATTATACGTTAGATAATTATCATAGTAACGAATGAAAGATTCCTGCATCTCTTTATATCGACTAATGTTCCATAGTAAAGAATGGAAAACGTAGAAGATGTAGAAAGATGAAACGGAGTAAAAAGTGCCTTCGTTTCATCTTCGTTGCTGGAGGGTAGGAAATACACTCTGCTGCATCTTGAACAAACAAACAAAAATCCTTTCCCTGCAGAGACACATATCGGTAAAGGAAAGCGCACAAAACAAGATTATAAAATTGAAAAAAAAAAGAATAATCTTTAAATGTAAAAAGAAAATAGCATGTTAAAAATCGGATAAAAACAAGAACTATTTTATTATTATTTTATTATTTTTCGATATGCATGTATTTATACGTAATCAATATAACACAGTTCTCCAGGCACATTAAATATATGAGGAATATGTGTGCGCATGTGCGATTAAAAGATTCGTATTAATAATAGTTCCAGTTTTTCTTTCTTTATTTCAGTTAAATATATATTCAACTTAAAAACTCAGCTATATGCTATGCATTTTTTTGTTATATTCACCTAAAACGAGGAAAATTGGAACTGGAACGTTAGAGAATACTATTTTTAGGGGAAAGATTTGTAATGATTTATAATGAGCACACTAAGTGTTGAGTTTTGCAGTAAGCTGTTTGTAAGTTACATTTACATTACTGTTGGGTTGTCGGGGAACGGAGAGTATTGAGGAAATGTAAAAGACAAGCAGCCCGACGAAAAAAGTTATCAGAGGTTTGTACGTACGATATCAAATCAATAATAGTTTTTGTCGTTTTGTGATATATATATATATATATATATATATATATATATAAAATATATAAAATAAATTAAACTGAATTAAAGAAATAAAATTGTAAGATGGTCAACATCAATCATTCATTATATATATATATATATATATATATATATATAATGAATGATTGATGTTGACCATCTTACAATTTTATTTCTTTACTTCAGTTGACATTTACAAATGTCTACTGAATTAAAGGAATAACATTGTAAAATGGCCAAAATCATAAACTTCGGAATATAGACTTTTGTAATTCATTCATTATATTGCTCTCTAATAACATTGAGCTTCTTAAATAAGGATTAGTGTATATTATAAGGAAAAAAGTATATTTCCAT
This sequence comes from Euprymna scolopes, assembly GCF_053919585.1. Taxonomy (NCBI): domain Eukaryota; kingdom Metazoa; phylum Mollusca; class Cephalopoda; order Sepiida; family Sepiolidae; genus Euprymna; species Euprymna scolopes. The sequence goes on from NC_136485.1 coordinate 126,809,232, forward strand.
ATATATATGTATGGAAATATATATATATATATATATATATATATATATATATATATATATACATATATATATATATATATATGGCAATTTTTCGTCTTAATATGTTCATGACCGTCGTGTAAATGTTCATGACCATTCTCATCAGAGTTGCTGGGTGAATCGTCAGTAACAATGAAACCACACCCATTAACCAGAAAGTGACTTTACATGCCTGCAGGTGACTTGCACAATCAGCCACATATGTGAAAGACAAGATGGAGTAATAAAACGTGTTTTGCCTCTGCCTCCGTTTTTCTACTCTCTCTGTCGTGGACATGTATTTTCTCCTGATATATATATATATATATATATATATATATATATATATATATATATATATATATATATATATATATACACACATATATATAAAGGCCCAAAACCCAAAGACCTAAAACCCAGCAGGAAGCGACCTTCTACTAATGGAGGCGACAATGAGCCGCCTCCTAAAAAAGACAACACTATCATGAATGTAAGTTTAAAAATAAGACTGTAAGTACAAATACTAATTAACAAGAATAAAAAAGCATTGGAAATGCAAAAGGATATAGGGATGGTATGCCAAAAAGTATAAAAACAAGATAGCTATGAATGGCTAGGCACATGGAAATAGAATTGCATCCAAAGTATAGCCCTATAGCTTTTCTCCAATCTTCATTCCGTGCCATCATTACGGTTGTAAAAAGCTATAGGGCTATACTTTGGATGCAATTCTATTTCCATGTGCCTAGCCATTCATAGCTATCTTGTTTGTATACTTTTTGGCATACCATCCCTATATCCTTTTGCATTTCCAATGCTTTTTTATTCTTGTTAATTAGTATTTTTACTTACAGTCTTATTTTTAAACTTACATTCATGATAGTATTGTCATTTTTAGGAGGCGGCTCATTGCCGCCTCCATTAGTAGAAGGTCGCTTCCTGCTGGGTTTTAGGTCTTTGGGTTTTGGGCCTTAGGAGTTGCCTTTTGGTCCTCCATCGGTTCTATATTACATAGAGAGTGCTACCGCCTCTCTGATAAAACAGTTGGAGTATTATAAAGTTCTAAAATGTTCATACCTTCACTATTAAATTTTTCTTGGTTCATTCTTTGGCGTTTTGGCAAAGATTTGGCAGTTTTGATATTTATATTTATAATAGTTTGTGCATGAGGCAGCTTTTTCCCCTTCGGATCCCTGTTATACCGTGCTTTTGAGTCAGCACGTGAGGCAGCCTTCTTTTTTTCTGGTTCTTTGTTATAAAGAGCACGTGAGGCAGCTTTTTCCCTCGGAATGCCTATACCGTGCTTTTGAGTCAGCACGTAAGGCAGACTTCTTTTTTTCTGGTTCTTTGTTTTAAAGAGCACGTGAGGCAGCCTTCTTTTTTCTGGTTCTTTGTTATAAACAGCACGTGAGGCAGCCTTCTTTTTTCTGGTTCTTTTTTATAAAGAGCACTTGAGGCAGCTTTTTTCTCCTCAGAATCCCTGTTATACCGTGCTTTTGAGTCAGAACGTGAGGCAGCCTTCTTTTTTCTGGTTCTTTGTTATAAAGAGCACGTGAGGCAGTTTTTTCCCCTCAGTATCCCTGTTATACCCTGCTTTTGAGTCAGCACGTGAGGCAGCTTTCTTTGCCTCAGGATTTGCATGATACTTTATTTTTATTATTTCAGCATTTTTCTGATAGTATTCTTTTTGCTCAGATAATACCTTGACTTTGTTTTTTTCATAGTCTATATTTCTCTGAGCTTTTTTACTACGTGCTGACTTTGGCATTTTTTATTAAATGTAAACATATAACACATGTGTATCTTACTATAATATTACTTATCTTATAGCAAGACAACTCTCGTAGAATTGAGATACTGCCCTGTCACCAATAGTTAAAGTGTGGAACGGTATATACACCAATAGTGTAGCTGTTATCTTTATATGAAGTCCTAATCAGTGACAGTGTGAGGTTACTTGGTTAATTTATTGGAGTTTATTTTAGAAAATTACTTGTTTTTATTAGTAGATTGTGTATAGTAGCCACAATATCTAGTTATTTTTGTGGCTAGGGCTTGGATTTTGATTCTTTTTGGTCAGCTTCCAGTGAGTTCTTAGAAGATGACTTTCTTGCAGTTTCTTTTGCGGTTAATTTAACTTATTTCCTTTGGCGTTTGGTGAGTTCTTAGAAGAACTGGTCTGATCTACTTTTCTTAGCGAGCGAAGAGATTCAGCTGCATTTAACAATGGTTGCTATAGTGTATTTTTGCGCATGCGTGAGAATTTCAAGTTTCCTCCTTATTTTTCAATAGTTTGACAGTAGTCATGTGTCTTTCTGCCAAGAGCGATAGACGCCAGTGTTAGCCGTGATCGTCTAGAGGTTAGGACCCCACGTTGTGGCCGTGCTAATCTAGTTTCGAATCCTGGTCACAGCATTGACATTTTGTACATATTTTACAGTCCAAAATCTGAAGAATTATTTGTTTTTATAACATTGTTTTTTTGACGTCGTACTTGTTGATAGGTTACTCTTATAACAATTTTGATCAACTGAGATAAAGATTTCGTGGTTTCATTAACGTTGGTGGGTTACTGTTAAAAGAAAAAACCTTAACGTTCACCTCAAATATTCAGCGTCCAAGAAATATAGGCCACTGGCAAACTGGAACGTCTGTGAGCATCCGGTGTATTATTTGGAGCTGTCCCTTTTGAGAGAAGTTCCGTGTTCGAAGTGGTCTGTCTACATTGGGTATATAGTGTTTAAAACTTGTTATTACACGTAATCTTATTTAATTATGGAGTTAGCTAAAAAGCGATGGGTCACTGCACTTCTCCGTGTAAAGAGCAGTCGATTGATGCTTGAACTGTTGTCAGAGACCGTTCGTACACCGAGATACATCGTCTCAAAAGAAAGAAGAAAGAAGAAGAAGAAGAAAGAAGAAGAAGAAAGAAGAACAATTGGCCATTTTTGTACCCTTTTTTTTCTCTCTTTTGACATTTTAACCGACGTTCTGACACTCGCTGGATTCGTAAGACGCTTCTCTGTAAGAATATGTGCTTTTTGAAACTTATAAGTTGATTTTAGTTGATATTTGGATAGTTTTGTTTTGTAGGCGTATATAGGCGTGTACAGGCCATCCCTATATAGAGAGTGCTACCGCCTCTCTGATAAAGAAAGTTATGGACAAAAATCAAATATAACCTATATATGAATTTATTTATCAGTTCATTAACGGAAAAAAAAAACTATATGGGAAGAGGGCTGATAAATGTTCTTCGATATTCTTATATCCTCTTTCACACACACACACACACACACACACACACACACACACACACACACACACATATATATATATATATATATATATTCGTAAAGCCTCGTTTATTTTAACTCCGAATGTTGAAGAGCCATGAAAACGTTGTAACAAGCGACCTTTTGTACTCTAGAAACTAAACGAAAAACTAATGCTGTTAATTTAATTGTTGGCAGCTTAGATAATTTACATAATCTTATGGGTGTAGTTTTTTTTCTTTTTTCTTTTTTTTTTGTTTTGAAGCTAAAATGAGAGAGATATATGTATTACTTACTTAAAATGTTGGATAAATGACGAGCAACGCCGGAAAATGTTTAATGTAGGTATACACATGCAATGTAAAAAATCGGCCGATGACTGACTTATGACGTCAACCTACATGCCGATCGGGATTTGGTCACATGGAAAATGACATGAAAACGAAAAAAATGAGACGTCCTACATTCTAACCCGGATTGCCATTTTAACCACCTTTTTTCGTTTATCGATTAAATTATTTGATCTGATTAGATAAATTAAGCACATAAATAAGAAAACTAGGGAGTCTTGCCTCATATACATTTCTCAAACATGCTTTATGGGGTGTTTAAAAGAAGGGAATAAGATAAATTCTTTAAGAGAAGACTTATCGGGATAATGCAAAGCTCAACAAATTGTATTGGAGCTTATATAGAAATAAAAATAGGACGTTATAAAATTATATATATATATACATATACATATATATCCTTATTCACTTATTCAATAAGGGTATACATCAATTGGGGTGTATGATAAGTGACAACTCTTTATACCATGGTATTTCGAAGCCTAATGCTTCGCATCAGAAGAGGAAAGAAGATGCTAGGTAACAACAGGGATGTGATGTGTAGCGATAGTTACATAAGGAGCAAAATAAAATATTTAGGGGAGTTAATTGATTTTAGTGATATAGGAGAAGTATGGTTTTTATTATATAATACAGGTTAGTTGGTAGGTATATGGCATTTTTTGTCATAGTGGGTTACATATATGTGTCTAAAATGTGTTATTAGACTCTTTGAGAGAATATAAGGTACGTTAGTTGAAGGAAGATGGGTTATAGCTATGGAAAGGGTTTTCATAAACTATGGGGTCTATGCTATATCGGTATATTTTAGAGGGTTACCTGTAAGTATAACAGTGCTTAAAGGAAATATAAATTATTAGGAATAACATTAAGATAATTAATGTGAGGGGATAAATTATAAAGGATACAATATAGGAAGAATTTAGTTGAATAAGATAGAAGATAAACAAATGGTAGAATACGTGGATGAAGATACAAACTATTATGGGATGAAAAGATATAAAAATATAAGAATTATATAGTGATAATAGATAAATGTAATAAGAGATATAAAGTTATTAAATATAGAGAATAAAAATAGGGGAATAAAATATACAAAATGGATATAAAAAATAAGTGCAAAAATATAAAGATCTGCATAGTCAAGTGACAACAAGAAAAAAAAATAAAATGAACATACGAAAACTGAGAATATATACAGTAGGAAAAGGTTCTTGAAAGCAAAGGGGGGGGAGATATTTTACAAAGATGTTTGCGTTCTTGTTGAGTGCAAAGCAGTATTGACATATAATAAAAACACCACTCGAATGAATGTATATATATATACAGGGTTTCCTAATAAAATATATAAACTTTAAATGACCATAAAACTAAGATTTGATATAAAAAAGAGAAGTTTCATTCATCAAAATATGTGAACAAATATAGAAAACAGCTAATAATCGAAAGTGTTCAAATTACTGGCCATTGTGATCTATAAACAGCTTACAGCGTTCACTGATTTAATGTAAAACGTCCCTAATCAGTTCAATTAGCATGTTGACACATCTTCTTTCAATGGTTGTTGTCAACGCATTCACGGTAGCTCATTTTGTGGTGTGAATCCCATGTTTAACATGCTCCCCACCCCCCCCCCCCCCAAAAAAAAGAGAAAAATCCAGAGGGAAGGCTCAAATCTCGTAAGCGTGGACAGTACTTCATCTTCCTCCTCATCCTAACTATCTGTTCGCGTAGGTAACTAACAATATATGCTCTTACGTCATGATGATAGTAAAGAAGTGTTGGAGGTGCCATTCCAAAACATCTCTTTGGAACGTAGCATAGCGTATTCATGTAGCAAGTTGAGATAATTTAAAGAGTGTAAACAATTTATTGGGACAACCTGTAGATACCGGGTGACATTCCCCCACTAAAAAAGGGGTCCAACTCTAATTAGGTCCCATTTCTTAGTGTTTTGTCCGAATGAAACGAAACTTTGGTCATAACTAGTTTATTATATTCAAAACATCACATCAAAACACTAAGGTCTTTGGCCTTTTTTCTCCGTTCTACAGAATATGTTCTAGAGACCTCCATTTAGCTTTTGTTTTTTTTGGGGGGGGTCACACTGTATATATATATATATATATATATATATATATATGTGTGTGTGTGTGTGTGTGTGTGTTAAAAATTACCACATGCTTATAGAATAGAGATTTAAATGTTATGCAGACTTTATATGCGTCAAAAAACCTCCATAACCTTTATATATATATATATATATATATATATATATATATATATATATATATATATATATATATATATATATATATATATATGTGTGTGAATAATTATTCACACAACGTCTAAAGCATCATTTATATCTTGCTTTATTTTATTCATATATATATTTATTATTATTATTATTATTATTAATAGTTATTATAGTAAATAAATATGTATATATATATATATGTGTGTGTGTGTGTGTGTGTCTGTGTCTGTGTAGTGTTTGTGGGAGAGAACTTTAGCAAAGTGCTCGATTAGAAAGAAATTAATATAAGGGTGTAATGTATATTTATATATGTGTTACAGAAAATCAGGGTAACCTCGGTACTAACGGTTTTAAATCTCACGCAAAGGGGACTAGTCTCTCGTCGTCTGACTCTCTTCACCATCTGTTTATATCTGTGTCTAGGGCAATGGTGTCCCGCACGCTGCTTTGAATATTGCTTTGCTCATAATTCCTGAAGCTTTTAGTGTTTTTAACACCCTTGGATTTAATTAATCATTTAACTTTTTGTTTTTCTTTTTTAGAATTTTGCTGATATATGTTTGATTAAACAGAATATTTTCTTTAAATCTTTTTTATTTTTCTTAATCGATAAATTTAGCCAAATTTGCTCCCGGTATTCGAAAAAGCAGTTTCAAAAACATTAAAAAACAAGATATACAAAGTAAAACTTTTAAAATTAAAGATTTGGATAATTAAATAATAATCAATTATTCCCTCCTCCTCCTCCTCCTCCTCCTCCTCCTCTCCACTTGACAGATTCAAATATTTCCAGTGGATAAAATGCGGAAAATTCTGTGTAGGCATATATATACAGGGCGTTCGAAAAGTAATGAGTCTAATGTTTTATTGCTCGAATAGATTAAAAAAATTGCACATTAGATTGTTATGATAACTAAACTCATGAGCTAAATATTTTGCCTCTTTGTTGCAGATATTGACGGTCTACGATGCTAAATAAGCAATCTCTACCATTGGTGTGCGTTAAAATCAGAGATGCAACATTGGTTTCCTGGCAAAATTCCATTTAAAATGGCAATACCTATGTAACAAAATTTTTTTTTTTAATTCTGGAGCACAAAACGTTCAATCTTTTTAATAATACCACCTCCGTTTTTGTAGCTCTTGAACGTTTTGAGTTAAAAAATAGGTAGTTTTACGTTTAGAACGATCTTAGCATATATATCGATGGTTAGATATGAATAAAATGAAGTGGATATTCAGATGGTGCATAGAAAGATACGTAAGAAAAGACAACTGAAGTAAGGAAAGAAAACCAAAGTGAATATATAGAAGAAAGCGAGTGATATAGAAGTAGAGATGGTAAAAACGCCGAAGAGTGTAACTTACTAGGGCAGAGTATTATGATACTTACATGATTGATAGTCGATGCCCAAAGGTCTATGACTTACGATGCCGTCAATCTAGACTGGGAAGAGGAAAAAATCAATGCTTATTGATTTTCAGTTTTTCTTTTCAACTTCCCTCGTTCTTCGATCTCCCTTTTATTTAGACATTCCAACCCTGCGATCATCTAGCCCGGAAGCGTTTTTCACTTTTTATGTTCTTTCTTTACATAACAAACACACAATCATAGACAAACGCACACACGGACACACATACGCACACATTTATATGTAATACTTATAAAAATTTTGTTAATGTCAACATTATTTTATTACAGGTTTGAAGAACATGTTTCAACAATATCTATGGAGGAAAATACATCGTTAAGATATATAAATAAAACATCTTAATAACTATTAAAAGGTTCTATTATTAGGTCCACTATTATAACTACAGTAGGGATTATTCATATATATATATATATATATATATATATATAAATAAACAAATATATATATATACATATGACTACTTAATTTGACTACATAAATTAATATACGAAAGTATAGATTTATGCGTAAACTTTAAGTATTTACTTCAACAGTACTCAATACGTAGGTAGAGCTAGTTAGTGGATGAAACACGGAATATTCTGTGTAGCTTAATCCCATATATATTTTATAACTTACTATATACATATATATATAATTATAAAACTCAAATGACCTTGTAACGAGTGATGTAATCTACTTTCCGGTTTACGACATCCTGTTGCGCATGCGCGCATAAACATTAACCCATAACAACGTAAACAAATAAACACAAATCGCTTCTTTTGCAGATTTTTGACCTGCGCACTGAAGTATTAGCGTTATTATTTCGAAATTATTATTTAACATGGGAACTATTTTGCCAACTATTCATTATTACAAATATACTGCCCCTAGTTTCTTACAACTAAACAACTTTAACCCGCTGAAACTCATAAAGACAATTGTAGTAAATCCAAGACTACTACTACTACTACTACTACTACTACTCTTTATCCGTCCCCTTTCCTTCCTTCCTTCCTTCTTTTTTATTTTTTGTTTACATTTCTTGATACAAAATATTTGTGTGAGAACGGTGAATTTGTTGACACATTTGCTAATCTGTTTCAATATAAGTTTTATTTTATTTTATTCATTTAGGTTTTACTTTTTTGCTTCAGGTTTTATTAATTATTTTTTTTTTTTTAGATTTTAAGTGTCTATAACTTGGTTGAAGGATTCCAATATGAGTTTTTCATTCTTTCTCATCGGTAGGTTCGTATGCGTTTTTGCGGCGTTCGATTCGTAGGAAAATCATGTTTAATTTTCGATTTTTGAGTGATTAATTGGAAAAATAGGTAACTTTACACGAATAGGGAGGATTTTCTTTTTCATGTTTGAGTGATCCGTCCGTGATTTTTCATTTTAATATACTTTCATAGAAATGTTTCTGTTATGTATAAAAAAAAATTTCTTTACGTCACAAGTGTCACGCTCATATATGAATTCCATAGCTAATATAGCATACTGACCCAACGGGTCAAGCGTATTCTAGTACACACACACACACGCACACACACACACATATATATATATATATATATATAACTACTTTATTTACTCACATAAAATTATTATACGAAAGTATAGATTTATGCGTAAACTTTAAGTATTTGCTTCAAAAGTGCTCAATACGTAGGTAGAGCTAGTTAGTAATTTATAAAATATATATGGCGATTAAGCTACAGTGAATATTCGGCGTTTCATCCACTATAGGATTCGTCAGGCTTATGCGCGAATTCTGTGGTTGTTTCTCGTTTTTATATATGTTGAGGATTTTAGTTAGCCAATCAGCTTTCTAGTATCCACGCGCCCCTTCCTGTCAGCCAATGGGCATGCATTTTATCGAACAAAGGATCTGTTTTAGAACAAGGTGAGTGGTTTAGGGCAGACGATTTTCCTCATTTCTGCTTTTTTTATATATAAATTTATATATGTGTACACATATACATACACACATACATATATATATGTGTGTGTGTGTGTGTGTGTGGTCGTTTATGTATATTCATGTTTATTTAATTTATTTATTTGTTTGTTTTCTATTGTTTTTGTTATTAATATTATTATTATTGTTTTTTATTATCTTTATTGTTATTTTTATTTTTATTATTATTATTGTTATTATTATTATTATCATTTATTATTATTATTGTTATTATTATTATTATTATTATTATTATTATTATTATTATTATTATTATTATTATTGGCTCACAAGGAGCTTTCAAGCAGGTTATCAAAGATCTGATTAATACAGCCTGTGGTGTTCCCTGGAAGCTGAGTGACAACAAGTCTCCCCATATTTTCCAGAACTTTCCACCTCTTTCGATACCATTTGCAAATAAATTGGCATTATCGCAACAACTGCTTGCCATTGATTTCTCGTTGGGAGTGGCCATTGGTCTTTACTAGAATATGAGTGGCAGTATTATTAAAATTATTATTATTATTATTATTATTATTATTATTATTATTATTATTATTATTATTATTGTTGTTGTTATTTTAGTGGAGTTTCATTCTCTCGAATGGCATAAAAACGTATAAATAATATTAGGTCTTTATTTGTTATTTTAAAAGTTGAAAACGATAAATCTCTCATAGTACATGATAGTCTAATTTTATTATTATATTCAATTGGGTTGCTTTATTTTTTTCATACCTGTTTATTTTATTTGAATTTTAGTTTCATTTGCGAAGCGTATTTCTAAGAATTAAAAAGAAAAGGAGTCTTTATCAATAACGAATTCCCTTACAATATCATTGATAAACAAATACATTCAATACTGCAAAACTACAAATAAAAAGAAATCAACTACTACTACTGTGACTACTACTACTACTATTAATAATAATCAACATGTCACACTGTTACAGAACTGTACCCAAAACGCAATCAAATGCAGAAGAGGTGCATCTATTTTATACATTTATACGAGGATTAATATCAAAATATAAATGAGGCTAAGCCCATTGTTATTTTTTTTACACAGGAATCACCACTTATCAAAGCCAGGAGGCCACTCAAGGATAAGTGTTAATTGGTATACATTAGTCGATGTGATTATAGCGTAGTAAACATAAGTAGTGGAAATTTTGTAAATTGAATTACCTATGAGGACGATTCATCAAGAAATTGTTTACGTTGGACTTGAAGACAATCAGATTGTAGTCAGCTAGAAAGCAGGCAAACGGAAGAGAATTCAACAAGGGTGCAGTTCTAAGAAAGAATCTTTTTTAATAGAATCTACATTTAGGTTTAGGCACAGATAAAGAGTGTGGGAAATTATTGATAGTAGTTTTAGCTAGATGACTGTTTTTCGTGAAAGTTTGGCGAGGCGGGGGCAGAGATTGAAGCCCAGACAAGTACTTTCTATGAAAATAATGACAGAGCAGTGACAGGCTCGCAACTTCTCCTCTGTGGGAAAGAGGTTGCAGGGAAGAGAATAAGGCATTCTCCACTAAGCTACGAAGTCTATTTTGAACTCAAGAATAAGTGCTTCTAGCAGCTTCATCATTTTAGAACCAAAGATGTCTTAATATTAAGGCTTAAACGTAAGAAGTTAAGAATCTTGTTTAATAAATGTCTAATGATTAAGGGTTCAATTCAATGAAAATCTGATTTAATTCAAAGTCTCCAAAAACCTGTAAACTATCGGATATTTATTAATTGATATCTAATACTTACCTTTCACATATTTCACGATAGGCTTAAAAACATTACTTGCCTCTTTGCATAAAACAAATTAAACTACATATAACACATAATACACACCCTTACATATAATAAATAATACACCCCCTTACATATAACACTGTTCTTACAAAACTCATAATAATTGGGTAATTAGGTTTCACTTTTTGTCAGAAGCTACTGAACCGATTTAACTGAAATCTCCTTTAATCATTTGTTGTGATACGGTGCAGCAAACAAAATATTATGATATCCGTTCGATACACAAATAGATATAAAATAGAATTACTAGTATTCAATGCATTCACCAAAATATCACGTTTACTCTAGAAGTTTGGCATAAAGCACTCACTCTAAATAAGCTAGTTAATGAATTGGCTCATTATCAATACACTAAATTCTAGTATACACATGAGCTATTAGTCTATATTCATGATACTATTTCATTATTCTAATCTATATATTCGTTTCTGTTATTTGTTGAGGATTCTCACCTACAGAAACCAACACTGACGTACTGATAAGTCTAATATGACTTCAAACCTATATCTTTATCCATTTAGCTCGGGTTCTGACAATTCATCCATGAACACTCGTCGCTGTGTGTATTATCTCAAATAAAGTATTTCTAAGTAAAATTCTTTATGTTGAACTTTAATAATTCGACCAATGGACGTCGATAATGTATTTGGTCCCTATCCGCTGATCTCCTGCCAAATATATAACCGTAGCTTTGATATGTTTGTATCGGATGACCTATTCCTGTCTGAATCTTCAGCGAATTTTCGTTGGCAGTTGTATAAACTTTGTTCGTTTTCATATTTAGATCAGAAAATAAATATACATTTCGAAAATATACTTCACGACACGCTCTGTAGTTATCTCATGCGCCGGCTCATTATGAATATCGGTAAATCTTTGTATTTCTGATATATATATATATATATATATATATATATATATATATATATATATGTGTGTGTGTGTGTGTGTGTGTGTGTGTGTGTTTTACTTTTGTTTATTACCGTTTTATCTTCTTCGTTAAATATGTTTTGGTTACCGAATCGAATTAACGATCCAGTAACTTCATCAGCCATTACAGAAAACGTTTTCTGTAATGTCTGATGAAGTTACTGGATCGTTAATACGATTCGGTAATGGACACATGTGTAATTACTAAGCAGATAAATCGGTAATAAAAAATTGCTTAATACTATTGCAGAGCAAATATATATTTTCTTTCTCCAGGTTTTTACTAATTACAATTATATATATATATATATATATATATATATATATATATATATATATATATATATATATATATATATATATTCCGTTCTCCTTTTCCTTTATTTTTTGGGGGTTTAGAATTTTTAATTTTATTGTTTGGATTTTGGGTTATTTACAAAACGAGAATTACACGTGAACTCGTAAGGAATTTATATGTTTTCACTTGCGGTTATAAAACAGATGAGTATCGGCTGAAGAGAGCTTGATATGGGTATATAAAACGGTCCCTATTAATCAGGTGTGAAACTGACAGTACCGATGACTTATCTCATCTAAATAAAATATAAATAATTACGGTCTTATTTTCGGGTTTTTCCTTATAACAGACCACTCTACTAGGATCATTTTTTCCTAAAAATATAACTTATCTCACACACACACACGTATATATATATATATATATATATATATATATATATATATATATATATAAATTTAAGGGGTCATTATAGGGGTCAAAGTTTAAAAAAAATAGACCTCTGCGGTCTCTTCCAAATTACTCAGGCAATTTCTGGTCTAAATATTTTAAATTTTACATAAAGGGTATTCAGAGATAGGGCAAGCTTTTTCATCAGTTTGGGTCGAAAATTTTTAGTTATCAATATATAAATGTATGTATGTATGTATGTCTGTTTGCATGTCTGCCTTAAACTTTCAATAGAGGCGACGAATTTTACCAAGATCTGTATCGTTTTACAGTTCGACCTTTTATACGACAAATATCGAAAAATTGGCTAAAAACATTAATATCTTCCCCCTTCAACTAGGTACTTTTCTACATTATTTTCTACGATATTTTTTAAAGGTATCCTCTCCTTTAGATCGTCTAGCCTTAATTTTAAAAATCTCGCTTCGGTTTGGCAGTGGTCGTAACAGCATAAACGTTAGGTTTTACCCCGTTCTTTTCCTCCTTTGCGGTACGGGTTCGAGCCTGCCTAGCTACTACCACTTTTTTTGTTTTGCTCAACATACACATCCAAACACCCGGGCAACGTCGGGCTGAAATGCTAGTATAATGTAAAGTTGAACGTCTGTGTGTGTGTCTGGTCACGAATAGGCTCCTATATCGTTGACTATTATAGAAAACTGATAAGATATATTGATAGAAGATGTATCGAAACACAGGAATGCGTATGTTTGATCTGGCATAATGATGATTCATTAAAATTGTGGGGTCTGCGTACGCGCCTGGTCCACAAAATATGGAAATAAATTTAAATAAAAAACAACAAAACGTTTACGAGTGTTTTTGATATAGATGTACATAAGAATACTTTGATAAGTATGTTTTAACTTAAATAGGGATGGTGTAATAAAATTATGGGGTCTGCGTTCGCGTCTGGCACCCATAGAATGGAAATAGGCACAAACTTTAATAAAGACTTTTCATATCTATCTGCGTAAGTAAACTTTGATAATAATGTTTCAGTTTGAAGAAATATGGTATAATGAAATTATGTGTTCGTTCGCGCCTGACCTCCATAGAATGGAAATATGTCACAAAGTTTAACAAGTTTTTTTTAAATATAGACTCACAGAATATTGTGATAAATGTTTCAGTGTGAACAGGTATGGTATAATAAATTATGGGGTTTATCTATTTTATTTTTACTTTCATCATATTTTGCTATGGTTTTGATACCCCCAAATTCGAAGCTATCTCTTTACAACCCTTCTTTTCATAACCTATCATACTTTCATAAATCAGAGTCATTTTCTGTAGGCTGTTTTTGAACCCAGTCAACGACGGGTACTTTTGCTAGTATATATATATATATATATATATATATATATATATATATATATATATATATATGTACTAGCCCTGCATTGTCTGGTCGTACAATATGCTATTTTTATTTATGTAGATTGCAATGTTTTATTATAGAATCAATCCTCTATTGATTATTATATATTGCGAGAGAGAATTTAATCGCAAAAAATATTTTTAACAATTAAAGATAAATGAGTATATCGTTCCTTAAATTCCGTCCATTTTTGCTTACAAGATCACGTCAGCTCATCGCTGGGCTTGACATATGAATACTCTGGAAAAAATCACTTCTGATTAATGTTTAATTTTAAAATATGCAAACGAAGAAATGATTTGCGCCAATTTTAAATGGTATCTCTTCTTTTACCATAAATTGACCTCATTAATAAGAAGAAAAAAATTAAATAAAATGGTAATGTGCACTAGGGCTTCACCAGGGGACCATTCCTTCTGCAATTGAATGCCCTACCAGTTAGATGTATCTCCAGGTTTATAATGAATCTGTTATTTTTCTTTTGAAAGAAATGATTTGCTGAAATTTTATTATCTCGTTTTTTGCCGGATTAACATAAAATATTACTTCGCAAAAAAATATTTTTATCAATAAGAGAGAAAACTATTTTTAAGGTCGGATTTTTTCAATTTCCGTAACGTATCGGATGAATTTCTGTATATGTAATAACACTGCCAGACATATAAAATCGTTTTGATTGAAATATGCAAAACATAGGCTCTGTCGTTTCCGAATCTATGATTTAGATACCTTAGATTTAAGTAAACCTTCAAAAATTAAGTTTTAGATATCAATCATCAAATATTCTTCAAATACCAGCTTTGTTGGAAATATTTTTAAACGTTTTTAAAGAGTATAATATGAGGAAAACTCCCTATTTAAACATTCAAATATTTGAAATCTGCATTTAATGAGACAACGATTAAATTACTTAAATTGCAATATCTTTTTAAGACCCTTAAGTTTAAACACACACACACACACACACAGACACAAACGCACACATACACATACGCACACAGAGACGCACAGACACACACGCACACACGCACACACACACACGACCACGCACACAGACACACACACACGCACACACACATGCACACGTACACAGACACAGACACACGCACACACACAGACGCACACACACACACACGCACACACACATACACACAGAGGCACACACACACGCACACACACACGCGCACACACACACGCGCACACAAACACACACATATACTTTAGTATAATAGTGAAGCTATAAAATTTGCACATTAAATAAAAATCAATATTAAACAAACAATAACAGCAGTTAGCGTTTTATGAATAAAAAATATATGCTATAGAGGAAACACTAAAGTGTACGCTGGTCCATATCTATCGTAACTTTCTTACCATGCAGCCCCCTCCTAAAAAAACAATAAACATCAGTAATGACACATATAGATAAAAACAAAAACATAAAAATAATTTACTTCAGCAAAAAAAAATAAATAACAACGGAAAGTTATTTATGAACATAAAATGCATGTAACGGGGAACAGAACATAGGAAGGGAGAACCGTATGACTTGGAAACAATAATTTGTGCTTTTCTCCGCGGTCGAACGATGCTAAAGTATCGATCCATTTCTAACAGCCAGTTTCTACTCCAGATCTGGAATGAATAGATCGATGAAACGACCATACACTGTAATGTGTAATCTATACTTACATAAATTTGTTTCTTTTTTCTGTATTGATATTCATATTAAAAACTTTTTTTTTTCTATTTATTTGAAAAGAAAATACAACTTTGTTATATATTGCTCGTGAAATTTCATCCATCTGCAAAAAGATCTACCTAATTTGCATATTTTTAAAGATTCCCTTTAAGTTATTTCATATTAGTTTTCGATTTTCTTATGGAATGATCATCTTTAGTTAATTATTACGTGTAATTATATTCATGCAGATATTCTACATGACTTATACTTGCGTAATATTTGCGTAAAAAGGTTATAGTAAACACAATCCTCTTTCTCTATATATTAATGTATGCGTATACATATTTGTTTAAACAAAGTTTCCTACCAAACTCCTCTGCCAGTTTTTGGTTTACAGATATGGAACTTATTATATAGGGTATTCCATTTTTATATTTGGAATTTAGCAGGGAAAATCCGTGCAAGAGTGTGAAAATTAAAGAAATTGAATTTGCCAGGTAAAGGTCGAAGGACAGCATTACGAATATGCATGAGTAAATGTCGAAGGACAGCATTACGAATATGCATGAATAACGTAATGGGTATTATTTCATGTGTTCAGTTTTAGCCTTGCAGCAATGATGTCTTCATAGCTCAGGCGTTAACGTCAAAAGGAAAAAGTAAATCGTAAGCTAAGCGCTTTGGTTTCTATTCTCGGAGGTTCATATTTTTAAAAACTTTTTTAATCATCACTACATATTGGGTTCAATATAATATAATAATAAATACGAAATCTACATTAATCAAAATATATTGAAGTGTATTTTACGAATGAGCAATGCCGGGCGACTTGCTTGTTGTCAAATAAAACAGTTCATAATAGCTCTTGTAGAACAACCGATGGAAATATGTATCGGGTATTTCGATTTAACTTTTCACACACACACACACACACACACACACACACACACATATATATATATATATATATATATATATATATATATATATATATATATATATATATATATATATATATATATATATAGAATGTACATGCAGGTCTTTCATTGTCTTTATTCAAACGCGTCTTATTAGAACAATCGATATTCGAAACCGGGACGCCATTGTTTGCCGAACAGTGCTCTACTAAGAATGAGCTAATGAACTAAACGAAACAGCTACTAACAGCGTAAGAAAGTATACTCTATGTGAATGAATTTATTAATAAATTTTTTAAGAAGCTTTCTTGTATATTTTCATACTACTACTCTATCCAAATATAAAGGCATGCAATATATTATTTTATAATATGTAAGTGTATATAGACGAAATTCGAAAATATGTATATACATAAACGAAAACTAACATAAAGATAATTAAGTTCTTAGTGTTTAACAATAGACGCCAGAATATTTTTTCAAACTAAGGCTGACAACGTAATATATCTCTTAAAGAGGTTCAATCCTAGTTGAAGGTGATTTATAAAGTTATTTCTATAAACAAATATTAGTTATTTTGACCTGCAGACTCTAATGTTTCATGCTAATGCAATCATCAATGTAGGAATTGATAGCAACACGGACTGCAAAAACTGGGAGTGCCAAGTTCGAATACATTTATTTCCATAGACCTCTGTATCTTGTCTCCAGGGAAAGGGGTTGATAAAATAAAAATAAAAACGATTTGATAATCAGGGGGGATAATTCAGATATATAAAAAAAGTTATCTTCCGTTCCGTTGTAAACATATTTCTAAACGTATCTTCATATGTCATTGCGTCTAATAATAGCAAAATCTGACACAAGATCCTCTTATAATTGTGGAAAGTCCAGCTCTCACCCACCCAAAAAGGAGCATTCCGAATTTTGACAACATTAAAATCCATGTCATTTTATTTATAAATATTGAAGGTTTTTTTTTCAGCAGTTGAATTTGATACACATTTGCACTTGAAACCTATAGACAGAAAAGCCGAAAGTTAATTGTATTTAATTATTCCCGGGAAACGCCGATTTTCTTGCTAACTTATTATTATTATTATTATTATTATTATTATTATTATTTGTACTCACTAGGAGTTTTCACACTGACATCGTCTAATATTTTTATCTGGCAACAACCTGTGGTGTTTCCTGGAGTCTAGGTGACAATAAGTCTCCCCAAGTTTCCCGTACGCTCCACCTCTTTCGATAATCTCTGTAAATATATTTACGCTATTGCAATAACCGTTTACCATTGATTTCTAGTTGACACAGACCATTTGTCTTAATTAGAATTTGAGTTGCAATAAGGTGGAGGTTTGGTTAGTGCATTTAATTCCATGTCTTTCCATCCTTCTTGACCCTCCTCAACTATTTTGTGTAGTGCCAAATGATGCAGTTAGATTTTTGTTTTCGAGAGGCTGGGGGTAGAGGGGTTGATTGTACGATATCAGTTTTCTTGATTGTATGTAGTGTTTCTTTGTTCTTTACTTCTGTAGTCATTTTTATCTGTCTGGCTAGCACCTGTAGATCAAGTGTATTAGTCTCCGCATTCAAGGATTTTCCTTAATATTTCAGTCGTGTTCATTATTATCTTTTGTATCTTCTAAGCGATGCCTCTGATTTTAATCTTTACCTGATTTTAAAAAAAAAGTGTTTTGGAATTGTTCCTAATGCTCTTACTATTATTGGTGATATCTAAAGTTCTTTCACCTTCTACATCTCTTTCGGCTTTCTTGCTCATTTCGTGTATTTGTTCCGCTTCTTCGTCTCCTTGATAATCATTCTTTAATCTCCTAGAACGGCGAAATTACGATCTGGCAGGAATTTTTTTTTTAGTAAACTATTATGATATCCGGTCTTCTGGCTTGGATTCTTGCATATGTTTATTTGTTTCTACGTCCATGTTCCATAAGATTAATAGTTACCGCTTTTAAGTACTGCTGCCGGCTTGTGCTTGTCCCATTTTTCTGGGTGCTCTAGATGTAATTGTTTACATAATTTTCTGTGTACTGCCTTCCTCAATTTATCTATGCTTATATTCCTTTTGGGCTAGTCTGCTGCATTGGTTTATTATGCAGTTTACTGTTTTCCCCTTTGCCCACAAAGTCTGCGTTTGCTGTTTTTCTGTGTCTTGTAGATCCTTGCTTTCACGTGGTTTGTTCTCATCGCTTTATCCTGTGCTATTGTTATTAGTAATTAAGTTTCTCTGTAAAAATTCCTGTTTTGTAGTCATGTCCAAGTATTTTCGTGACTCTCATTTGTTATCATCCTCATGAAGCGTCCGTGCAATGTTTCTAATCACATTTTTCTTATCTGATCTCATCCCAGGTCTCCTCGTTTTCTGTCTTGTTAATTTCTTCAGCGTTTCTCATGTATCTTTCAAATTCTTTTTTGTGTCATTCACACAGTCTTCTATACAAACCAGCCCCCCCTTCTCCGTCTTTGCTTTTCATGTAGAATCGGTCAGCATTCTTCTTTTGGGTGTAGTGTCTTGTGCATGGTGATGTTTCCTGATCTTTTAGTCGAGTTCCCTTAATTCTTCTTAGGTCCAGCCTAAGAACTGTCTAGAAGATCTTAATGTGTTAATACTTTTTATTTGGTTCCACAATATAATTCAGTCCCTACCACTTTTCTTGTTATTCTTAGGTATTCTTTTCCAATAATTTTTTCAATTCTGTTGATTTCAGCGTGTCTGCTTACAGAACGTGTCTTGTTCGTCTGGTGTCCCCATGTTTGGCTGGTTGCATTTCTTCTGCGGCCTCTAGTTTGCCCCTTCTAATAACAAACAATACGTATCTTTTTTATTCTGAATTCCATTCGAATATCCTGGGATAAAATTCTAGTTGTGTTTCTTAGCGTCTCCAGTTCCGTTTTGTTTCTTGCGAAAACGTTCAGGTCGTCCATATATATTAAGTGGTTTATTCTTTCGTCTGTATCTGTACCGGATTAGCACTTCCTTAGTATATTGTTGAAGGGCACCATTGCTATGATTAACAGTAACGGTGATATGGAATCTCCTTGGAAATTACCTCTTTGTATTATTATCTTATGTATTTTCATTCAGCTGTCAGTTCAAGTCCATGTTCTCGCTGCTTTTTCAATCAGATTAATAATCTTATATAATAACTTTTACTGCTTTAAGCATCCTATATTCCATGCTTGAGACATCTTGGCGTATGCTTTTTGATAGTCTATCATTGCCATTTCTATGTTCTTTTCTCCTCTAATATCTTTTGATCTCTACATAGAATTATGGTAAATTTGTTCTTTCATTTCTGCTGTTAAAACTCTCCACATAGTGAGCAGGTTATAGACATGTAATCTTTGGGGACCGTTCCCTATTTCAGCGCCTTTTTATATCAGTGTCCTATCAAGTTCTACATCTGGTCATCAATTCTGACACGTCTACTTCTTGGATACATCTTTTAATGTTTTGAATTAATATTTCATGCAGTGTCGTGAATGTTTAGAACCAACATGCATGAATTCCAGCGTGAGCTGGTTCTAACTAATTTTCAATTTTTTTTCGATCTTTCGTGAGTGTTCCCATTCCGATTTTCTATTCTGTCCTTCTCTGATTTGCTGTAGCTAACCGTTATCCAGAAGAGTTTTTTTTCTGTTTTTGTCTCTCTTCCGTTTACAGTTTTATGAAATTGGCTTTAGTTGTTTTCAAAAGTTCTATTTTGCGTGTACTGTTCTGATCTGTATCTGTATTGTCTTAATCATTCATCTTTAACTGATATCTTTTGCTTTAGTTCTTCATGTGTCTTGTTTAGCCTCCTATTGTGCGAGATATTATCACTATTCTATTACTTTTTATTCTCATCTATCTTGTTTGTTCATCTTCTTTTTTAAAGTTTATTTGTCTTGATTTCCAGTCTTAGTTCTCATCCAGGTTTGTCGTTCATTTTCTTTTTACAGTTTTGTTTCCCCTTTTATTTTTATACATACTGCTTTGACACCTGCATAAATAAGGTTGCTTAAATCTGTAATAGTCTCTGTTGAGATTTATAGAAGTTTGTTAACTTTTCCTGCTTCCACTTTTAATTCTGCTTCTCTTCTTCTTCGTTCATACGTTATCTGTTTTTTTTTCTACTTCATTTTTTTCTACTGTCATTCTCAGTTAGTTTTGTGTTTCGTAGTTCTCGCTATCAACATTGACAGGGTTTATGTATTGCAGGTCTTCTACATATGCGACTTCTATGTGTGGAATTCCACAGTGGTGTTTCTTTATTTGTTTAATAATTTATTTTTCGTTGTATTTCCATTATTAATTTTAACTTTGAAAGGCAATCTTTATTGATAATAAATTTCGCTTATTATTATTATTATTATTATTATTATTATTATTATTATTATTACTAGCGGGATCTGTGGAAATTCTACAGGGGACGCCTTCATATGTAATATATTGATGTTGGCATTCTGTAAATGTTTAGTGTAAATTGAGACGTTCTGATATTATTGTAGCTTTTTTGTTAAAACTGTAAAAGTATTAATCTAAGCAAGCACGAACGCCCGGTAAAGCCCGGTCGTAAAGTACGCTTAAATATGATAATTTAATTCTTGCAGATTTCGTATGTATGATTATAGAGTTAACGTTCTATCGATTTTTATATGTTATAAAGTTGCGATTTCAAAAATAAAAAAAAATATATATCCATCTGACTTGGGTGCATTAGCTTGAATTGAAACCGAAATAAAAACTTAATGAAATGAGAAAAAGATATATATATATATATATATATATATATATATATATATATATATATATATATATATATATATAACTTGAGCCATAATCGAAACCGAAACAAAAACTTATGAAGAATTCTTGATAAAATTATCATAAAAAAATGACATGATTTAAGTGCCATCAGCTATAGTCTAAACCGAAACCAAAACTTATTAAGGCTTCTTGGTAAAATTATTTATGACAAGAAATAGAAGAACATAACAATTAAACGACCCGGATGTAAGCGTGACACACAAAAGAACACACACGCTACCGCATTAATATATAGATTATTATTATTATTATTATTAGTAGTAGTAGTAGTAGTAGTAGTAGTAGTAGATTTAGTAGTAGTATTACTATTTACTCCCTAAGAGTAGTCACACAAGCCACTATCAAATATTGCTCTTAAAGAAAAACCTGTGTGTTCTCTGGAGTTTGGGTGATAAAAAGTCACCCCAGATTTCCAGTACCCTCCACCTCTTTCAATAAACATTGCAGATGAATTTGCATTATTGCAACAGTCGGTTACTATTAATTTTTCGTTGGCAGTAACAATTGGTATTCACTAGAATGGTGGTGGCAATAAAATTCTTCAAGGTCCCATTCTTCTTTACACTTATCCAGTGGAGGTCTAGCTAGTGCTTTCTCCCCTCGGCCATTCTATCCTCCTTTAATATCCTCACTTACTTGGTGTAACACCAGTTTCTGGTGAAATACACAGACAAAAAGTGGAATAAACTTACAATAATACTACTTCAGTTTCCATGTAATTCCATGTGAGGTTTCTTTGTGTTTTACATCTGTAGCAGTTTCTGTATACCCGGTTAGTGCCTGTAGCTCATGTTTCCGCACCCAAGGGGTTTTTCCTGATATTTCAGATATTTCCATTATTGGCATACGTTGTATCTTCTCAGCCATTCCCCTGATTTCAATCTTTCCTATTCTTTTTTCAAACATTTCCCTTTCCCATATTATTATTATTATTATTATTATTATTATTATTATTATTATTATTATTTACACACTAAGAATAGTCACACAAGCCACCATCAAAGATTGAGCTTGGGAACAACGTGTTGTGTTATTTGGAGTCTGAGTGACAATAAGTTTCTCTAGATTTTCAGTACTCTCCACCTCTTTCAATAACCTTTGCAAAAGAATTTGCGTTATTGCAACAGCCGCTTACTATTGATTTTTCGTTAGCGGCGACCATTGGTTTTCACTGAGATTTGGGTGGTAATAAACTTCCTCGATATCCCAGTCCTCTTTGCACTCATCCAGTGGAGGTCTGGCTAGGGCTTTCTCTCCTCGATCTCTCCATCCTCATTGACCCTTAGTATTTGGTGTGATGCCTGTTAATGGTGACACTCACACAAAAAATGGAGGACGGTATTTTTTAATTATACAGTTTCAGTTTTCATGATTCCATTTCTTTTTCTTTTTTTTTTCATCTGTAGCCGTTTCTGTGTCCAGTTCGTGTGAGGTTTTAGTGGTGCCTTAATTCTTCTTCTACTTCTACTTCTTCTTCTTCTTCTTCTTCTTCTTCTTCTTATTATTATTATTATTATCAGCTACGTAAACATAAAAAGTCGCAATAATATGCAGACCTTTCAAAAGATGAAATAAGTCGGACAGCATCTATGAGGGTAACTAAAACAGGGCCGCAAATCATGCACGTACGCGTGTGTGCATGTGCGTGTGATTTAGCAATCCAATATTATCATACCTTCCTTTTCTAATATTAATTTTATTAATGGAATTGCTTTTATTATGAGAGAAGAACAGCGGAATGTTGAAGATCTACGCCTGTCAAAATGCGGGGTCAGTAACGAACATTTTCGTCCGAAGGGTCGGTTGAGTTCAACGAAGCTCATTCCATGAAGATGACATTGTCCGACCATTCTTCTCTCTCTCTTGAGCGCTCGCTCGCTATACCCGTCTTTGATGTCAGCGTCGAATACGCAATTAACTTGCATTGGTGCGCTTCTCACCCTACTGTGTCTTACTTTTTCCCTCCACGGCCAATAACATTGAGGAATGAACGCAGTAGGTTGTACATTGAAGAACCAGTCGGCGGAGGGATGAAACGATTAGAGGAGGGAAGGTAATTATAGCGAGGAATCTTGTCTGCAGTGGGGCCATCTAATTACCATCGAAAGTGCGGTAAACGTGTAAATATGATGTTATGTACCACAACGTTCGCAAACCTATATATAGTACTAAGGTAAACCTCTATAACCATTTATCTAATGCTAAAGAAAGTGCGAGTTTGAAATTGCAAAGTGTGTCAATATTGAAGAATACATGCACAGCAGAGACAGATCAGGATAGTCTTTGAATCGGTGCAAGTGACAAACAAAATTAGAACAATGTGCAATTAACCTTTACAATAAAACATGATTATGAATGTTAAAACGCAGCTGTAAGGTGTAAGGATGGATAATATGGGATATATTTAGTTTAATTTATTTTATACAAGAGCCAAGAAATGTTACACGAATGACCCGGTCTAAGCTGGGTTGACATGCTAGTATATATATGTGTATAGGTGTATATACATATATGTATGTTCATGAATTAAAATGTGGCACGCGTCTGCGGATGAAATGTCAGAAATTGACAAGCTAAACGGGAATTGTTTCAATATTTCTCACAAATATAAACAAACCTTGTTATTGTTATGAAAAATGTAACAGAAAGGAATCTGGTTATGTGGATGTTCTGAAAATATTGACCGGAAAAAGTCACAGAAGGAAAAAGATTGCAGTTGGAGATTTGATTGTCAACCGAATGGACGCCACGATAATTTTCTCTGCCCCCCCCACTCTCTCTCTCTCTATCTACCATAAGCAAGAACAACAGGAGAAATAAAAAACGGACTGTTGCTTACACCAATGGTTGTTGTGTTTTGAATTCTTAAAAAGGGTTTATAATATAACAAAAAGAAAGGAATATCCCGAGATGCCGTAAAGACTTCTACTCAAATAGCTATTTATCTCGAACTGCTAGAGTTTCGAATTCCATTCCATATTCGAGTGTAATTAAAACAGACATCTCACTGACCATAACCCTAACTCTAACCCTAACCCTACATAGTATCTGTGAAAATCTGGTCCTAAATAATAGCCATTTACGAATAAGTTTTACTGCGCCTTTTTGGGGGTGAAAAAATTTCATGAAAATTTAGATACCTTCGATTTTAGTAAACCTTCAAAAAATAAGTATTAGATATCAATTATCAAATATTCTTCAAATACCAGTTTTGTTGGTAATATTTTTAAAAGAGTATAATATGAGAAAAAATCCCTATTTAAACATTCAAATATTTGAAATATGCATTTAATGAGACAACGATTAAAATTCCTTAAATTCCAATGTCTTTTTAAGACCCTAAAGCTTATACACACACACACACACACGCACACACACACACACATATATATATCGATGCTGTGTTAAGTCTGGAAAGACAAAGGATACCTTTTATATAGGCAGCTGCGCGTGTAATTGTGAGGCAAGGTTTGCGAAATCCCCAACCTCACTTCTCCTGAAGTTCAGTCGCAAGGAAAAGTCCAGGATGACTGGAAACAATGGCAACATAAGCAGAGAGTACATACAGCACCTTGAAAGTCCCAAATGGTCACCCATTTAGTATTGACTAGGTTGAACATTGCGTAACTTCGATGATCCAGAGGGAACTGGTGTGTCAACATGATTATATATATATATATATATATATATATATATATATATATATATATATACTAGCTGTACCCTATCTCGGGGTTCTGTGGCTCAATTTGGTTAAATAAAAAAAACCTCTAAAAAGGGGGAAATGCACGTTTCTAAGATGCTTAACTTCCCAGTAATCGTGGATACACACTATTTTTTGTTGTTCCACTTTTGAACAGATATAGAGACTCTAGAAGACGCAGCATAAAATTGCTAATGTGAATGCAGTCAGTGTGTAGATGTAAGTCACACAATTGCTAAGATCCTCCCTGAACCTTCTTTGATGGTGATTATAAACGACAATCGAATTGGGAATTGTCATCTCGTAAATTGAAATGGCGTATCCGGTGGAATCATAGGAATACGTGGAATGAGGACATTTTCGGATTTCAACGACCCTATCAAGACTGATGCTTCTATGATATTATTCAATAATTTTTTACTGCAAGTCGCTTGGCCATTGCAAATATTGGGCTGGTTTATATTTCGCAACATGATAATTGGTACGCTAATTATCATATGCAGTACATGCGGTGGCATTCCTGGCAAATCTAGTGAATTAAAAAATTATGTTGATTAATTCACCGCTTCGTCTGCTTCCACAATAGTGTCGACGGACTTGTATGTGACTACCGCACATTTATTTGGGAAGATTTTGTTTCTTTCGAACTTCGGAACATTTAAAAAAAATCTAATCAGGGGAAATAACTATAATCGTTTCATATAAAAAAAATCGATGTCGGAAGTAATAATTCCAAATAAAATATTTTCTTAAAAGGAATGGTATAATCTTATGTAATAATACATCAATAAAGTTTTTTTTTTATGTATGCAAAAATTTGTTATAAAGTTTAAATAAACAAAGACAAGTATTTGGGAATATCATGTAATGGATACGGGGTTTTATGATGTTTGATTAATTACGTGAGAAATGTATATAATAAACGACAACTTTTCGTTAAATATATTTCCACAAAAATTATTATAAATTAGCTACAAAGTTTATTTTTTATGTAAGGAAAAGTGTATTGGAAAGTTAAAATAAATTTTTTAATGTAATTGAAAAAAAACACCTCGTATTTTTTTAAAAATGAAACTGACCTTAATTTCCAAATTCCGATATCGGCGTTTACCTAACTTTTAATGTAAAAGTAAGTAAAACGTTTATAAAATAATTATTGGGGAAAAACAGTTCATAAATCTAATATAAAAAGTCCTTTAAGTTCAAATAAAAGCTATCTAAATGAAACTTATAAAAAAAGGTTAATTCTATACAGTTTTGATCATCCGTAGCTATGAATATGTCGGGCGTCACTTCCGCCAAATGGCTTTGTAAACAAAGGAAGGCGAATCCTCAAGATTAACGAATTTGTTATTGCTTGAAGTTTTACGGTAATCTTTTATTAAAAAAGTCAGTTTAAAAAAATTCAAAAATGTTATAAGATATTGAATAAAAGAGAAGTTCAAAATCAAAAATAATATTTCTTGTGTGTGTGTTGCCATAGTAACATGGCCGTTCATTTGGTGTAAGATTTGGATGTTAATGACAAGTTTCGTATATGTAATATCTTTTGGGGGGTAGTTTCATATAATTATATTCTTGTAAATGATCACTTAGAAAAAAATTAACCCCCCCCAAGATTAACAATAAATTATTGTCTTTCATTTGATGCTAAAATTAAGACCAATAGAATCATCGTTTATGAGGAGTTTTGATTATTAAATTAGCCAATCAAAACTGTTCCTAGTGTCCACACACATGTTTGCTTTTATATATATATATATATATATATATATATATATATATATATATATATATATACATATATATTGCTTTGTATTTGTTGGTATAATATATACTGATCAAAAGAAATAATTACAGTTTTATATTAAAATCTCCCTTCCAAATATAAATTTAATGATTAAAGTTAAATTCTGTAGATTAAAATATATACAAATATATTTAAGTTAAGAATTTATTATTTGAAATAAGGAATATATTGAGAAATGTATATTTATTTCCTTAATCCATGGATTTTCAATAATGACTGATATCATCAGACGAAATGAAACGCATTGGGGATTCTTGCACTCAAAATTTGCATATATGACTCAACGTATAAAGCTTTGGAAATTTATATACCCATATACGTATTGTTATTATCGACGGAAATATATGCAATGGAATTGATTCACTATTTGATGCAATATCTCCGCACCTCCAAGGACTGGATTTCTTCTAAACCTCAGCATCAACAGAATTATGTCTGTCTGCTTGAGGAACTTCACTCTCAATTTTTGATATACAGACTTGAAACTTGATATACAGTGGCTTTTAAATATTGGAACAAATTAGAGTTGCTTTTTAACCTGTGACAATAATCGCTAAAGTAAAAATGTAAAAATATAAAAAATTGGCAGACGTAAATCGACTTAAACTGTTCTTGTACGCATTCGAAAATATACATTTTTACGTCAACATCGGTTAAATTGTAACGCTTTACATCCATCTGACATTAGCTAAAACCTAAGTTGGGGGGGGGGCGCTAAATGCTTTGGATTCAATTATAGCTTATGGCACTAAAGTCATATAATTTTCTAAACTTTTAGAACCACTACAATGCAATATAATAATCAATAGAGTATTGGCTCTGTCATAATAAATACGAAAGCTGTATGAATTAAAATATCTGACTAGGCCATGCGGAGAGGAACTACTATACATTGGGTACAATATAATAAATAGAAAATTAGTTTTATAATAATAGTAAATACGAAATCAGCATGAATTAAAATATCTATTAAAGGGTATGTTACAATCGGGCAACGCCATTCGGCCTGCCAGTATGAATATAAAATGACTCCAAATTAAAAATATATTTACTATTTATAAAATATTAAAATAAGCAATTGACTTTGAAAACAGACTACAGGTGTGCAAGTTGCAAATTCACAAACGCGTTGCGAAAAGAATTAAAAATTTCATGAGATTTTGGAAGATGAAAATTATAGAAAAGTTTTTTTTTTTCTGTGCTGGAAGACAGTTCATATATTGTGTTGGAATTTGACCCCGTTTCAGATAAATCCAATATTTCTGTAACCAGAAAGCATAAAAGGGCCGAGCATAGAGATTGATAAGTGAATATTTTCTTTTTCGGAAATAGAAAACAAATACTTATTTTACATAAACCTACTAAGTGAAAGCACATTAAAGAGGTTGCATAATACATACTTGACACTATCATCGATGCTCTAAGGTCCGCTGTACAAATGTTTGTTAGAGCAATCTAGTATGAAGGTACATCCTCTTATAAGTAAACCATAAGCAAATGTCTCTATCCCCACTCTTACATAAAAGTCACTGTGTGCGTGCAGGTTCCTTTCTCATAGGTTCCGAAACGGCCGAGCCCATGTTTTGCAAATTCCATACAAAGGTAATTTATATGTCTGGCAGTATTCTTAGAGATATTTTACACAAACATTCATTCGATAAGTATCTAAAATCGAAAAAAATCTAATCTAAAATATCGTCTTTTCTCTCTTATAGATAAAGAGTATTTTTACAGGGAAATATTTTATGTTACACCGGACAAATGAAATAATAAAATCTCAGCAAATCATTTTCTAAAATCGAAAAATTTTGATTTGTAGAAATTCACCTTCTCTCTTATAGATGAAAAAAGAAGATTTTTTTACAGGGGAATATTTTACGTTACACCGACTAAGGGGGATAAGGAAATCTCAGCAAATGATATCTTCTTAAATGTATATATATATATATATATATATATATATATATATATATATATATATATATTGTCATCCGGAGATATAGCTCAGTAGTAGAGAATTCAGCTACAGATCGAACCTCTGTTCAAGCCAGGGTATACTTCACAGATTGAACCTCTGTTCAAGCCAGGGTATACTTCACAGATTGAACCTCTGTTCAAGCCAGGGTATACTTCACAGATTGAACCTCTGTTCAAGCCAGGGTATACTTCACAGATTGAACCTCTGTTCAAGCCAGGGTATACCTCACCATTTTATTAAACATTTTTCTTATCAATGACTTCAATTTACGATACAAGGAGAGGTACCATTTTAAATCGCCGCAAATCATTTATTTGATTGCATATTTTAAAACTAAACATTAATCAGAAGTGACTTTTCTAGGACATTCATCGTTAAGGCCAAATATCAGTTGGCGTGATATTGTAAACAAACACAGACGAAATTTGATGGGTGACGTAATTATTATTATTTTTAATTTTTTTTTTTTACAAAATTTACGAATTAATCCACTAGGCAAATTATTTCTCATAATATATAATAATCAATAGAAGATTGATTCTATAATCGTACATACGCAATTTGCATAAATTAAAATATCATGTTTAAGCGCACTGTGCAACCGGGCAATACCGGGCGTCAACTAGTTTAAAGTAACATAGTATTCTACGCTCGAATAAGATCTCCCCTTTATAATTACGCACTGATTTATACGAGGAATAGTGGACTTTCTCAAAATGATGTTGTCTCTACTAACAGCACTAAGCTGGAAACTCGACAAAAGAGGATGATTTCTTTTCTGAAATCAGGTAAGACAATACGACTACAAAAAAGATTCACTGTAACATTTCCGCTAAAAATAAAAGACGATAATATTACTTTATATATCAGGTTAAATTATTATTTTTCACCAAATTATAAACTCCCTAGAATTTATCAACACTATTTATCAAAATAATGTCGCTCTTATACAGTTGCTTTAACTTTGAATTTTTGTCGCTGTCCGTTTCACGCCTAAAAGGAATGTTAAAAATGGTTGCTATCTACACCCGCACATTATTACACATCTCAAGCAAACTAAAATAGCAAATGTCTTGTTTGCATAATATGTTTTCGCAAAGAAGCATGTGGCACTTGGAAGTTGAACAAAGATGCCAAGTTTAGTGTTTGTTGTATTTGGGGATGTGGATTTGACAGCGGGAGTCAGTTGAATCGGCCTGCTGCCCAATCCGCCATGACCAAGAATAGAAGATATTTCGTTGCTTTATCCATAATGAGTGTCAGCTATGGAAACGGATGGCATCAATTTTTAGGATAAAGAGTTTGGCGAAGTATTATGTTAAATATTATCACATGGGGAATCATTTCGAGTAAAATTTCATTTTATTTTACTCATCTAAACTGGAAAAATGTACGATTGAAATGTGTAAACATTGCCTAAATACTTTCCATCATGGCTGCCTTACAGAGATTTCCTATCGAACATAACGTCATTGACATTGTCGATCAAAAACGACGAATGGAGTTAAATTGAAATTGAAAACTCGAAAATTGAAAACGTGAATAAGAAAAATCTATGAAAAGTGATTTATTTACAAACACTTATTGCTTATTCAGAAAACAATAAATTAAACAACTTGTATTTTTAATATTTCGCCTGGAGTAATTTTCCGTTTTTGCTTCTCATACCACCTCAAGATCACGTCAATACTCTCTTTTATTGGAATATCTATAAATCTCATATAGAGATCAAGTGTAAGCCCATTAATTCTTAAGAAAATACACTAGGGTAAAATGAAAAGCAAATAGCACTAAATAACACTAATGATATGATCAGAAACCAGGGTCTAACAATAAATACAAAGTAAAACAAATACTAGTTTATATTCGATATTTTAGTTGTATTAAAAATACCTGTTTATATACTTACTTTACTTATAGGGCCCTGTCGGTGGGACATTAGAATACACCGACTGTCCCCACCCTGCAGAGGGTAAAAGTCCCTCAATGGGGGTCCTGGATATGACCTTAAACTATATCCAGTGGTGAGGCCCCAGCTTGTGGGCTTTGGGGAGTGTGGAGCCACCCTTTAATTACCATTGCTCCCAAGTCCACTCTGACCCAGAGTGGTAGTACCTGTTAGAGTTCCAACTATGGGTTAAATAGAAACCGGCTTGAAAACAACAAATATATTCTATTAACATTTTTTTTTCTTCAAAATCTTTGGATTCGGCATTAAATAACTCGAAAAGGGTTGATATGCCGTAAAACAAAACCAACCAACCAACTTTACTCATAATAATTCAAATAAAGTTGCATAAGTAAAAATCTGTTTTACCTTTTATGTGTGTTAAAAAAAAAGAAGCAAATTATCTTCATATTTAAATTTGTTAGTCTTATTCTTTCGTTACTTTATTGGAAGTTCTAGTTTTATAGTTTTTGTTGGCAAAAAAGGCAACTGTAATAAGAACATTCTTCACCTAAACGAAATTTACTTTCCTCCGGCAAAGAAGAGCACAAAATTATTTGAACCTCTTGATAGAGTAAATACATGGTTTACAATTACTTGCTCACGACGTACAAAATGTAATACTTCCAATTAATGCCTTTACAGTCATCTTTATCGAAATAGTAATGCTATATACCGAATGCAAATATATATGTAACGTTGAGGAAGACGTTTGTTGGAGATTACTAGAACTAGGACAACAGAATATTCTTTTCATTGTTTTGACTCTCCAGTGTGTATCCGTTGATATCTTATATGCTTTTATTTAGAGTGATGTGGTTCTCGGTTGATTAACTGTGTCTAACTGTGTCGGATATATGCTCGAGAGTCAAAACAATGAAAAGAAATATGTCACCATGTTTTCGGTTAAAAAGACAAACTTCTCTACTATTTAAAATACTTTTATTCAGTAGTTTAATTAACAAAAAAAAACATGACGTAGGAAAATTTATTAAAATAGGAATATTAGACAATTTGTTCAGTCGACATGTATGTACAGTAGACATGTAGCTTGCGTTCATGAATTCACTTTTGTTTAGCATTACTAGCGGTGGGAAGACATCTTGAACTATTTATATTACACGGGTAACCCGTTTAGGCGGAGCGGAAATAGCTGCATACGCGAAGAATTTCTTATCGACCAACGTATCACTACACTAGTGAAAGCAAAACAGTGTATTCTTAGCGAAGTACATACTAATATCACTCCGCGAGTGAAAATTAGTAGTGGAAAAGAAAATAGAACGTAATTAAGTAACTGCCACACACGCGCGCGCGCACACACACATTGCTTGGGTATCTTCACTTTGCTGTTAATCATATATCTAAATACTTTTTGTACTTGCCTGATATAGCCCTTATGAGATTTTCTCTAAGTAGATTGCATTTACATCTTTTTTTATTATTATTAAAATGATGATGTGCTATATGATCTTTTGATATACACAGTTTGGCGTTATACAAATGAAACACCTAAAAGTGAAGAAATACAAGAATGCGAACTGATAAGAACTGTCCGAGAACGTCTGAATTAGCAATTGCCTACTTTTACTATTTACGTAAAAAGATAGATATAGCGTTTCACACAAGAGTATTATTCCCTTCTATTTTAATAGACTCTACGACTGAATGATATCTCGGAATCTACTCGGCCATCTGTCATTCAGATATTTTTTGGCTGTTAACAAATGCAAGCAAAAAAAAAAAAAATAATAATAAAAAATAAATAAACTATACAATAAGCTATATAAAAAAAGAAAAACAAATCGTGAAAAAAAAAGTCTCTGTTATTAAATCACCTATAGTTAATTTCGTTGTGGAACCGAATGGAAAATACGATGAAAACGCGAAAGTGATAGATTTACTCGAATGTTTATTTTTCCATTGGGATATAATTTATATTTGCAGGTGTGAGACTGCCGGAATGAAGACCATTTATCCAATTTTGTATTTAAAGATAGCTTTGTCTGCAAATAAAGTAGCTGCAATAATTATATGTTATGTGCAAAATGCCCATCTCCATTACTTTGTAGAGTTGAATCCCGTAAGTAATAAAAGAGTAAGTATCGTTTTTATGACGATAGCACTCTTTGTGGTCAGCATTATAAAACTTATCTACTGCTGCCACGCTTTTCGACCACATACTGTCGAAAATAAGTTCTAATCTGGTCACTGAAGTAAAGCAATGCTGAATCAATAAAAGTCCGGAATAGTTAACAGCCTAAAATTCGCAAAGTATAGATAAACACAACTAATATATACCAAATGAGTCGAATTACATTATCCAACGACGCGTATACACTAAATCTATGGACACTAAGAATACTTTTTACATTTATTTCAATACTCGTACGGTTATCGACACAGGAATACCAAGTTCTCTCTCGTAGGAATTCAAGTTCTCTCCATTAGGTATTTAAAAGTTAAAAGAAATGATTTCGATGCTGAAATCGAAATTAATGCATTTCAGCATACTCGTTATTTAGCGCTTCAGTTTTTGTCGTTAGCGTCTGAGCTATGGCCGAATAGACAAACAAGATTAAAATTAAGCAACTTTAACCTAAAAAATGTATCTGTATGCATGTTCGTTTTACTTCTGATAAGGTCAATTGTTTTTTTCAATTTTGATCCCTTACTTGTTATTTATACAGACCTACCATTAATTTCATTCAGAAAAAATAGCAAAAATAATATTTACACCACCAACAATCTTAAGCTACAACAAACAAAAATATTGCTACAACCATGCTCAATATCTGGAAGCATAAATGGTATACTGGTTAAAGAGAGTGGATTGTGATAACGCTTGACATATCCAAAGCTTTTGACAAATTCTAGTCTGAAGGAGTTTACATGGAAATTTCTTCGTACTCTATTACTGAACTAATATTTAAAATAATCAAATCACTATTAGCAAAATCAAAAAAAAAAAAAACCCAACAAAATAGGAAGTGATGAACTTTTAAATTAAGACTAATCAATCGAAAAGACGCGATGACTTTCGAAAATTTCGGCGAAAAAAGCGACCCCTCCCTGTAGAAAGTGTCCATGTGCGGGTGAATGAATTAACGTTTTAGCCAACTTGTCGATATTTGTGGCCCGAAGGGTAAAGCTTCAAAACGATTCCGATCTCCGTGAAAATCCGTCGCTTCTGTCGAAAGTTTTAGGCATACATACATACAAACAAACATACATACATGCATACATACATACATTAAAACAGACAGGTAACATTTATATTATAGAAGATAATCTCTAAATATAACATTCCCGATTCGATTGCGTACACAACGGTTATATTTGCTAATGCTCAAACGTGATTTTCTACAAATGCAAGTAAATCGACCAGACATGTACACAAAACATATATCCGTAAACTCTAACATGTTACTTCCCAGAATAACGGAATATAATATATAATTCCATGAACAATATTTTTAATGTTTATAATATTAATCAAACTCATATTTTAAAAAAATCGTGCATCGACCTCGTTTCCCCTTACTTGCTAAGCGAATATCCTAAAGTTTAGCTAATTTCCCTGATTGATTTAATAATGTTTGAAGTCGTAAAGATAAAAATTCTCATAAAATTTTTGATAAGCGTAATTGTAATAATGAACAAAAAAAAAATAGAATACCTCTAACACTATTAATTGTTAGCTAGTCGTGAGAGACGCTGATGAAAATAAAGAGAGAAAGAAAGAGATTGTGGGGTGCGGACGGGAAGACGAAAGAAAAGACCCCACGCGCGTTGTAGATGCAAATCACGACATACTGCATTGAATATTCTAGAAAGGATGACACACTAGTGTCTGTAGGTATTTAATTATTATTATAGTAAATAATTATGTCAGCCCCTTTAAGAAACTGGTTTTATCACCCTGAATGACGTAAAAAAACATTTAAAAATAAAATGTTTAATTTCAACGTTATTTCATGCAGTTAACGGTACCGAATGTATGCGTTCCTTGCTAATCAATCCAGAGATGACGTGTATCGCTGTGTTCGAGTCTATCGACTGGTGTTAATCGTGACACCCTGCACTGAAGATTCCAAAAAGGATGAAACGCTAGTGTCTGTAGGTATTTAATTATATATATACATACACTTTTTTTAAAAGTAAAATTTAATTGAATTTGAATTAATTTAATTTTACTTTTAAAAAATGTCTTCAAAAAGTTTGTGACCATCTTTTACTTTAAATCCCGCTCGAAACTGGAGCACTACACACTTGAAACCACCGGACCAACACGTAAATTCTCGTCTCGTCGCCATAGCACCAAAATGAAGAAAAAGAAAAAGAAATTCAGGAACCGGACTTTCGACCCTGATCAGGCTATGTATTAGCGAAATATAGGACTTACAAAAAACAAAAAAAGCAATAAAAAATATTTTATCATTATATTCGACACATAAAGTTTTCAAAATTTCTCAATATATATATATATATATATATATATATATATATATATATATATATATATGTAACAGTTATATCACACAGGATTAGTAAATCTCTTGAAAAAGTTTTCCTTTCCAGGGAAATTGCTCTTGACATATCGAAGGCCTTCGATAAGGTATTGCATAAGGCCCTACTTCACAAGATTTCCAGCTACGGCATTACTGGAAATGTTTTCTCAATCATTAAATCATTTCTCTCCGATAGTCTCATAAGAGAAGTTGTTGATGGGCAGAAATCAGAGGTCCACAGTATTAATGCTGGAGTCCCCTAGGGGTCCATCCTTGGCCCAACTCTCTTCCTGATCTACATCAATGATCTCCCAAAACATGTACTTAGATCATTCGTTGACATCTATGCTGATGACACGACCATCTATGGCAACACATCAAAGGCTGTAAATGACAAAGTCCTCTCTAATTCTCTCTCCTCTGATCTTGAGCGCGGGGTACAATAGGAGAATAGGTGGCTGGTCACTTTTAATGCATCCAAAACCAAGCTTCTATCTTTACATAATCAACGCTCTGATCCCCATCTGGCATCAATTCATCTGGCAATTAATGATATAGATATAAACTTTTCAATGATTTTTTAATGTGTAGCAGAATGTATATTACATAAAATAAATCCATTGTAATTTTTGATTCAATTTAAATTAAATTTTTATACCTTACTTTGTAAAATTTATAAAAGTGCACTTTGAAGATAAATAAATTTCAAATTGAATCTTGTACCTTTATTTTTAAAGCCTATAGTAAAAACATTTTGTTTAACAATTTTCATGCCTTGGATGAAATGCTTTTCTACCTTGTATGTATGTATATATATATATATATATATATATATATATATATATATATATATATATATATATAACAAATTTGTCCTTTTCACAAAAAGTATAATTTTAAATATTTCAACGATTTTTCGTTTTGAAATAAAATAAAGTCAAACTTTTCGCAACAAATATATTTTCAAATATTGTACTAGTATTTTATTTTAATCAGTTTATATATATAGAATAAGTATTACAATAAAGACGACACTCTGCTTGACCTATAATTTGGTTTCTTTCCTTTTCACCTCTCCGTATCTTTCTCTCTCTCTCTCATATATATATATATATAGGGAGAGAGATAGATAGATAGATAAAACAAAAATGGTAATTGGTAAAAACCTGAAGAAAGTGCTCAATACTATTACAGAACAAACATATATATTTTTTATTTTATTACCGTTTTTCCTGCTTAGTTACACATCTTTCTGTTACCGAATCATATCAACGAACTTTGTCAGACTTTAACAGAAATGATTATTATGTCTTAGAAAAACGATATTAGAAGAGGACGAAGGAAAAAAGAGATGGAATTTCAATTCTGATTTGACAACATTTAAGTTTAAAAATTTCATAATTAAATTAACATCGAAACGGGATGATGTAGAGTTCAAAAACATCAGCCAGACACGAAATGGATCGGAGTATAGGAAGAGGGGAAGAAGTGAGGAGGGAAGTGTGTAAGATGCGTAAGACTTTGAAGGCCGGGGTAGGGGGAAGGAAAGAGAAAAGTAATGTTAGAGAAGTGATCGAAAGAGAGAGAGAGATAGAGAGAGGAGAGAGAGAGAGGGAGTTGGTAAATTATATTGTAGACACATTGACCGGAAGTCAATATCAGTTGATCGGATTGAGTATGAGTCACGTGATAAGGTTAGCTTAATCGAGGAGACTTGGTTTGGACTTAGAAGGCGACAGACGGCTTCACAGACGTCTCCTCCCCTTCACTGGGAGAGACGTTGACGTGTGTAGAAATGACACAAAGAGAAACCACGCGAGCCAGAAATTCACTTTCCATCCTTCTGCGAGACATCTGGAAACTGAAATGAACTATAAAACCAATTCACACAACGGCATATGAACAAATAGACAGAACAACTAGACGATCACATGACGGTCCAGCTTATTATCGATAATACAACAAATACATATTTTGGTTTCGTTGACCAGTCCACCCGTACGTGGGTGGAAAGAAAAAATCGAACCTGGAGGTTACTATAGTGAAAAAATATAGACACAACGAAAAAAAAATATAGTACACTAGACATAAAGATGGAAAAATAAAAAAAATTAAAGAAAAAAGAAATTGAACATGGAGGTTACCGCAGTAAAATAAAAAATAAACACAACGAAAAAAAGAAGAAAAATAGATACATTAAAATTATATATAGATAGATTTATATGCTAAATTAAGAATAATTGAAAAAAAAAGATAGCTCTATCGACATACAGATAACGAATTGTTGATTTGGAATATGAAAATTTAAAATACAGAAGCAAGAAAAAATATTAATACAGCCAATGTGTAAAACAGAAAGAAAAAAAGAAGAGAATGAACTTTACTTACAGAAGAATAAGCCTGTCAATTAAAAAAAGAAAAACATCATTCAATTATGTTGTTATGAGTTAGAAAGTTACACCATTACAGACACTTAAAGTGTGCAATTTTTAAACTGTAAAACTCAGTGTAGTTTAAGGAAAAACAATGTCTACTTTTTGTGAAGAAACGATGGACAGGTTCTGCGAATGTGATTTTTTTCTCTAATTGTACAGTTTTTTCTTAGGAATTTTCTTTTCTTGTGTGGAAAAATGTTATTCATTGTATGTAAATCTATATAAACTGTTTTATGAAATGTTAAAATGTATATTTTTAGATTAAGAAAAATAAAAATAAAATAAACATAAGTGTTGTCTTTTGGTGATGGGATTCCGTTGATTTCGAGTAGGATCAACATGGAAAAATCCATGTGTGGAAATCACGAAATTTTCCGCTAAGCTATATGCCTTGAAAGTCAGTCGCAAGTAACGACTTTGAAAAAAGTTTTTCCAATATAGCAGAGCGAAATATATTTCTGTCCAGCGTCGGGGAGCAAGTGGAATTCCCCTTACTTAGCGTAAGTGGCAGAAAAGGAAATGTCAATCGGCCAAAATAAAAATCACTCGGATAAGTAAAAGGTGATTTTTTTTATTTTTCAGAAAACCCCAGAGTTGGGCGATGTGGACAATTTTAGTTTCCATCGATTGTTATTTTGTTGTTGAATTTTTGTTTTGTGAAGGATTGTCTGGAAGTTTATAAGTGAGTCGTTTTTTCGACTATGTATTTTAATTGTAAATGTCTTTGTATTTTTTGTAAACGACTGTGATTTTTTATTTTTGATATTCTGTGAAATGGTAAGGGTGATGCAACCGACCTAAGAATTTGTTTACGTGGACAATTTTGGGTTGCCACGAATCTGTATTTTGTTATTTGGAATTTTATTCTTGGTGATATGAGACTTTGTGAATGCTTATAAGGAATTTTTTTCTTATTATTTTTATGTAATTTATGCTTTCTCAAATCATAATTTTTTGTTCTTTGACATGTATTTTTTTTCGGAGAATGGAGGGGGAGTGAATATTTGCTTTGTAGGGGTTTATTGAAATAATGATTAATTTAAAAGTAAGAATATGTTGTTAATTAATTAATAATGACACTAATAATAATAATAACATTGGAAAAAAGAGAAAGAAATAAGATTTAAGCAGTGTAAGAAATAACAAAAAAGACACACTACTGAGTTATGGATAAGGGGTCAACTAGTTCTTACGTTTTGGAAGAATAAAACCTTCAGTCGACATTTATTCTATTTTCGAAGTTGTTTTAGAATTTGTTGTTTCGTTTTTTTTTTTCGTGGGATTTTTCTCCGGATGCGTAGTCATTATTAGGTATATACATTAGAATTGAAATGATTTAGAAAAATAAGATGATACTGATAAGATGGTTGGCCTAGAATAAATTAGAATTTTAGAGTGGGACAAAATAGCAATTACGTAAACGGGTATTTTTGAAATGTTTTTACAGACGTAATAAAACCAAAAGAGAGATTTTTTTTAATAATTGATTTTTGCATTTTTTTTTAAGTTCATAAACATTTTTTTTGCAAGAAGAGTAACGTGCCGGGTAAGCATTAAAGATGCCCCGTTCGGAAAAAATGATGAGCCCTGTGAATTGAGTGCTTGAAAAAAAGCTGGTCGCATGTAACTACTCCAAGCAGGAGGTAAGACTTGGCTCAATAAATTAGAAGCAGGCGTGGAGGTGATACGAGAATCCTTAAGGGTACCAACGACTACGAGAGTCGTACCACAAGCAAATCACATATAGCTTAATGAGGTGAGATAAACTAAAATATACCGTAAGTACGTAAGAAGATATAACCTTATATATTTTTAGAGATGCATGAATACGGGATATCTCTGCTGGATCTTGGAAGTCTGATGTTAGAAAAGAAAAAATCACAAAAATTGGGCCATAGCTAGAAATTAGGCGCAAATGGGAATCATGGCGCAAGGTGGGTGGTTTATTAGATAAGAGTGATATTCTCTAAATCTTCATCAAAATTCCAAGAGTCCGAGCAAGGAAATCCAAGTGAATCAGTGTGATAAAAGGTGTATCTTAAAATTTGGAAATCAAGCACGAAGATGTATTATGAGCTTTGAGATATCTCGGAAAAAATGAGGTAATTACAAAATGAAAACAAAGCCATACTTAATAGAACATCCGAGCAAAGGATACGATCAGGGCACTTTTGGATGAAGGGAATCGTCAATTTCGAAAGAGGTAAAGTGAGACCTCTAGTTTACGGCATAAAGTTGGCTTGATAAAGCAGCTGACGTGGATCAGGGGAGGAATACCCTGCACTCAAAAAGTAAATGCTAAGAAGATCAGAGAGGGTCTGATCTAATAAAAAAATAAAATAAATAATAATAATTCTGAAGTCAGTTGGAAAGGGCTTACTAAAGCAGTTTTTAGCCTGATCTTTCTTAATCGTGTGATTGTGTAGATATGAAAAGTGTATTAGAATTTTAAAATGCGTACATTTTTTGAAAATAAGGATATAATGAATGTTAGAGAATGGACCGATAGAGATAGACAGGGAGGTGGTAAATTATATTGTAGACACGTTGACCGGAAGTCAGGATCAGTTGATCGGATTGCGTGTGAGTCACGTGATCAGATTAGCTGAATCGAGGAGATTTGGTTTGGACTGAGAGGCGACGGAGGGCTTCACAGCCGTCTCCTCCCCTTCACTGAGGAAACAATGACGTGTGTAGAAATGAGACCAAGAGAAACCACGCAAGCTAGAGATTCACTTTCCATCTTTCTGATAGACATCTGGCAAGTGAAATAAACTATAAAACGAATTCATCGTTTTGGAGTGATTGAACCTTCTGCCAAACAGGTACCAGTCTCCCTCCAAGACACGAGATGAATCCTGATAGACCAACATCGACGACACAGGAAAGTATGTCCCAATAATACATGTACCACACACACACACACACGAACACAGCAGCATATGAACATATCATTTAATAGATTGACCACTAGACGATCACACACCATCCCTCTTATTAGATAACAACACTAAAGTAAGAGCTGAATGGAAGAGAGGAAGTACAAGCAGAAGAAGTAGATAGCGATCACATGTGGTCTGGCGGGCTGTCGGGCTGTCGGGCTGTCGCGGTGTCATATGAAATTTAACACGTTAAAGATTTATGCAGATTGGGGGGTCCTTGTTCGCAGAAACTAAGATACGCCTTCTTAAAGTAAGCTAAGTTAAATCCAATTAAAGTAATTTTCCTATTTAAATATATTTGCTATAAAAGGTATCTACGAAATAAAGTAAATTACGTTAAAGATTGCCGGGCATGGATTGAACAGGTATAAAATCATAAAAATGCATGTAGGTAAATATGGATAATAATAATAATAATAATAATAATAATAATAATAATAATAATAATAATAATAATAATAATAATAATAATTAACAAGAAAGAGAAATCTTGTCAAATCGTAGACTCTGCTGTCCCAGCTGACCACAGGGTGAGTATGAAAGAAAAGGAGAAACGAAGCAAATACACAGAACTAGCCAGAGAGTTAAAAGGGATTTGGATGATAAAGAAAATCAAAATAGTACCGATAATAGTAGGAGTACAAGAACAATTCCGAAAAACCTGGAAAAATGAATGGCAGAAATTGGAATCAGAGGAATAGCTGCAAAAATACAACGACTAACGATAATTAAAACGGCTGAAATATTAAGGGAAACCCTTGAATGCGGAGAATAACACAAGACAATATGACGAAGAAGGGAATGAAGAACACCATAGCTGCAGATCTACCTGCTCTACACCCCCATCATGCATCCCTCCATTGTTTCACCACCGTTCCCCCTAATAGAAAAGTGATTGCTACAAAGAGCCGAGAAGTGTCAAGGAGGAGTGAAAG
The DNA here is from genome assembly GCF_053919585.1 of Euprymna scolopes. NCBI lineage: Eukaryota > Metazoa > Mollusca > Cephalopoda > Sepiida > Sepiolidae > Euprymna > Euprymna scolopes. Next base: position 126,851,090 of record NC_136485.1, read on the forward strand.
ACCGAGGAGGGAGCACTGGCGCAACCTCCGCTGACCATGTGCGAAGAGAACTGGGATCTGGAGGAGGCTTAGTGCCACTCAAATTCCAGTATAAACCAATGGCCACTGCCAGCGAGAAATCAATGGTAAGAGGATGTTGCGATGATGCAAATTTATTTGCAAATGCTATCGAAGGAGGAGGAGAGAGCTGGACGTCTGGGGAGACTTGTTGTCACTCAGCTTCCAGAGAACACCACATGTCTTCAATCAAATCGTTTGCTGACTTGTGTGAAAGCTCAATGTGAGCCAATAATAATAATAATAATAATAATAATAATAATAATAATAATAATAATAATAATAATAGTAACAGAAAGTCATAATAAAAATGGAATGATAAAGATAAAAGTAATAATAATAATATAGCAAAGGAAATTGAGTAATATTCGCCCAGTAATTGTGTAGATACAGAGGGTATAAGATATATATATATATATATATATATATATATATATATATATGTATACATATATGTATATATATATATACCTATACATATATATATATATACATACATATAAAATAAAATAAAAGTGGCATATATATGAATAAGTATAATTAACATATTTTAATTTAATTTATAAAAAAATAGGCGAGTGTAGTGCAAATGTATCATATACATACATGTACACAGGTGCATATATATATATATATTTACGCATATTTTATCTTTCTTTTAATATTATTGGAATTCATTCCCTTTTCCTTGTACCTATTTGTGAATTATTCCACAGATTTCTGCCTTTTGGCTTACTTTGGATCATCTTCCCATTATGCGATTCCCTTAGACTTTACTTGTGTGAATGAAAATTTAACTAACTTTTCTGGGATTCTGCATTTTTGGATTTTACCGTCATTGGATACTTTACCTTTCACCAGACTGTCCATTTACGAGAAATCACTTTTTTCTTTACCCTATTACATCTGATTCACTTTTTGTTATCAAGTAAGATCTCTGACTTACTTGAAGTTTCATTAAATACTTTTGCAAGCAAAATCCTATTCATAATTTGCTCTGATGAGAAGGAAAGTATTTCTTTGAAACTCTGCAGATTAAGGACTATCATCTCATTTAGTGTTTCCTTTATAAAATTAAATATGTTTCTAACTCTTTTTCAAAGTGTTTTTTAACATGTATATATATATATATATATATATATATATATATAAATATACACATATACATATGCGCATACATATACAAACACATGCATACACATAAAGAAATACAAGTACAAGTTGAATGAATGAATAAGGCGTGTAGGATAGACAGGGTATATATATTATATATATACAAATATATATATATATATATATATATATATATATATATATATATATATATATATATATATATATATATATATATATATATACTATCTATCGTACACTACTAACATTGGTGGACGGATGTCTGTTTAAATAGACATTTGGCGAGATTATTTACGGGCGCCGCTCCGGTGGTTCGATCGGTAGAATTGGTGACTGTAAACGCAATGGTTCTAGGTTCAATCCTTGGTTTGAAAGAAATGTTAGTCTAGCGGCACTGATGAGTTTTGATAGAACGAAACAGGACTGCATGTCGATGACTATATATATATATATATATATATATATACTATCTATTCTACACCCCTATTTATTTATTCAGGTATCTTTTATCATATACAGATTATATTTAAAAAAACAATATATATATATATATATATATATATATATATATATATATACCGCTCCACATTAGCAGGTACCAAATTGGATAAAGGGAAAATTATTCTCAACTGGCATTTAGGTAAAAATGCGCCTTCGTAAATAATTGAATCCATTTAACAACGTATCGCAAAAACAAAAACAAATAATATCTCTATATATAATATATAATTATTTTATAGATATATTAGCAGGGGTGCCCGGCGTCTCCCGGGTGTTTGGAGGTGTATTCTGAGCAAAAAAAACAAAACAAAAAACAAACAAACAAACAAAAAAAGGTAATTTTTTAAAAATATGACCCCTATTATTACCCCTTAACATTTATTGTTTTAGGTTTAAATCAAGTTATTAATTAAATCTATGTCCAGCGAATCTATATCTAAAATTTCAAGTGTTTAGACCCCAAATTGCTGGAGGAGTTTAGTAGAGTTCTCAAAGGTCAAATTGTTGAACTTTGACCCCTTAACAGCCAAATTTCTGGCTGAAAACCAATCACATAGATTTTCCCAAATGTCAGTACTCTGTATATCAAATTTCGAGTCTATAGATTAAAATTGACAGAGTTATTGCGTAGGGAAATGTACACAGACAGACACACAGACACGTTCACTTTTATAGATATACTAGCATAGGTGCCTGGCGTTGCTCCGGTGTTTGTAGGTGTATATTGAGAAAAAAAACGGAAATTTTTTTAATTTTGACCCCTATTATGATCCTTAAAATTTATTGTTTTGAGCTCAAATCAAGTTATTAAGTTTGTTTGATGTCCTAGAAATCTATACCTAAAATTTCAAGTGTTTAGACTCAAAATTGTCGGAAGAGTTTGGTAGAGTTCTTAAAGGTAAAATCGTTGAACCCTGACCCCTTAACAGCCAAATCTCTGGCCGAAAACCAATCACATAGATTTTCCCAACTGTCAGTACTCTGTATATCAAATTTCGAGTCTGTAGACTAAAAATTGACAGAGTTATTGCGTATGGAAATATACACAGACAGACACACAGACGGACACAGAGACATGTTCACTTTTATAGATATATAGATAGATAGACTAATAGATTAAACAAGAATATATACATATATATATATATATATTTATATGGAAACAATTTTATGTGGACTGTAAGCTTTTTACGCAAATGTTATGCAAGTATAAATCATGTGGAATATCTGCATGAATATAATTACACATAATAGTAAACTAAAGATGATCACCCCATAAGAAAAACGAAAAAACTAATAGGGAATTAATTAAAATAAATATTTAACATAATATGCAAATTAGCTAGATCCGTTGCAGATGAATGCAATTCCTCGACCCATATATAAGAAAATTGTATTTTCTTTTTAAATAAATAGAAAAGAGAGTTCGGCTGTCTTTTCTGTTTGCTGCTGTCCAAAGACCGGCTGCCGGTCCCTGTTGGGCGGGTGAGCCTTGTTTTTATTTTTCTGCCTCCCCGCGAGGCCACTAACTGTCTTGTTTTCGAATTATTTCAGGTTGTCTCTTTTCCCGACTCGACCGGTCTGCGTCTGAGGTGGTTGTTCGGAGTCATATCCAACGGAAACTTCAGCAAGGCCAACCGGCGGCTCTGAGCCGAGAAAAAGACGCAGAGGGGGAGGGTAGCTGGTCCGGGCTCCAGTGCAGACATGCCTAGCCCGGGGTCCGGTTCCCAGAGGGGGCTTCGGCCACCTCTGAGCACCGGATTAGGCCTCGGAAAAATTCTACCGCCACATGGTCCGGGTTTCGCACCCCCCGCCTAACCCGGGTTCTGGCGGTCGTGTCCCCGACACGCCCGCCGGTTCAGGCCCAGTAGACAGACCACTAGGATGAATTAGTGTTTACCCCCGCACAAAACTCGGTGTTGTCCCCCGCACCGCTAATCTAGGAGAGTCGGTCGCCCTAAGCAACAGCTCTCTTGTAACTAGTCGTACTTCAGTTCCCGGCAGTAATAGTAGTAGCAGTAGATTTAGGCCAGCTGAAAGAGGTGTTCCGACTCGGTGGAATCACCAGAGGAAAAGGGCTTTAACTGTCAGCCCTCCCGCCCATAGGAGAACGGACCCCCTAGGGTCGGAAATTAAACCAGCAACTTCTGGAGATATCTCAATATTGAGAAACACCGAATCGGAGCAGACGTTTTCGAGCGAGTTGCCTGACGATAGGGACGATGCTATTAATATGTTAACGCTTCTAGATGAACAGTTGAACGCCGCGTGGCAAGCCGACTTAGGATTTAGTAGCAGCGACAGCAGCGCAGATGAATGCAACAGACGACCGCTGCTACGACAAGCGAGAGAGTCGCGTCAACGAGAAAGGAAGGGAGCCGCTCAGACTGAAAACAAGAATGGGGCAGTTGGTACCACAGCCACAAAAGAACCGGCACTGACCCCTAAACCGTCGTCCCCAAAGGAGAAACCAGGAGAGTGGCCGACGTTGCCAGGGAGTTCACAAATAATAGACTCGTCAGGCTCAACTATCCCCCCGGGACAGAAATCACCGCTGTTAACAGTGTCACCGACGATGTCGGCGTCGTCGATAATATCAACACCGCAGACGGCTGCGGCGGCAGTAGTTAAAGAATGAGGCCCCCAGTCGCAACTAACTCCCGGGGATTACCGCCGGTTATTCGATACAAAATACAAGGATTTGACCGACGGTAATGTTATTAAAATAGAACCGGGAACTTTGGAACGACTATCCAAGAGAATAATATCGTTAGTCTCCATAGACACAAAGAAACGAGCGTTAACCGGTGTGCCGAAAGACGACATGGCGAAAATTATGGGGGAATTAAATATCCCCGCAACCTATATCTGCCGTAGAAGCTATGCAGTGTGGGATTTACTACTGCGTAAAGAAGAAGACGACGTCAAAATGTTCAAATCGGAACACGCGTGGCGACACATTTGACTTAAGCCGGAATATTTAAGTAAGACGCGGACGAACGTGTCTATTTTGGGAGTCCCCTGTATTCTCGGCCCTGAGTAATTAGGGGCCTTTATGAGTCAATATGGGGACGTAGAGTCCGTCATTCCTGTTCGTGGTCCCCGTAACCTTATGGTAGGGGACTACAACCTAAAAATGCGTGTTGACAAGGAAGGATTACAAAACATCCACCCATGCTCAGGTGCGACATATGGTCGATGAGTATTATAGTAAGAATGTCGCAGGCCCCACTGTGTGAATTGCCAACAGCAGGTCCATATGCCACGGGAATGCCCGAAAAGAAACCCACAGACAGTAGTAGTAGTAGCAAAGCCGGCGGCAGTGGTACCAGCAGCCCCTGAGAAGCTAACCAGAGGGGGCAAAGAAGCAACAACGTCGGACGGCTGGACTACAGTGGTAAAGAAGAATGGCAGAACCACTAAGACCCCCTCCACAAGAGAGCAGCCCCCTGAGGTACAAGGTCGGCCGGTTCCCACAGTATCGTCAACGGTCTCTTCCACCAACGTTACCACTAAAGAAGTTGTTAGCGGCCAGAAAAGAATGCATCCGGTCTCCTCGTCTGACTCAGAAGGGGAGCACGATAAGGAAACGGCTACTGTGGTAGAGTACCAAGTGCCGAAAAAGGAAACTAAAAAGAAGGCGAGAAAAAACAAGGAGGCAGGGTCCCGTTCCCCATCCCCTATGAATGTAGAGAAGACTGTCTCTACGGTTCAGCCACCCAAAACCCCTACCCTAACCCCATCGGCTGAACCAAAATCCCCATCCCTTTTCGATACCCCCCCCCAACCGGTGCCCGTTCGTTGTCCCGGGAGAAGCCGGCGACAAAAACCAACAGCGGTAGAAGAGCCGCCTCTGTATCTCCTGTAAGGAGTGAAAAGACGAAAAAGCTTCCCTACCTTCCTGGAGACCGGATTTGCGAAGTATACCCCCTTCACGCTGACACGTATATAACGCAGCGCCATAGGGGTCTGATTAAGCCGCTTAGAGAAATGAAAATGATCGACGGGAAAAGTGTTACCAACCCTAAAAACTTCCCAGACGCCCCCCTAGTCATGACCTTTGTGCGTCATACAAAAACTGGACGCACGAAGGCCATGTGGAATATGATCGACGACGCCAGGGGGGAGGGGGCGATTCCAGATTTAAAGTTGGTGGAAGAGAGGCATGACTCCCTCAATCAGCTGGCGCCGAGATGCGAAGGTAGGGTTCCTATTTACGTCCACTCTTGTTTGTATAGGGCCCTTAAACTAACGTTTCCCCTGGATGTCGGAGGTATTGCGTGAGATGGACGAGTAACGTCCGAGTTGCTTTCGGGCAACCTCGCCCAGTCCTGCGGCACCCTTTCTAGCAAAGACTTTAGGTCGGTGGTTGCGGATATCTAGACACAATGGCCACATCCTTGAGCTTGTGTAGTTTGAACGTTAGGGGCATGAGGTGCCAAAGCAAAGCCGCTAGGGTACTGAGGGACCTCATGTCGATGAATATAGATGTGGCTGCGTTACAGGAGACTCACTACGATTGCGTTGACGATCATCGGGTGCTGGAAGGGCATTATGATGTCTTTTCAACATACGGTGATAGTCAAAGTAGGGGGGTTTCTTTGTTAGTTAGGCGCACCCTTTCTGCAACGGTTAGCGTTGTTCACGCGGATGCTGATGGTAGACTGATCGTGGCCGATGTTGCCGTGGCAAATAGAGCGTTTCGAGTCGTTGTAATGTATGCGCCCAATTGCATACGGGAGCGAGTTTCCTTTTTCCGGCGGTTGGAGGTGTTTCTCGGGGGTTCGGAACGGTTAATACTAGTGGGTGATTGGAATGCCATCCTTGACCCCAGGGTAGATAAGGTGGGCGGGACTAGCGGGACGGATGGGTGTGAAACCAGTCTGTCGGACCTGATGGCTAGATGCGATCTGGTAGACAGGTATCGGGTGGATCACCCGGGGCGGGAGACGTGGACGTGGATCTCTAGCAGGCCGTCCGCTTCAAGTACTTACTTGGATCGGTTGTTAGTTAGAAGAGGCAGCATAGAATACATATCTTGTCCCACGTTCCACTGGTTAGATCACTCTGACCACAAACTACTTGTGGCCACGTTAGACTTAGATAGCAACCCTAAGTTAGCTGGGTACTGGCAGTTAAATACCTCCTTACTGGAGATAGGCGACTTCCGGGAAAGGCTAACTAAACACATACAGAAGGGATTAGTGGGGGCGGTTACCGGGAGTAAGTGGTGGGTAAACGCCAAATCTAGCATTAGAGACTTCACTGTCAAATATGGCCAACGCCTCGCGCTAGATAGGGCCAAGGCAGAGAAGCGTCTAGAGGATAGACTATCCCGGGCGGTGGCTGGGGGGATTCCCTAGAAATAGGTTTAGCTAAGGCGGACCTGAGTCGTTTGGCTAGTGAGCGATATCAGGGCCAGGTAGTTAGGGTTAGAATTAAAAAGATGCCCAACGAAGCTGTGAATGTTGACAAAGCCGAACGAGTCTGTTCGTTCGGGCGCAAATCGGATAACTACATTCGTAAAATTCAGATCCCAGAAGGGAACTCCTTAGTGTCGGCTCGGGGGATTTGCGAGCGGTTTCGAGTGCACTTTGAAGATCTTTTTGCGCAGTTGTCCAGGCTCCGCGTCCAGGAGTTTGGCAACTATTTGGCTGGCTCGCCCCGCCTGGAGGCGGCCCGAGCGGCTGGTTGCGATGGTCGGGTTACAGAGTGCGAGGTCGTAGCTGCTATGAAGCAGGTCGCCTATAACAGATCACCAGGACTGGATGGACTGCCCTACGAACGTTACTTGAGGATGTCGCACATGTTTGTTCCGATTCTGACGGGTGTGTTTAACCACTGGTTTGACACGGGATCTATCCCGAGTCAGGTTACCAAATGAGTGGTCACACTTCTGAAGAAGAACGACACACATGTTGGGGGATAGATGATTTTAGGCCAATCACGTTGCTGAATACGGATTTAAAAATCCTGGCCCGAGTGCTGGCGAATCGTTTGCAGATTGTTATTGCTGACTTGGTCGAACCGGATCAGAATTACTCTGTGAAGGGAAGATCGATTCAAAATAATTTGCATTTGATACGTACAGTCATAAAAAATTTAGAAGACGCCACTGAAGCCGCGCTGATTTATTTGGATCTGTCCAAGGCGTTTGATAGGGTGGATTATCGTTTCCTGATGGCTGTTTTAGAGACCGCCGGATTTGGATTCGACTTCTGCAGATGGATTTCCATTTTGTACGCTCGGCCGATGGCAGTTGTGTAGGTCAACGGGGTGAGGTCGGCGCCGTTCGCGGTTCCTCGGTCGGTGCGACAGGGGTGTCCCTTGTCGCCCTTGTTGTATGACCTCGCGCTGGAACAATTCCTTGGGAAAGTGAGGACTAGGGTGGCTGGACCGGCCCTGCGCGGAATTGCTCTTCCTAGCGATGCGCGAGCCAGGGTTTCCGCGTTTGCCGATGATGTCACCGTATTTGTTTCGAGCGTCGTTGATATTATTACGGTGATTAAGGCTTTCAAGCGTTATGAACAAGTTACAGGGGCCGTAGTCAATCTCAGCAAATCCGTTGGCCTGAGGTTGCCGCTTGGCGGGGCTCGAATGCTTTGCATGGTGCATTTGTCTGGACGGATGGCCCGGTCCGTATTCTGGGTGTTTGGTTTGGACCCGGTCTATGTCTAGATAAGAACTGGTCGGAGGTACAGAGCAAGGTCGAAGCGTCTGTGAGGGTTTGGCTTCGAAGGGGATTGTCCCTTAAAGGTAGGGCGGAGGCATGCGCCACTTATGTGTTTCAGCTGATCCTTTACCGATTGGCTGTACTTCCTCTGCCTGCGGTCCGCATGGCGGCCTTAACGCGTGCGCTCTTCTTACTGTTGTGGAATGAGCGACGGCCGCTTGTCCGTAGACAGGTCTGCACTCAACGTCTTGAAGATGGGGGCCTGGGGATGCCTGACCTGGGTAGCCACAAAAATGCCGAAAGGTTTGCGTTCCTGGGTAGAACTCTGATTGAGGAGTCTGATTGGGGTCCCGCGGTCGGTGCAGCTTTTCCCGACCTTATCCCCAATCATTTAATTGAATGCCAAAGAAGGCCGAGAGGGCAATCAAGATTCTTCAACGAATGCCGAAATGCGCTTAGAGCGATGCCAGGGTCCTTGAACCTTGCACAGCCTAGAAGGGCATTATATCGGGGATTAGTGGTGGGGACCGCTTCGGACCCGCTTGGGGAGCGGCTGCAGCTGTCGGAGGGGGAGGTTCGCTCTCTATGGAATTTGGCCCCAGGCCGGGGATACCTTAACAATTCCAAATTTTCCCTGACCTGGCCATTGGTTAGAAACGCTCTACCCCTCAATGACATATTGTTTAGAATTGGTATGGTATTTAGTCCCTTTTGTCCACGGTGCGAGGAAGATAGCTTAGAAACCGTAGAACATGCTTTTTATACTTGTTCCAAGCTCCGTGAATTCTGGGAGTATGTCAGTGAGGTCACGGCTCGCATCGTCCCCGATCAGGTGACGATCCTGGATTTAGCATCCGTTGTCTACAACGCAGATCCCTTGTGGCCTAGGGAGGAACGAATGGTGTTCCTAGCGACCTTGGCCGTAGCTAGACTGGTAGTGTGGGTTTCACGCATAGAGATAGGGCGTGGGGGGGAGCCGCCTTCTCATCGCGATCTGATTTTGTATATTAAACACCAACTTAAAATCAAAATCAGATGCGATAGAAGGAGGTTATCTCGCTCATAGTTTAGTAGGAGGTGGATTCACACCGCTAGTTTATGTGCGTTTGTACGAAACAGGCTTGAGTACGTGTTCCCTGCCTAGGCATGGCACACGCCGACCGTAAAAGCAACCCCCAGACCAGATCAAGATAATCCCGTAGTGGATCAGTCCCTTAGCTAGTTGGTATAAATGAGTTCCATGTCCCCAATTTTTATTTTTAGGTGTTAGGATACCTCCAAAGAAGCCCAGTCCTGATTAATTTATTTTAGTCCAAACCCTTCCCGATGTTATTTTTCTTGGAGGTCACCGAATATCCCTCCCCCCCTTTATTTTGTCCGTAGCTGTGCCCACTCCCTCTTAGGAAGTGCTCCCTTGTTTTCGGCCGATACCGGAAAACAGGAAGCATTTCAAAATTAAATAGGTAAGGGTGGGTCCGTACTAACACATTCACCGTTTAACGTTTTATTTGGTTCATTTATTTTTATTAGTTATTTTTCTTTATTTTGGGTGTTTTTAAGGCTCTCATTATCCCCGCCTATCATCCGCATATATCATACACATCACAATTTCATCCGCATATATCATACACATCACAATTTCCATTTTGTCATTATTGCATTGTAAATATAAAGTCATTATATATTTTATTTAAAAAAAAAAAAGGAAAAAGTCATTGTATATAATTTTATTTAAAAAAAAAAAAAAAAAAACTTGTACATATTGTCATCTGGGGCTTTAAGTAGATCCAACTCCTAGAGTGAATGCGGTATTGTGGTGATTGCAACTAGTGATAGGGAATAGACAAGTGGACGACACCCGACACCCATTACCCCCCCACACCCTTTCTGGCCTCATGCCACATTTAAAAAGAATTAGTTGCCTGTTTTATATAATTTTAACCCTAAAATTCTGTAAAATTTGTGATTTTTCTTCTTAAATAAATATATAAATAGAAAAGAGGGTTGTCTTTTTCTGTTGTTCTTAGCATTCGGACCGGGATGAAAGTGTAGTATCTGGTCCGCAGATGCTGCACTTAAGATAATTAAGAGGGAAACCCTCTATACTGGGACAATTATTTTTCGTAACCAGAGTGGCCCCTTTTTGCCTACTTTTAGGGGAGCTGGTTTTTACCCCACATTAAAAACGGCCTTCTGCCTAATTTGCTTTGGTGGGGAAGCAAATAAATACGTTAAATAAACAGAGAAGACGGTTTTTAATATGAATATCAATACACACAAAAGAAAAACGAATTTATAGGAGTATAGAAGATATATATATATATATATATATATATATATATATATATATATATATATATATATATATATATATATATATATATATATATATATATGGAATATGGCACAGGGGTCCAGGAAGTAAGATTTAATTATTTTATCAAGGGTACGGAACTAAGATTAAATTATAAAATCTTAAAACTTAAATGTTGTCAAATCAGAATTGAGATCTCCAATTCTTTTTCTTCGTCTTCTTCTAATATCGTTTTTCCAAATCATAATAACCACTTCTGTTAAAGACTAACGAAGTTGCCGGATCGTGGATACGATTCGGTAACAGAAACATGTGCAACTAAGTAGATGGAACGGTAATAAAATAATATAAATATTCATATATATGATATTCATATATATGATATTCATATATATAATATTCATATATGTTATATATATATATATTGTGTTTATATATATATATATATATATATATATATAGTAATTTATAAAATATATATGGCGATTAAGCTACACTGAATATTCCGCGTTTCATCCACTCTAGGGCTCTTGAGGCTTATGCGTATAAGCCTGAAGAGTCCTAGAGTGGATGAAACGCGGAATATTCAGTTTAGCTTAATCGCCATATATATTTTATAATTACTAACTAGCTCTACCTACGTATTGAGCACTTTTGAAGTAAATACTTAAAGATTACGCATAAATCTAGACTTTCGTATATTAATTTTATGTGAGTAAATTAAGTAGTTATATATATATATATATATTTATGGAGAAAAGTCGTCCTTTTTACATAATTTAAAATATTTCAACGACTTTTTTGTTTTGAAATAAAATAAAGTCAAACTTTCGCAACAGATATATTTTCAAATACTAGTATTTTATTTTATTCAGTTTAGTTATGTAGAATAAGTATTACAATAAAGACGATACTCTGGTTGACCTATAATTTGTTTTTTTTTCTTTTCACCTCTCCGTCTCTTTCTCTCTCTCTCTCTCTCTCTCTCTCTCTCTCTCTCTCTCTCTATATATATATATATATATATATATGTATATATATATTGATATATATACATATTAATATATGTAGTGTAGGTATTTAATTATTTAATTATTATAGTAAAAGTAATTATATTAATATATATATATATATATATATATGACCATATATTCATATACACATATATTCATATATAATATTCATATATATATGATATTCATATATATGAATATTATGCATATATATATATATATATATATATATATATATATATATATATATATATATATATATATACACATACGTTGTACGGAGTATGAAAAGGGATTTCTGCCTGTTATATAATAGTCTTATTATTATTGTTTTTGTTGTTATTATTCGTTGTTATTGTTCTTTGTTAAAAGTGGGTCCTATTAAGAGAGATTTTGAGACTTAGAGAGAGAGAGAGAGAGAGAGAGACAGAGACAGAGAGAGAGAGAGAGAGAGATGTTGTTGAGAGTCTTATTAAGAGGGATGTTGTTGTGTCTTAGAGAGAGTCTTATTAAGAGAGAGAGAGTCTTATTAAGAGATGTTGCTGTTGAGAGAGATGTTGTTGCGTTCTGTTTTCATGTTATGAAAAGATTCATATATATAAAATGTTTATACTTAGAAGTGTAGAAGCTCTTTGAGTGTTGAGACATTGTGTATGTAAAGACATTTTAAACCACATGATATACAAGACATATAATGACAATTTTCACTTTACCTTTTGGTAGAATTACAACACAAAGACGACGTTTATAAAAACACATGATGGGTTTATTTCTTCTACGACCGGTCGTGGTTTTCATAGTCAAGAATTCAAGTTTCACATTCTAAGTTCCAAAGGTGACCGTCTCGCTTCTAGACGTTCGAATCCCATCTCTCGACCACTGACTGTCGTCTGTCTTCCTCGGACTCTCTCTCTCAGTTTCTCCCTCAGTTTTCTTTTTGCTTAACTCTAAAGTTTCTAACTATATCGAGAACTTCCTATTTTCCATAACGTCATACACATGTTAAAACATGTGTCTTCTTTCACGTGTTCTGGAAATGCGTGTCCAAAACTTTTTCCTTTGTTTACAAAAGGAATTTTAACCTATATTCCCAGTAACCTATATTTCCAATATGTTAAAAACATGTTTATTAAATTATCTTATAGTTGCATTCTTCAATTGAATTTTCATAACAGAATTGACAATGCACATTCTTTTCTTAAAGCTATTTTATCTCTAAGCTAAACAATGGTTTGTTTTTTACATTCCATTTGCTAATTCTCTCTCGTAATCTATTTCTAAACCTAAATTACCAGGTTCGAACTTCGTCTATTCTATTTCATTTTCATTTTAACTAAATCTCTCTATTTGTATACTTACATGAAAAGGGGACAGCCCTTATCATGTAACGTGCCTACTTGTGTTAAGATCATTTCGTTCTTCTTCTGTCAAACTCTCTTTCTTTTATATCTTTCTGTCTTTCTTACGACTCGCTAGTATTTATGTTAAAGGTGTTTTAGGCTTTTTCAATTGCCATTATTAATAATATTTGCTATTAGCTCAAATGATAGAGCGATCGCTTTGCGTGTTAAGAGATATCAGCGTTGATGTCCGGTTTCTCCATATCTCTTTGTCTTTACTTATTAAACTCTTAACACTAATCTGTTAGCATTACATTAGATTTCAGAAATTGCATAACGGGAATTAGCTCAATTACTCGCTATGCATATGAGATCGATGAATTTTGTAGACGCTAAGAGAGCGATCTCTCAATTGAATAATTTACTCTGAACATTAATATAAATATAAGGATTAATGACAGCTGCACTTGTAAATTTACTGATCTTTTTCAAAAGTATTAGGAGAATCTAATAATCAATTCCATTTATAAGAATAATCAGCCAATTCTCATTCATAATATTAAGTTGGTTCAAAACTAATGTCGTTTTTTTCATATATAGTTGATCGTCAAAAAACATTATTTTTGCACCAATCTAATATGATTCATATGACAACTGATAAAAATCCTGCTTTTATTAAAGATACAAGATGTTTCAGAAATCCCGGTGTCATCATCTCATATGAATCCAAAGATTCTATTGTTTACATTGGTTTACTAGATGTTTTTCTAGTTAGAATTCTTTTATAGAAAGACGTTGGTTATTTTATTATTTTTTTTTCTACACAGTGATCACCACTTATCAAGGGCCGGAAGCCTTTTTTTTTACATAGGCATCACCACATTATCAATGCCAAGAGGCCACTCAAGGATAAAGGTTAAAGAGTGTACAATAGAAATTGGACAATATAGTAATTATTAGTAATGAAAATTTGGTAAATTTGATAACTTATATGGAACGGCTCATCAAGAACTTATTTACGTTAGACTTGAACACAACCATATTGTAGTCAGCTGGAAAGCAGGAAAACGGAAGATAATTCCACAGGCGTGCAGTTCGAAGAAAGAAGCTTTGTTCATGGAATCTACGTTTATGTTTAGGCACAGATAAACATAAAGAGTGGGGGGAATTATTGATAGTGTTTACAGCTAGACGAGTGTTTCTTGTGAAAGTTTGGCGAGGGGGGACCATAGATTGAAGCTCAGTCGAACACTTTCCATGAAAATAACGATACATCAGAGACAAACTCGCAACATCTCTTCTGTGAGATAGAGGTTGCAAGGAGGAGAAAAGGACATCTCCTACGAGGCTATGAAGTCTATTTTGAACTCTATCAAGGCAGGCCAAGTCCTTTCTAGCAGCTCCTGCCCAGATGTGGCAACAGTATTCCATCCTTGGACGTATCTGGCTCTTATATAGATAGAGAATAGCATCAGCAGTGAGATATCTACCGGATCGATAGAAAGACCCCACCATTCTTCCAGCGGCCTTGGCAACAGATTTGATGAACGTGTTCCATTTAAGATCAGGAGTAATGGTCAAGCCAAGAAGCTTGTCAAAACTTGAGGCCTCCTGAAGACGAGAGCCATTCATTTCAATTGATGCCAGATGTGGATCAGAATGTTGATGATGTAAAGAGAGAAGCTTGGGTTTAGATGCATTAAAAGTAACCAGCCACTCCTTACCCCATTGTACTACGTGCTCAAGATCAGAGGAGAGAGAATTGGAGAGAACTTGGTCGTTTACTGTCTTAGATGTGCTACCATAAATGGTAGTGTCGTCAGCATAAATGTCTACAAATGATGTAAGGATGTGATTTGGAAGATCATTAATGTAGATCAGGAAAAGAGTTGGGCCCAGGATGGACCCCTGAAGGACACCGGCATTAATACTGTGAGCTTCTGATTTTTGCCCCTCAACTACTACTCTTATGAACCTACCAGAAAGAAATGATTTAATAATTGAGAAGACATTTCCAGCAATACCATAGCTAGAGATCTTATGAAGTAATCCTTTATGCCATACCCTATCAAAGGCCTTAGATATGTCAAGAGCAATTGCCCTAGAAAGGTTGCCTCCGTCGAGAGATTTGCTAATCCTATGAGATATAACTGTAAGCACATCTACTGTAGATCTAGCAGAACGGAAACCATATTGAGTGTCACTAAGAAGGTTATTTTTATTGAGATGGTTGATTACTTCTCTATATAACACAGATTCCAGCAACTTACTCATGACGCACAGGAGACATATTGGCCTGTACTGAGAGGGGGATGAGCGATCACCTGAATTCTTAAATACAGGGCATACTGATGAAATTTTCCAGAGAGATGGGAAACTATTCTCCTTAAGATAACGTTTAAACAGTTTTGTAAGTATGGGCGCTAGTTCAGGTTGAAGTTTTCTGAGTACTATAATTGGAATACCGTCAGGGCCAGTTGCTTTACTGGAATCAAGGTTTTTGATTAGTTTGGCAACATCACGTACATATATACGTATATCACATAGCGTGTTTTCTGATACAGGAGGAAATATTGGAGGTTGGCGGCCTTGATCGCAAAGGGTGGAATTAGCTGCAAAGTTCTTGACAAAGAGTTTGGCTTTGTCTGATGCGGACGAGATTACCTCAGGTCCATTGATAATAGATGGGATGGAGCACACGCTTCTGTCCAGGATTCTGCTTGCTATTTGCCAAAACTGGTGGGAACCAAGCCGCTGATACGCTACTTTGGACTTAACAGATTGAGCATACAACTCTCTTGCATTCTTTATTACTTTCTTACAATGGTTGCCGGCAGTCCTGAAAGCGGCTTTAGTTTCCATACATCTATTACGTTGGAAACAGTAAAAAAAAATTTCTGTGCGCAATGGCAGCAGCACATTCTTGAGAGAACCATGGCTAGCTGTTAGGTTTTTGCTGAAACTTTTCGAGGGTATGAAACAGTCAATACCTACAATTAAC
This sequence comes from Euprymna scolopes, assembly GCF_053919585.1. NCBI lineage: Eukaryota > Metazoa > Mollusca > Cephalopoda > Sepiida > Sepiolidae > Euprymna > Euprymna scolopes. The sequence goes on from NC_136485.1 coordinate 126,867,123, forward strand.
CATTCCGTCAGGTCTAATACTATAGAGGACACAACCTTTTTAAACATGGAATGCAGAGGTAGATCAGATATAAATGTACGGAAGCTATCCCAGTCAGCCTTAGTGTATCGATATACTGTACGATGGAGAGGCACGTCTGGGGACTTATTGCATTTCATTTTTATCTTAGTTGATACAACAGAGTGGTCGGAAGAGCCAAGAAGCGACAGAACAGAAACTGAACATAGTTCAGGGCAAGTTGTGAGAAAAAGGTCTAGTAGGCTCGCATACTGGCCGTCATTGTCGGGCACACGGGTGGGTTCCTGAACAATCTGAGTGAGGTCATAGGCAATGGAGAAATCATGACAGAACCTCCCCTCATCATCGGTCTTGTTAGAGTGGGTCAACCATTCGACGTTGTGAACATTGAAGTCACCACATAAGTGAATGTTAGCTGAAGGATAAGCAGATAAGACTTGGTCAATTTTCTCAGATATGCTTTGAAAGATAGTAACCCCGCTGTTATGGGGGCGATAGAGAGTAAATATAAATGTCGTAGTGTGAGCTAAAGCAACCCGGAAGCACATATAGGGTAAGTTAGGATCTTCCCTGGAGATGTCCCTACTACATGGAAAGCTATCCCTAATATAGGCACATATTCCATGCCCATGGCGATCTTGGGGGTCAGATTTAGAAGTTAAGTTAGAGTATCCTTTAATTGCGAACTCTTCTAGAAAAATAGTCTGTCCAATGCCAGTTTCATTAAAAAAAAAGAAAAAGGCCTGGTTTATTCTCCTGTAATTAGGTTTCAACCTCTGGAAGGTTAGAACGTAGACCCCTGATGTTGGAGAAGGAGACATGGTAGTAGGGGTCTACGTTGGAAGTTGGAGAACCGGGTTTAATTTTTTCTTGAAACTTGTCATGATGAAATTTTGGAATTTGTGGACTAGGTCGTCATATTTACTTAGAGCAGTACAGAGAGGGGAAACTAAGAGAGAAAAAGAAACGAAGCCTCAGGGATAAGGGTTATTGCAAGTACATTACGTTAGTGTGGAGATTTGATGAAGTGTTTAATTAAGGGGGCGGTTCATTAGGAATTTGTTAACATTGGACTTGAAGACATCCAAGTTGTAGTCCGGAGGGAAGCAGGCAGAGGGAACAGAGTTCCACAGGCGTGCAGTTCTAAAAAAGAAGCTTTGTTCATGGAATCCGCGTTTTGACTTAGGCACATATATAGAGGGGGGGAAATTTTTCAGAGTGGATTCAGCTAGACGGGTGTTTTTCGTGAAAGATTGGCGAGGGGGGACCAGGGATTGGAGTTCAGACGAGCACCTGCCATGAAAATAACGATAAAACAAGGATAGGCTCGCAACGTCTTTTCTGTGGGAGAGAGGTTGCAGGGTAGAGAAAAGGGCATTCTCCTCTAAGCCACGAAGTCTATTTTGTACTCTGTCAAGGCAGAATAGGCTGTTTTTAGCAGCTCCTGCCCAGATATGGCAACAGTATTCCATCCTTGGACGTACTTTGCTTTTATATAGATAGAGAATTGCATCAGTAGTGAAATATCTTCTGGAGCGGTAGAAGGATCCCATCATCTATCCAGCGACTTTGGCAACAGACTTGATGTACGTGTTCCATTTCAGATCAGGAGTAAAGGTCAAGCCCAGAAGCTTGTCAAAACACGGGGCCTCGCCCAGACGAGAGCCATCCATAACAATTGATGCCAGCTGGAGATCAGAGCGTTGATGATGTAAGGATAGGAGTTTGGTTTTGGATGCATTAAAGGTAACCAGCCACATCTTCCCCCACTGAACCACGCGCTCGAGATTAGTGGAGAGAGAATCAGAGAGAACTTCGTCATTTACAGCCTTTGATGTGTTGCCGTAGATGGTCGTGTCATCAGCATAGATGTCAACGAATGATTTAAGTATGTGTTTAGGGAGGTCATTGATGTAGATCAGGAAGAGAGTTCGGCCCAGGATTGACCCCTGAGGGACTCCAGCATTTATATTGCAGGCCTCCGATTTTTGTCCATCTACAACTACTCTTATGAGCCTATCGGAGAGAAATGATTTAATGATTGAGAAAACATTTCCAGTTATACCGTAGCTGGAAATCTTGTGAAGTAGACCCTTATGCCATACCTTGTCGAAGGCCTTTGATATGTCAAGAGCAATTGCCCTAGAAAGGAAGCCTTTGTCAAGAGATTCACTAATCCTGTGGGATATAACCATCAGCACATCTGCGGTAGATCTTGCAGAGCGGAAATCATATTGTGTGTCACTAAGAAGGTTATTCCTGCTGAGGTGGTTGACTATTTCTCTATTTAATATGGATTCCAGCAACTTACCCATAACACACAGGAGACTTATAGGTCTGTACTGAGAGCGAGATGACTTATCACCTGAATTCTTAAATACAGGGCAAACTGATGAGGTCTTCCAGGGAGTCGGAAAGCACTTCTCCTTAAAGCAGCGCTTAAATAGTTTCGTAAGTATGGGAGCAAGTTCTGGTTGAAGCTTTTTTAACACTATAATTGGGATGCCATCAGGGCCAGTTGCTTTACTGGAATCTAGGTTTTTTATTAGCTTGGCGACCTCATGCACGGATATTTGTATGTTACCTAGCTTGTTCTGTGTTATAGGAGGAAATATGGGGAGTTGATGGCATTCGTCGCATAGGGTAGAATTAGCTGCAAATTTCTTTGCAAATAGTTTGGCCTTGTCTGACGCTGACGAGATGACCTCTGGTCCATTGATAATGGTTGGGATAGAACGCCCACTTCTGTTCAGGATCCTATTTGTTATTTTCCAAAACTGGTGGGATCCAAGCCGCTGATCAGCTACATTGGATTTAACAGACTGGGCATATAGCTCTCTTGCATTTTTTATTACTCTTTTACAGTGGTTGCTGGCAGTCCTGAAAGCAGCTTTATCTCAGTGCATCTATTACGTTGGTAGCTATGGAAAAAGTGATTTCTGTGCGCGATAGCAGCAGCACATTCTGGGGAGATTTGATGAAGTGTTTACTTAAGGGGGCGGTTCATTAGGAATTTGTTAACATTGGACTTGAAGACATCCAAGTTGTAGTCCGGAGGGAAGCAGGCAGACGGAACAGAGTTCCACAGGCATGCAGTTCTAAGAAAGAAGCTTTGTTCATGAAATCCGCGTTTTGATTTAGGCACAGATATAGAGTGGGGGAAATTTTTCACAGTGGATTCAGCTAGACGGGTGTTTTTCGTGAAAGATTGGCGAGGGGGGACCAGGGATTGGAGTTCAGACGAGCACCTGCCATGAAAATAACGATAAAACAAGGATAGGCTCGCAACGTCTCTTCTGTGGGGGAGGGGTTGCAGGGTAGAGAAAAGGGCATCCCCCACTAAACCACGAAGTCTATTTTGTACTCTGTCAAGGCATGATAGGCTGTTTTTGGCAGCTCCTGCCCAGATATGGCAACAGTATTCCATCCTTGGCCGTACTTGGCTTTTATATAGATAGAGAATTGCATCAGTAGTGAAATATCTTCTGGAGCGGTAGAAGGATCCCACCATCTATCCAGCGACCTTGGCAACAGACTTGATGTACGTGTTCCATTTCAGATCAGGAGTAAAGGTCAAACCCAGAAGCTTGTCAAAACACGGGGCCTCACCCAGACGAGAGCCATCCATCACAATTGATGCCAGCTAGGGATCAGAGCGTTGATGATGTAAGGATAGGAGTATTATGGTATCAATTCGATGCACAGTGAGGGAAAATGAACCTAATTATAGTCTAGTATACGTGTGTGTCTGATTATCTTTACTTGCTTTCATATAAATAATAAAAAAATATTAATTAATGTTTTATTGTTTCTAATTATGATGAGGTGCCGCGAACTAAGTATACTTTCGATATACAGTTAGGAATGTATACATATTAATCACCACAATACCACATTACTCTATAAGTATGGCGACGTTATTTAAGAGTCATGCTTTTTTGTTTACAACGCCATTTGGCGGAAGTGACATCAGACATATTTTAAGGTACGGATGAACACCACCGTATGTTTTAGCATTTTTAAAAACAAACGTAAAAATAAAGTTTTATTTAAACGGTCTTTATTTGCAGTTTTATAAGAAAATTATAATCTTTATAATAAAAATACGTTTATACACTATTTTTTTTTAACAAGTATTTTGTGTTGGTAATGCTTTTCACATCAAACATAAAATAGAAATGTTATAAAAATATTTATAAACTATTTTTTTAATATATTTATGTACTGTTTTTTAAATAATATTTTATGAACTGTTTTTTTTAAATATATTTATGTACTGTTTTTTTTTTCAATAATATTCTTATGAAATGTTTTTATATATTTATGTACTGTTTTTTTCAATAATATTTTATGAACTGTTTTTTTATATATTTTTATGTACTGTTTTATTTCAATAATATTTTATGAACTGTTTTTTTTATATATTTATGTATTGTTTTTTTTTCAATAATATTTTATGAACTGTTTTTTTATATATTTATGTAATGTTTTTTTCAGTAATATATTTATGAATTGTTTTTTTTATATTTATGTACTGTTTTTTTCAATAATATTTTTATGAACTGTTTTTTGTTATTCAGCAAAAAGAGTACACAAATATTTTTTATACAGAATCTCCTGTCAATAAAACCCCCCAAATAATCATAATATTTTTATATCAATTATATTTTTATATTTAATGTAAAAAAATACGAACATCTCTGATGTTTGATTTAGAAGAATACAGTTCAAAATCATATTTTTCTAAAGGTTATAATTTTACTATAAAGTTCAAATATAGACAGTTTGAATAAAGTTTTAGTAAATCTTGTCTTGGTTTCCACCATAACATTTTGCTGTGAAATAACGACCTTTGAATGTAATCGCGTATGCTGAAAACGAATATCGCATTTAAATCTTACGCAAGTAAATAGTTTTCCGTAGATTAAGCAATGTAATCCCTTATGTTAAAAGTAATGTCTACTTTTGTATGTGCAAGTATGCCATATGTTGATGCTTTCGATAATCGAAGTTTTTCAGACTTTTATAAACCGCCCATCTATCCGATAAAATTTGTGTCCCTGGTATAATCCATTAAATTAATTATCGGGACCGTCAACATGGCTCGAACCTGTGTGTTATAACCGGAGTTGGCAGCATGTATCGCGACACGTTATTCACGATAATTAATTCGCGGATCCTTCCAAGGACACGAATTTTATTGGATGGATGGGAGGCCTATATATTAATGATGAAACATTCGTTGACCCGATTGACTTCTTGATACACATGTAAACCATAGAAAGTTTATGGTTCCATTGAAAAAAGCGAGAACAGTTGAAAACCGAGAAACTGTTGGAACGCATATGACGAAACACATGTGGCGAAGAAAGGAAACGAGGAAAGGTTTTCCATGTATAATCCAGATCATCCGTGAATAATATTCGTTTTAAAATATTCTATTTATATTGATTAAAATTATAAAAAATAAAAAAAATTTATACTGTTTTATATTATAAAAAGTTTTATGTATATTATTTAAAATTAAAAAAGTTCTGTACATATTGTTTAAGATAAATAAAAAATGTTTATTATTTTAAAAAGTTCCGTTGATAGTGTTTATTTTTGAAAAATAACTACTTATTTAAAACTGTTAACTTCTGAAATACCGATATTATTGTTTCCATATTGTTTGCATAGTAACATAACGGTGATTAGGAGAATTTGATTTCTTTTAGGTGTTATAATGATCGAGAATATTTTTCCAGTTCGATCTCCAATCTTGCCCGTACTTTTTTTTTATTTGCAACGCAAACTAATTCTTGAAAAATTATTTTCAGTTTTATTTATTTATTTGCATAGTTAGGAGTGTGGAAAAATAAAATGTATAAATCTATTTAAAATAAATAAAATAAATAAAATAAGAAATCAGTACACTGGCGATTAAGAAAAGAAGCGTTTATAGCTTTCTTTTATGTATCTACGGACGTACGGAATTTTTGAAACCGGAAGTCGTAAACCGGAACTTGTAAAGTGGAAGTGAATGGACGGTTTCAACGATTTGAGTTTTCTATTATAACTAGCAGTTCAGCCCAGTTTTGATCGGCCCCTATGTACTGTTCATAACTTTATGTACATATGTATATATATATTTAAATGCTTGACTCGTGTCCTGGTAACCTACATGTAAAATTTCAAGCGTTTGGACCCAAAATTGGCAGAGAAGTTTGTTAGATTCTGCAAAGGTCAACTCTTTTAAGTTTGACATCTCAGCAGCAAAATTTTCGCCCCAAAACTAATTAAAAAGCTTGCTACATGTCTGAATACTTTTTATGTAAAATTTCAAATGTTTAGACCCAAAATTGGCTGAATTGTTTACTAGAGATCGCAAATGTCAAATCTTTTGAACTTTAACCTGTTGGCAGCCAAATTTTCGACCAAATACTGATGTAAAAGCTTGCCCTATGTCTGAATACACGTTATGTAAAATTTCAAATGTTTAGACCAAAAGTTGACTAAGTAACTTGGTAGATACTGCATAGGGTAATTAATTTTCACCCCTTAACATTTATTGTTTTAGTCTCAAATCAGGTTAAAAAGTTTGATTCGTGCCCCAGTAACCTACCTTTAAAATTTCAAATGTTTAGACCTAAAAATTGGCGGAGGAGTTTGATAGAGTTTTCAAAGGAAAAATCGTTGAACGTTGACCCCTTGACAACCAAATTTATGGCCGAAAACCGATTAAAAAGATTTTCCCAAATCTCAATACCCCTTTCGTCAAATCTCGAGTCTGTAAACTGAAAATTGATACAGTAATTTGGTAGGGAAATGTACACACACAGACACACACACTGACAATTTTACGACCGGCTGTAATCGTGATATTGCAAAAGGGGGAAACACTTGTTTCTGCAGATAATATTACAATAGTAATAATTATATATATATATATATTTATATATATATGTATATATATACACATATATATACATATATATATATATATATATATATATTTGTTTATTGTTATATAAACATGCTCACATCCCGCTGCTACAAATAACCACTTGTTTCAATCAAACAACAGATATCGTCAGGCAGCGACTTGACTATTCAAAAGTTCAATGAATAATCTGATGATATCTGTTGTTTGATTGAAACAAGTGGCTATTTGTAGCAGCGGGATGTGAGCATGTTTATATAACAATAAACAAGTATTATCAGCTCTTTTTATTGAGCACTATCTAACAACCTCGTTGAATTCATTAGTCCATTACTTTTGAATATAAAAAAAACCCGAGTATATATATATATATATATATATATATATATATACACATATTGTGTTAATAGAACAGTGTTAATAATAACGATAAATATAATCTAGAATTTAGGAAGCTTATTATTTATTATTTGAGAAGAACATTTTAATGACATTTCTAATTTTATTGATTACTTAATGGAATCCATATCAATAATTAATTAAACTGCTGAAATTACATGAACATATGTTTATACAATTATCGATACACTATACAAATCCGATATTTTACTACTACTAAGATCACTCATCATGTATGTATTGTTGTCCAATATGTAAATGATAATTTAATATTTTTTAAAATAAAAAATTAACTTTTATCAATTCATTCAATTATTGTAAGCAAATTATTACTAAACAATATATGACCTTTCCTTTTCTTCACGTCTTATATTTTGAGTCTGTATAATGTACGTGGGTCAAACTGGAAATAAGTAATTTAATTAGATTTTCTAAGAGTACATTATTATTTAGAAGAGATTATTCAATTATAATTTTGTTCATATTTTAAAATATGATGAATATGATAATTTTTTAATATGTTTCAATTAGCTTTATTCAATAATATTATATTTTTTGTTTTCTTTTGATGATTTGGTATTATATTTTTGAAACCTTTTTTTACACTGATAGATCGATTTTCACTTTGATTTCTTTGTTACTATTTATTTAAATAGAAATATTGATCAATTACATCACATTAAAATAACTGCTAACAGTATATAGGGATAATTGTAGGGATAAAACCCTGTAGATATTGACGTTTTTGTTTTATTGTGGCATTTTCAATGCAGTAAAATGAACGAATTATATTTCACTATCATCGACACCCAGCATTGCCCGGGTCGAAAAAGAGTCCGGTTTGGACACATTTGCTATACAAAAAATATTAAGCGCTTTCATCGATGCGTTAATGAATCAAAACAACTTTCAATCAAAATACCAGAGAGTGCCTGCGCGACCGCAATAAAAAAAGGAACTGCTGCGGGCAGGCTCAAACATGAAAAGAGAAAGAGAGAAGAAGGCAAAATGTTACGGGCAAATGCGTTTGCCGCCATGGCCACGAGTACTTATGATGTTGTGAGGTCGTAAAATAAGCATTTTTAACCCTTTCAGATTGATACGCGTGCGCGACTTGCGATAAATGCGACACGAAAACATACCTTCTTCCCAAAAGTTGTCTAGTTACCCATCACAGAATGATTTTTTTTTAATTGTCACATATTATGCATTCGAAGCATTGTTCTTTCAGATGGTACTGATTTCAGTGGAGGTCAGATGCGGCTGACAACACACACACATTAACACACAGACATATTTTCTTTAGTTTAATAGATTTATTTTTATGAAATTTTCTAATGTAAACATATATGCTCGCATATGAAAAATACAATCATTATTTCATTACCAAAATTAGACTGAACTAGAATATATAAGGTTTTTAGTGTTAGTCTCAATGTTTAAATACATAAACTTTATATTTGTTAGATTCTGAGTCTCTCAACAGAATCCAAAAATGAGCACTTTTTTATACAAGATGTTTTTAAAATCAATTGCATAATTTCGTGAATATGTTTTATAAGTTTAAAGCACTCTCCATCTGAAAAATAAAACAAACAAATGTATGACATAAAACGAAATAACGAATATATATTTTTGGTGCGCAGGTCTCTGTATTTCTCTCCCTCTCCCCATCTCTCTCTCCCTCCAAATAATCAAATACACTTTACCATTCCTATGATATTTTAGAGTAAGCCTACTTTTATTGATTATATGTTAAAAGGTTTTTGAATAATAAGTAGATATACGAAGATTTAGATAACTTCATTTACTATCTCTGGTATCCTGTATTGGTACTGGTAATTTTAAACACATACCTATTTGTATAACATCAACCCTTCAAGTTAACTGCTTATCCTTGTAAAAATATGCGATTGCTAATATAGTTGTATTAAATTGTCGTTTTTTTCAGGTGCCTGCACTGAGATATAATTCAGTTAAAAAGTAGAACATTGCTGTCTTAGTTTTATTTTGTTAAAAACTTATACTTTAAAAAAAAAAATTCTTCCTTTGAAGATTGTAAAGTTAGGTATGGAGTAGTCAAACCAGCTGCCAACATTGCCATACTTTTTATTGAAACCAACCAAGAGGTCTTTTTAGTATCCTCGTTGTGCCCTTAAGTGCAAGTGCTTGGATATATTTTGCACTTGATTCACCAGGAATATTTGTTAGGTAAGACTTCAGGTTCAACATAAGCCCTGTGGCACCTATAATAACTGGTATGATTGATATCTGCCTAAGATTCCAGTTTCTTTTCATATCATACATGAGACCTTGGTATTTGGTCTGTTTCTCCCTTTCATTTCTGTTCAGACTTCCATCATTAGGGACACTCACTTCAACCAAGGTTGCCACTCTTTCTGACTTATTCCTTATTACTATGTCTGGTTTGACAGCAGCATTTTCCAGGTAGGTGGTTGTAGGTATTACATATTCGTAATGTATGGTATATAAGTCATTTTCAGCTGTTTTTCAGGTTGATGTTCCCAGGACTTGCTGCTACATTGGATGTTTAATATTTTACAGATGGTCCAGTAGAGGTATTTACATACTCCATCATGTCTCACTGTGTTGTAACCATCCCCCCAAGAACTATGCAACTTGATACCATGTTGTGTTTTGACTTACACAGGTCTATTAAACAAGAACGCTTTCTGTATCACTATTATATACTTGGATCGCTTATTTTGTATTCATCCTGAAGTGTTTTACAAGAAGAAAAGAATAACTAGGTTTAACTTTTGTAATTTAAATTTCTTTTTATTTAACAGTTTCATTTTAAAAAGATCAAAGTCTGAAAAGATTTTTTTCAACGAGACTATAAGGCAGATTTGTTAGGGTGGCATGTACTTACTACAGAAATGGGCAGTTATAGTGGTTTAGTGGTTAACGATACGGACTAACAAGCTGGGTATCCCAAGTTCGAATCCAATTCGCTCAACAAATACTCACTTCCACTAAGGGCATTGACGACTTTCACATGGCCCATCCCGCAAGTACCAAGTGTTTTTCTAGGAAAACCAATGCCAACAATAGAATCTTCAGATTAATATGATATGACGATGACTACAGAAATAGAATTGAATCAAAATCTTTAACTCATCACTTGTTTTAACGCCATGACATTTCTAAGGAAACTGTGTGCGGGGATGCCTTTGCAATAGAACTCCATTACTAAACTCATTTTATTTTGTGGAGTTTTTCTTTATCTATGTACCTGCCTTTCATCTCTTGTGTTCTGTTATACGGCACAATCACGTTGACACACCGGTTCTCGCTAGATTACCGAAGTTAAGCAACGTTGAGCCTGGTCAGTACCAGATGGGTAACCGTTTTGGAAAACGAGGCGTTGTATGTACCGCAAGGTAAAATACCAGGTTGAGAAACTGGCGGGGTCTATCCTTCTCTCGAGGGTAGATGGAACTCTTTTAAGCCGTGGTAGACACCCCATCTAGTGATGGCGTCACAATAAAAAAATACCCTTGATAGCCCTTGCAAATCATCAAGTATTCAGCTACCAACAAGATTTGAATTACACTACAAACTCGAGTAATGAGTTGAATCTCGGCTACAGCCGCGCTGGAATGACGGAAGGATCTGTTATCTAAAAAAAGGACGAATACACTGCATTAGTTTTCAAAGAATTCCTGTCGATCATTCCTTTTAGATATTTCTTCTGAGATTTAGAGCTTATATATTTGTTTTGTGTCATTTTTCTTGTAGTGTTATGTTACTTTATATAGTAACACCGAATACAGTTTATTCTACTTATGATTCTGTCACATGGTAAGAGTTTATGCATTCCGCATGTGGAAATATGAGTGCACCATCACATATATAGCATGTGTTACAGGTTTATAATAAAGACCGTTTATCAGTATTAGTTTGAAGAATGACTTATAACTCTGAAAAAAAAAGAGCAACATCATTGGACTTATGTGTATGGTAACTTTTTTTCATTATTCATACACTAGCAGGAAGACCCGACGCTTTCTGGGATCAAAAAGTGATAAATTAAATGTTTCACACAACCATATTTTCATTATCATGTGGCGGTCTCCCGTGTTCAGGTCAGCAACTGACCTCTAACCTCATCAGAAACTATGGCTCGTGACGTCAACCGGGAGAGCTTCACAATGTTTTTCTGCGTCTTGCTGTTGGATTCTGCTAAAAAGCAAAAGCAAACCTTGCATGCACGCGGAAAAGAAAGACAGACAACTCAGGGTTTCCTAGCTATGAAAAGTTAATTCCACAAAAGTTACAGATTTTATTACATATGTACATCGTTCAGGTCACCAAAACATTTTAAGTCTCACAAATCTATTCTTCGTCCCCTGGGTGGCCGGCGGTCATGACCAATGGAGAGCGGTCTTCGGCGTTCTGGGGGCGTGCGTCTTTCTCTCGAGATTTCCGGCTCAATCTGCTCCCAACCATCTGAGCGCTTGTTTATAATATAATATTTATTCGGGGACGGGTTGGGGTCCGGAGGTTTGCCAGACCAACCGAAATTCAACATGTCACGAGGTGAATTCCCCAGCCCATTTGTCGTGTGTGCAATTCAGCAACCTGTCCGCAGTTCTGAAATCTAAGACCAAAAATGGAATCCTTTTTACACGACACAAGAGGGTCAAATGCTGTCATTCAGAAGCTATAGTTTGAACAAGTGGTCTCCAGGCTAACAAGTGCAAATCTCGTTAAACAATAAAATTTATATCTGTTTTACTCAAGTGCAAGTACATCACTTTTGATAGGTCACCCGCCACTGTCCGGGATTCAATTAACGTTCAAGAGACAATATCAGCATATTTACCGGCCTATCCCAGGGTTGAGGGGGGTCTCAACCTCCCCAATGGGGAGCAAATCGCTCCCCAAGACGGTGATGTCACAAGCCTCGAAATCAGCGAAATCGCCCATTTTCAATCAAATTGCCTGCTCTAGTTAGGAGATCCATTGCGGTGCCTCCAGGGGAATATTCAAATCTCTCCCCGCAATGACTTTAATCTACATTGCACTGTAGAGAACCTACTGTTGAGTTTATACATTTATTTTTTTATATAGATTGGCTTCAATTAAAGTTTAAAATGAAAAAGTAAGGTTCATGATTCAATTGTGCTCTAAACAGAAATATTCTTTTCAACACGCCCCTGCCATATCAAAGAACATACTCCTGATTTTATATGCCTGGCCTTACTGTTTGCGATGATAATGGCTTGAATTTCAGTTTAAAATGAAAAAAGTAAAGTATTATGTTTCAGTTGTGCTCTAAACATTCATTCAAACACGCCCCTGTCATATCAAAGAACCTACTGTTGATTTTATATGCCGGGCCTTTCTGCTTGTGTAGTAATAAAACTTGTCAAATAAATTTGTGTAGTTAGGCTGTGTAATGTGTTAATTTTGTCAAGATCACCTGTTTTTTTTTTCATGTGTTTTTTTAATTATTGATTATCGATACTTATCGAGGAAATTCCGATAAAAAAACTATATAAGAACACTGCCAAGCAGATAAAGTATCTTCGTGTGAAATTTTATAAAAATCGGCCCAGCCATTTTGGAGTCAATAGAGAAATAACTCACAGACATACACACAAACACACATACAGACAAAGTTACTCTTATATAATGGGAGATAGATCGATAGATAGATAGATATCAAACATATTTCCGAATGCATACCATCGATTTTCAATATAACTTGCATACTAGTCTGAAATATAAACGCTTTTAACGTTGAGAGCGTAACAAACTCATTAACTTTATTTGAATTCAAATTCGTTCAATTTATTTTACAACAATTAAACAACCCTGTTTTACTTGCCATCTAGAAAAAGAGTGGTAGAAATGTACACAGAAGAGGATACGGTAGACCAGCACTTGTTCAAATTTGGTGGATTTATTACCTCACTTGGAAGTGTATTCGAAGGTTCAATAATCTAGATTGTGAAAGCAACTCTCTTTCGATTAATCGAAATCAGCAATAAAAGGTATACCATAATGCATAACAAGAAGATTGCTGGCCAAAATAAGATCACTGCGTAATCGGCGGTGCTCAAGAGAAAGGCGTTAAACTTTTCTGTTCGCTTTCAAGAGCAGATCCGCGTAACTCTGCATTATTCAACTGATAAGTCTTTGAAGTTTCATCTGATGCTGGGTACCACCTATTAAATCTAGAGTATAGGTGGATAGTTATGTATCGATTAGATTGTTTGTTTAATAAACTTAGCTACAGGAGGTTTGTTACAGCGTCAAGAAATATTTTGAAAGGCTAGCTCACAAAGTGAAAGTCACTCTGAAATATAAGCAACATTCCAGAGCAACAGCGTCTGAAATCAATAGTAAGGGCACCATAGACAAATTAGCACTAACCTAATCCCTTCTATAATAGGAGTTAAAACTTAGGAACATGAACCCGTTAATCCTTAATCGAACCCTACCTCAGTCAGATAACAATAACGCCACTTAAAAAATAATTGAAAAGTGCGAATCCCCGACTGGTACGAATCATAAATAGACAAAATATCAGAGAGGAGTTGCCAAAGTTTTCGCTGACTTTGTACGAGGGACAAAAATAAAATAAAAAAAATGAGCTGGATGTGTTTCATACTGCTTTGTTTATTCGCTTGGCTTTTAATTGAAACTTGTTCTCTAAAACCTAATTCTCTTAATAATTCTAATAAAACAACACTATTTTCAAACATTTCCATTAAAAAAAAATCGTGAATTTACGCTTTCTATAAGCGCTATGTGGGCCGAATTATAGACTTTGGCGGACTGAATCTAACCCGTGAACCGTAGTTTGGAGGCTCCTGCTCTAAGACTTCGTTTGATATTAAATGAAAAGAAGACGGCTGTAATAAAGCCTGTTAAGTAACTAATAAGGACGGATTCAATTTCAGCAAAAGTGCAATTCAGCCCAACGTTGCATCCGGTGTTTTGAATGCATTCACATTTTCATAGGCACAGAATTCTTTATTAAATCACCCTGGCATAGCCTCAAAGTGAAATTACGATTGAAATCTAAGAATGAATCCTTTTCTTTCTACTCATCTACAACGCCGTTCAATTTGCACGGAGCGACCTAAAAAGGATCGGTTTCCTTTTCAAGCCAGGAAATATTTACATCCTTAGTCATAGTAAAGGTGTTTAAGTTTGCTCAATTTTAGCCAGGCCTATTGGTCAGGGGAAAGTTCAACAGGCCAGCATTTATAGCCGGTTTATTGCTGCCAAGCACCATCACCTCCACGCACCACAAGCCTCATACTAACATGTTAGTCTTTCGACCACACATAGCGGCTCTTTTACGAATGGCATCTTTATTTTCCCTCGTTTGTGTCATATGGTGTTGTTAGTGATGGACGGTGTTCGGGGTTTAGTTTCCGGTCTGTTGATTATTTGATGCTGGCAACACTCACAGCGTCCCTGTAAAGAAAGTTTTCTCTAATATCCGTTAGATCTATTCGGTGGTCAAAGGAAGAGCGACTGGAAGAACACAAGAGCTTACCACCCTTTTTTTTTCAATTTGAAACGAAATGAAAAGACAGAGGCCATTCGAGATTCGGCGAAAGAAATTAAATTTACCTAAATTGTTATACGTGGTGCACAATTTATATAGCTTCGGTTCAAAATGTGCCTGGCTGATTATATAAACTAGTCTATTCACATGCGGATCAACTAAACATTCGTCTAACTACAACCACTGTCAACAAGTTTTCCTATTTTCTATCTGTGCCTAAAATTAAATGAAAATTCCATCATGCATTCCTAAAATAGCCCGCCCATGGAGCACAATACTGCGAAGCTTCTTCCTTGCTGACTATAACATGTTCACTTTCCATTATCACGTCTCTCCTGCTTGAGAGATACCCTGTACAAGGGTAGATGCGCATGTAATTGTGAAGCAAGGGTGGCGTAACCTAAAACCTCATCTCTCCTGAATCGATACTGCGTGATTGCGGTTAAAGAGAAAAGTCCAGGACGACCGAAAACAATGCTGAGATTAGCAGAGAGCATATGTAACACATGGTGTTATGAGATGGTCACCCAATTAGTAATGACCACACAGGAATCAGTATGTCAACGTGATTATACCGTATCTTGTCACTTTCCAGTCCAATGCAAAAAAAAAAAAAAAAAAAAATTCTGGACTCTCTTCTAAATAAGATTCCGCGTAATTTCAACCATTATTCATCATCATGGTGTCGTCTAATCGCCATTTGAGACTAATAAAAACTTATCCTCATGTGACTTTCAAGGTCTTGAAAAGGGCCGACTACGTTGTAATATCTATATACATTTATAATTAAATTATCCTCTTATACCTACAAACATTAGCATTTTATGCTTACGCATCTATCAGTGTATTTCCTGACGGCCGGAAGATTTGAACCAAACAAAGAAGTCAACTTTGACTCCATTTGCTAAGCCTCTTCCGCCAAGCATCAAACGATTGCAACGAGGATGAAGGAAATTAGGAACTAATAAATGCTCAATTTCGGCGGGTACATTAGACAATCCATAGTGTTACAACGACAGAAAATCACAACCGTTCCATAAACGCTAGTTGATTGCATCTTAGTTTATACTAACTAAACAGTGCCCATGCTTGATAATTAAATTTAAATTTATAATTATTATTTTATGCTTATACACACACACATATTTATATATATATATGTATATATATATTTATATATATATGTATATATATGCATATATATATATATATATATATATATTTTGTGTACAGAAAGTTGTTAGTTGAGACAGGTCATTGGTACCGTCGGTTTCAAGCCCGATAATAAGGCCCGTTTAAGGTATCCTTATCGAGCTCTCTTCAGCCAATATTCGTAGACCTGTCTCAACTAACAACTTTCTGTACACAAAATATAAGTACGCTCTTAAAATTTGGATTTTCCTTTTAATTGAGCACTCTGCTGGAATTCTTTTTCCAAAAAAACTAATCATTATATATATATATATATATATATATATATATACTAGCGAAAGTACCCGTCGTTGACTGGGTTCAAAAACAGACTACAGAAAATGGACTCTGATTTATGAAAGTATGATAGGTTATGAAAAGGAAGGGTTGTAAAGAGATAGCTTCGAATTTGGGGGTATCAAAACCAAAGCGAAATATGATGAAAGGAAAAATAAAATAGATAAACCATATAATTTATTGCACCATACCTGTTCACACTAAAACACTTATACCAATATTCTGTGGAGCTATATTAAAAAAAACCTTGTTAAACTTTGTGACATATTTCCATTCTATGGGAGTCAGGTGCGAACGAACACCCCATAATTTTATTATACCATATTTCTTCAAACTGAAACATAATTATCAAAGTATACTTACGCAGATAGACATGAAAAATATTTATTAAAGTTTGTGCCTATTTCCATTCTATGGAGGCTAGGCGCGACCGCAGACCCCAAAATTTTATTATACTATCCCTATTTAAGTTAAAACATACTTATTCAAATATTATTATGTACATCTATATCAAAAACACTTGTACACGTTCTTTTTTATTTTAAAATTTTTTATTTTCATACTTTGTGGACCAGGCGCGTACGCAGACCCCACAATTTTAATGAATCATCATTATGGCAGATCAAACATACCCATTCCTGTGTCTCGATACATCTTCTATCATTATATGTGATCAGTTTTCTATAATAGTCAACCATATAGGAACCTATTTGTGACCAGACACACACACAGACGTTCAGCTATATATATATATATATATATATATATATATATATATATATATATATATATATATATATAATACGTATTACATACGTTTGAAGCCAAAACAACGCATTATTACAAAATGAACAGGCATTTATTTTGTTTGAAATTTATATTGAAATTCATGAATATATTTCGAAGGAAACCTTCATCTTTAGTATGTCTTTCTTTTCTTTTTTTGCCATGTTGTTGTTAAGCAGAGAATCAGCAAGTAGAAATCCGTTGTTTTTATATACATATTGTACGGCATAATCGTGGTGACACACCGGTTCTCGTCAGATCACAGAAGTTAACAAAGTTGAGCTTGACTAGTACCAGATGGGTGACCATTTGGGAATTCTAGGCGTTGTAGGTACTTTCCGCTTATTTGCTTCCAGTTGTCCTGAACCTACACTTGTAACTGGTGTTTAACAATGTCGACTCAGGAGAGATATGCCTGGAGATTGCGCACCTTTTGTCACAAAAATTTTACGCTCAGGCATCCTTACCGTGGGTATCTATAGTATGACAAGACTGAAAGAAGTCTTTATATATATATATATATATATATATATATATATATATATATATTTATACTAGACTACCCGTGACCCGTTGGATCAGTAAATGGAATTCATGTATGAACGTGACACTTGTGACGTAAAGAAAATAGATTTTTTTTTGACATAACAGAAACATTTCTATGAAAGTATATTAAAATGAAAAATCACGGACGGATTTCTCAAACATGAAAAAAAATCCTCCCTATTCGTTTAAAGTTATCTTTTTTTCCGAATAATTGCTCAAAAATCGAAAATTAAACATGATTTTCCTACGGATCGAACGCCGACGAAAGTCATTTAGCAGCAAAAACGCACACGATCCTACAGATGAGAAATATAAGAATGAAACTCCCATATTGGGATCCTTCAACCAAGTTATAGAAACTTAAAATAAAAAAAAAAATTAATAAAACCTGAAGCAAAAAAATAAAACCTAAATAAATAAAATAAAATAAAACTAATATTGAAACAGATTAGTAAATGTGTCAACAAATTCACCGTTCTCACACAACTATTTTGTATCTAGAAATGGAAACAAAAAATAAAAAAGAAGGAAGGAAGGAAAAGGGACGGATAGAGAGTAGTAGTAGTAGTAGTAGTAGTAGTAGTAGTAGTAGTAGTAGTCTTAGCTTTATTACAATTATTTTTATGTTTGTCAACGGGTTAAAATTGTTTAATTGTAAGAAAATAGCGACACTATAGTCGTAATAAAGAATAGTTGCAAAACACCAACACTCTTCCCATGTTAAATAATAATTTCGAATTAATAACGTTAATATTTCAGTGCGCAGGTCAAAATTTGCAAAAGAAGATATTTGTGTTTATTTGTTTACGTTATTATGGGTTAATGTGCAACCGGATGTCCTAAAACGGACAGTGGGTTACATCACTCGTTACAAGGTCATTTGAGCTTTATAATTATATAGATATATACTACTCATATAATTAAAAAAATATGAAACAAGTTTTAATTAATAAGCAATCTCTCAGTTTGTTGATAAACAAATAAAACTAACAGTTAGAAAGCTACACCAAACTAATAATAACCAAGTGAACACTCCACATCCTATCAATAAATTCTATCTCAACCAGCTCAACCGCGACTTTAAATCAGATGAAAAGCTACTACGGAATATAATACATCGATATATATCCACAGTCAATAATAATAAGATCAAATTTATCATCTGCAGCAAGAAATGACCAATTGCTAACCTAATAATTAAAAACAACACTTCCCGAACAACAAACTCAGTTGACGAAATCAATGTAGTCTACCAATTTAAATGCCGCCTTGGGCGAATGTATCTCCAATAATAGGAACACTAATAGCTACATTAGACATACGACCAACACATTGTCCAGAGGATTAACGCTACATCTTTCCGATACAAGCTTGATTTGCCAACACCTAAAACAACATGGCTGTCGACATTCCCAATTCAGAAAAATGCTAGTTGAAAACACGAAAATCGTTCATATGGATCTAAATGTAAAAAGACTAAAAATACTAGAAGCACTGTATATCGGAGTTAAACGGCCAAAAATTAACAATGTAAATTTTAAAAACAGTAATAACATTTTAAAATGCCTGGGTACGTAACCATTCACTATAGGTAATGTGTGTGTGTAAATATGTGTACATATAGTTACATATATATATGCTGTAATGTAAATTTTGAATTAATAAAGAATAAAAAATTAAAAAAAAAACCCAAAACCGTAAATTCTATACCATTTTGTAAATACCACTTTTAGACCATTGTACATTTATTTTAGCCTCTTAACACGTTAAAACGTATTTTCCTACGCACGAGACTATTTCAAGTCATTTACATGTAATTTGAAATAAAGCATATAAAAACATCCTGATTTTAAACGAAACAGTAATCAAATTGCCTGAAGAGGACGGAAGAAAATCAGTTGAAAGTACTTGCAAAAAGAAAAACAAGCAAGAAAGAAAACAAAAGAAAACAAGATGGACAAAAACGACTACGGAACTTTCGTAAACAAATTCGACCGAGACATAAGAACCACTATGAAAAAAAAATAGAAAAATTACAAAAAAGATCATTAAGCAAAAAACACTCCGTGCTATTTAACAATGTCTGTTTATATATATATATATATATATATATATATATATATATATATATATATATATATATATATATATATATGTGTGTGTGTGTGTGTGTGTGTGTGTGTTTGTTTGTGCGTGTGTGTGTGCGTGTTTAATAGCATACTTGTATATAAAATAAATCAATATACTTTAATTAAGTTTACAAATATTTCAAGTAGAAATTATTACGTATAAGCATAACAGGTTACTCAGTCCAGTCAAAGAGGGTAATTCTATTTGAAATTTTAATAGTTCATTCCTTTGTATTTTGCCCATATTTGTATTTGTTAACTCAAAAATATTCATACTTATACACTAGCCTATACAAACATATATCTATGCCCATACTTACACAAAAATACATACACATATACACACATACACATACATACACGCACATATACATACATGTATATATATACGCATACATACACACGTATACATATACGCGCATACAAACACACGTGTATATATATATATATATATACTAGCATTTGCTCGGTCCCTATGTACTGTTCATAACTATATGTCGAACTTTGACAGCAAAATTTCTGGCCGACAACTGATTAAAAAGATTTTCCCAAATCTCAATACCCCTTATGTCAAATATCGAGTGTGTAGACTGAAAATTAACAGAGTACTTTGGTAGGGGAATGTACACACACAAACACACACATTCAACTGTTGTATTGTGGTGTGGCCCCCAGGTTGGGAATCGTAGTAGTTCGTAGGACCCCCTGGTTGTGGCACACTGAAATTTTAATTACGTCGATCATCCGTGGTTTCACCTGTTTACTAAGCGGTTGTCATGACAACGAGTTAAGACTAGTAAGTTAACTCACCTTAGACTGGCACCTTTTTCGATCTTGCCTCTCGTCAAATGTCAAAAAATATCATAACAGTGTTGAAACTGAAAACAAATCGGTTGACAACTTAGAACGATCAGCCGTAACTTAATACATGTATTAAAGACGTAAGTCACAATTGCTTTGTTTTTGTATAAAATTATATTTTATAATATCATACTTATTTACAATTTAACAGTTCGTCTTTTTCTGTTGGTCGTTTTGAAATTCACAGCGATAGTAACAGCGTTCTCACAGTGATCTGAGGAGGGAATAACGTTTCGACGATGCAGTCTTCAGCGACGTTCTGTTGCCTTTCTCTCTCCTCTCTCTCCTCTCTGTCTCTCTGTCTCTCTCTGTCGCGCGTCTGTTCCTTATATGGCATTCAGCTCAACTTTCTGACGTCACGCGTCTTAGAGCTAATTTACATATAACCAACAGACAATTCCAAGGACCTAGGAATTTAGGTCTCGGTTTCCACGTGAGTCCTTAACACGTTTTTGTTTTATTTATTTAGTCGGGCGATTATTTCTGCACGTGCTGATAATCCACCTGTTTACTAATTGTTATATTTCTCAGGAAATTCCATTCATTGTTTTTGTTCGCCGTAGAATGCCGTGCAAAATATGCGATTTCCAGTAACCTGATTTCTCGTTTTGTCAACAATTACGATCGTCCGACTTTTTCTATTTACACTGCGAATTCTTTATTTTCTTTAATTCATACTAGTGGTCTATCGACATTCGATGTCCACCTTTCAAGTTAATAAAAGGGGATTTTATTTTAACCTTTATGTATCGGTTGGCCCCAGCTAACCGCTACATTACACAACCGGTATTGAAGAAAAGGTACAGTATATACAGGATGTTCTTTTTGAAACAGTTTTTACAGATTCGTGTTAATAGTATAAACAATTGAAATAGAACAGTTTATAAATTGCAACAAAGTAAACCACCATAAATTTTCATTTTATACAACAGAAACAGAAATTTTGTGTTTTTCTGAAATAAATATTGTTCAAATTAGGTTTGTGACGTATTTGCGTTTAAACATAAATAAATATATCTAATATACACTCAGGTAGTTTTTCATATATACATAAAAGCTGAATACAAATGTATTTTGGTTTGTGACTTAGGTGGGTTTATAAATAGAAGCAAATTATTTAATATTAGTTATTACCCTGGCGAGCCCGCAGGGAATAAAAAGTTAAAAATTTAAGCAACCCCTATGTAAAATGGAAATATAATCTAGGACCGTGCGATCTTAAAGAAAAGGAAAAAAGTTACCAGCAGCACAAGGCTCGAACGCAGAATGCTAAGTGGAAAAGAAGGCAAAAAAAGTAAACATTTTTGTCGCCTTAGCCACAGCGAAAGTGTCACTTTACTGGGCTTCGAAATAACGTCTATAAAACGTCTCTCCTAGGCTTGAATGAATTAGTGACGCAAATAAAATGAATACAGAAGTGGAAGTGTAAAACGGCTGATATCTTTATCTCTTCCTCCCTCCCATTCATTCTGTCTCTGCCTCTCTCTCTTTCTCTCTCTCTTTATCTGTCTCTTCCTCTCTATGTATATACATGTGTATATTTCTCCGAGGATATTTGCTTCCTTGTTATCTGTCCTGGTTGTCGGTGTAATCTGGAAGTGCGTGCTAAGATACCTATTTGATTACTCTTTCTGTTGAGTGTTTTTAAAATTAAATTATACAACAAAACATGCAATCATTGCATTGCTTTGTACTGCATCAGTTCTTTTCAAGAATATTAAAGTTTATAACAAAAGAACACATAGATAGTGTATAGGCTACAGAAGCACAAAAATCTCTTATCGACTCCATTAATCGAGTAAGAGCAATTATTTTTTTATTTAGCGTAGAAAGATATGATTTTAGACGGTTTAAAGGTATTCCAATCACACGATAGCCGGATATCGAATGCAGTAAGAGTGTAATCATTTGGTTTTGACTTAGGTAAATCCGTGTATAAAGAAAGAATCTTAGTTAAGTATAATTTAAAAAATGAGGGAATGTTAAAGTAGCTAGTAGGAAAGGATGAAGAAATAATGACTATCAGCTTGTGGAAATGAATAGTAGTCGATGTGTTGATGTGTTATTATTCGGGGTATTTTATTTAAAATAATATCGTCTCGTGGATAGGAAAGCTTTTTTGAATTAGTATTTACGATCTGGAATGGACGAATAATTTGGTCGCAGCTAATGAGAGTTTTTTGAATTTGAGAAAGTAGAGATCAATAACTTTTGAATCGCCAGAAGGAAAGTTTATGCTATGTGTGTAGGTGTATGAGCCTGAAAATTACGGTGCAATTCTACATATGACTCAAATACAGAGTATGTACCGCTGTCGAGTGTGAGCGAAAGGAGTATTTTTTATTTGAATGAAAAATTGTCAGCTGCTTCAACGACTGCTATTTACGACAGTATTTATCCTTCTGCTAGGATGTAATCTAGGATATTAATATAGCGAATAAATGTAGGAAAGGTAGCGATCAACATCACATAATATAGTGGATGATAGTGTAGACACACTAAATTTATATATATATATTTATATATATTTATATATATATTTAAATATATATTTATATATATATGTATATATCTACATATATTTACATATATATTTATATATATATACATATATTTATATATATATATATATATATATATATAAATATATATTTATATATATTTATAAATATATATTTATATATATTTATAAATATATATTTATATAAATATATGTTTATACACACACACACACATATATATATATATATATTTATAAAAGTGAAGTCTGTGTGTGTACATTTCCCTACCATGCTACTCTAGATTTGACATAAAGCGTATTGAGCTTAAAATAATTTTAACCTGTTTCCGGTCAAGAATTTGACCGTCAAGGAGACAGCGCTCAACGGTTTTCCATTTGAAAACTCTACCTAACTCCTCCGGAAATTTCGGGGGCAAGCACATGAAATTTTAGATAAAGGTTGCTTGGAACAAATAACATTTTTCAATTGATTTGAGCGCAAAGCAATAAATGGTAAGCTTTCAAAATTGGGGTAAATGTTTTAAAAAATTTTAACTTTGCGGTATATATATATATATATATATATATATATATATATATATATATATATATATATATAAATATATATATAGTTGTACGCCAAAAAACGGTATTATTTTTCACCAACTTAATACATACTTATTGCTAGTGCTTGCCTTGTATTTTATAAATTTTCATTAGATACTAAATTATGATATGGTTCCAGAATGCAATGACTGCAACGCCCATATTTATTTGATTCATATTTCTTGCCCTTGCGAATAATTAACATTGTAATTTGTACCCTACTTTATCGATTTCTTATTTATAAACAATGTCATATGATTACGAAATTTGTATTTGATTCGGCCGCTTTCGACCATATATATATTCAATTGTTTTACATTTGCATAATAAGGCAAGTAAATAACAGCAGAAGGAAAATTTTGATTATTTATATGTCAATGCACACTATGATATACTCAATGTAATCACCGTTTTTTTCGGCCGCATGTTTCAAACTTGGGCACTCACATAGAATCTAGAACTGAATCTTTTTAATTAAGAAGATTAGAAATGACGCATGCCCTTGATTAGTATTTTAGTATTCACCTACTATGGACGATATGTCTTCTAATAGGAGATTGATTAAGTGTTTCTTTCTCATTGTGTATATTTTACTGAGTTATTGCTTCGAAGAAGTACTTCTTTATATTATTACATCAAATGGTTTAATGTCGTGTCTGAAGCGACTTCTATTAAGAAATCTACGAGTATAACTTTTTGGCGTTCTCTCAACCATGATCGGGTAGAATCTCTCGATTGGGGCTTTCTTTCTATGTGTGACATAAAGGTCTACTCTATAAGATCTCCAGCTATGGTATAGCTGGAAATATCATCTCAATTATTAAATAATTTCTCTCTGACAGGTTCATACGAGTAGTGGTTTATGGGCAAGAATCAGCAGCTCACAGTATTAATGCTGGTGTCCCTCACAAATCCATTCTAGGCTCAACTGTCTTCCTGATCTACATCGATGATCTCCCAAAGCACATCTTAAGATCATTCATAGACATTTATGATGACAACACTACCATATATGTCAACACTTCAAAGGCTCTAAATGACCAAGTTCTCTCTGATTGTCTCTTATCTGATCTTGAGCATGTGGTGCAATGGGTAAAGAAGTCGCTGGTTAATCTTGACATCATCAACGGCCTGCTCCACCGTCTGGAATCAATTTAAATGAATGGCTTTCATCTTGGACAGGCTCCATGTTTTGACAAGTTTCTGAGTCTGACCTTTATTCCTGATACGAAATGGAACATGTAATCAAATGCGTTGCCAACGTCGTAGGAAAAATGCTGGGATCACTGCTGATGCAATTGTCTAATTTTATAAGAGCCAAGTACGTCCACTGATAAAGTACTGTAGCCACATCTGGGCAGGGGCTGCTAGAAGAAGCTTATCATACCATGATTGTTCAAACTAGACTTCGTAGCCTCGTGGAGGTGCCTATTTCTCTTCCCTGCAACCGCTTTCTCACAGAAGAGACGTTGCAAGCATTTTTCTGCTTTATCGTTATTTTCATTGCAAGTGCTTGTCTGATCTCAAATCTATGGTTCCTTCCTCGCCAAACTTACACGAAAAAAAACAAAAAAAAACAAAAAACACTCGCCTAGCTGAAACCATTATAAATAATTTCCTCCACTCTTTATCTGTGTCTAAACCTAAACGTAGAATCCATGAATAAAGCGTCTTTCTCAGAACTTCACGCCTGTGGTACTCTCTTCCGTTTCCCTGCTTTTCAGATGACTTCAATATGGTCGTCTTCAAGTTCAAACGAGAGAAAAGTTCTTGATGAGGCGTTTCCTTAATAATCCAAGTTACCATATTTCCACTACTAACAATTACTGTGATATTGTCCCATTGACTACTGCACACTCATTAACTCTTATCCTCAAGTGGTCTGCAGGCCTTGATAAGTATTGATTTCTTTGTAATATAAAGCTGACGCATAATCAATGCTAGTCTCAGAGTAATTATCACTTTTACACACTTAGTTTGCGGACAATGTAAGTTTTGTTCTTCTTCATATGTATCTTTTTGAATTCATGAATTCGTATATCGACTCGAAATTTCATCAACTTTGAAGACTTCGACACAAATATTTTCAAATTCGACAAAGAATGAGTTACATACACCAAATATTGTTAAAATTACAACCAAAATTGAAATAGTTGTGTAAAAAATATTATTTATAATTTCTCATCGAAAGGGTTAGAAACGGCATAATTGAAGTTGAGCCTGACAGATTATAAAAAAAAACAACTTCTACTTAAAATTTAAATGTAACAGACTTGAAATAATACTATTTTTTAATATAATCGTTTCCAAGACAATCAACGGACAGAGCTTAGTTTTTGGGTGATTGATTAGACGCATCTAAATTCAGATGCGTCTAGTCAATGTACGCGTCCATTGATGAAACTGTTTTTTTTTAATGAAGAACTGACAAACAAAACCTATAATCGAGCTTAAGAGTATACGTCTAATAGATAATTATTAACAATTTTTATTCCCGTTCATCTCATGTCAGAAACGGAAATGACTTGTTACTTTTTCTTTTCTCAATATTTTTTTGAAGGTAGCAGCATAAGTTAATCGATATTTTGTACAGTTATCTCTTTTACTTTTGAAACAATAGATGTTTCATTTTTCTTTCCATTCTCGAAGGCGGCATTGAGATTTGTCTGTTTCTTCGACAATTCTTTGTTGTTCGTTTTTTCGTGTTCTAAGAATTCATTGTGATGAAGGTTTAATCATGTTTTAACCCACTGCCTTTTTAGATCGATAACGTAATAGAGCTACATGCTGTCGATGTTTTCAATAATTTGATTCTTTCAGTCTGTATAGAAGTATTTATTTCGTCACTACGGCACTGACTGGCGCCATCTCTCATTTTATCACAGATGTGTTTTATGCGTTTGAATAGGTCTCTATAAAAAAAACAGACGTTTATTCGCTAAAACAAGAGGTTACTGTGATTAGGGCCCAGCTTTATCGTAGACATTCTGAGTGGAAGGTTGTACTGCAATATAATTATTCACATTGTTATCTGTATTATTATATAAAAAGAAACTTTGTGTGCGTTTTTGTGTGTGTGAGTTCGTTCCCTATAAAGTCCGAAACGGTTGGGCTAATTTTTAAGAATTTCCACGCAAATGTAATTTATTTATCTGACAGTGATTTTAAATAAATTTTATACCCGAATATCCTCACTATGTATCGATAATCGATACTCGAAAAATCTGATAAAAGCAGGAACAGGCAATTTTGACCAAAGTTACCACCTTACACAGTCTAACAGCACAAGAGTATTTGGGTAGTTTTATTCCCGCAAAAGCAGGAAAGCGAGTTCTTTTATATGATAGGGGCACGCTCGAAATGAATGTGTCTGTTTAGAGCACAATTAAACCATGATACCTAATTTTTTTAATTTAAACATACATTCAGGCCAGTATCACCGCAGAAGCAGAAGGGCATGATATATAAAATCAACAGTAGATTCTTTGATATGACCTGGGTGTGTTAGAAATGAATTTTTCTGTCTAGGCCACAATTGAACCATGATACTTGACTTTTTCGTTTTAAACTTAAATTCAAGCCATTATATATTAAAATAATTTTATAAGATAAACAGTAGTTTCTCTACAGTGCAATGTAGACTATAATATAGTGTGGACTAAGTAACTACGAGGAAGCATGTAAAGTTTTCTTTCCGGTGCCCTGCGATGGGCGCTTAACACGAGCAGGTAATAAATCAATTTGATTGAAAAACTTGCAATTTCACCGACATCGATGACAATAAAAATATAGAAGTTGAAACATTCGTGGATCATCATTCAATTCCGGGCAACGTCGGATCTGTCAGCTAATATTTTAATATTAGCATGTTTGCATAGTCGAAAATAAAGAGAACCGGAAAGAAATTCGAAAGGAACCTGCGTAAGGTAAGAACCTATTACAATAGAAGGTCAATTATAGTGGAATTGAATATTTAACATACAAATAAATACACGCACTCTACTTGTTAGTCTGTATTTCCTCCAAAACATGTCATACTGTTACTAATACGTGATTTTGGGTAAGGAGTATTTCGAGCATCATAAGGTAGGAGTTCTGCAGTAAGATCTTTGTTCTCATTAAATTAAATACATTAATATATCGCAAAGACAGGAAGCAAAGAGATTTCAAAAACAAATGATCCACAAAAATGAGTCACTACAGATTAAATATTTTCGGCATCTAGAAAGCTCTGTAGTTAATGGGTGGTTTTATGTTGCTAGGCAGGTATGTCCGAGTAATTTTGCTGACGGAGGAAGCGCAACAGGTGCAGTAAGTTCATCGGAGGACATTTCGTGGAAGTACCTGCAAGAATATTGCGATGCGACAGGATAATGTTAACTAGGATGTGAACATATAATGGTTAGAGATTTTGTAAAAAAGATATTAAGAAAACGGTATCGTATTATGTGTCTTTTGCAATCCTGAAACCAAACACATACAGTAAAAAGTTTTCGTCAGATAAAATTAGGTACACACATGTTATCCTTAGCTTTTCTTATTATGGTCTCTAAAAAAAAGAAATTGTAAGATCCCTTTCAATACTCAACATAACATTACAGTTATTCCAGCATTATACTACTACAAAAAGTGCAAACACTCTTATCACCACCAAGAGTTAGGATAACTGTACAACCAGTCAAGTCAGCAGAAATATAAGGCAGAACTAAATAATTATTTTAAAATACAAGATAAAAACTCATAGCATACAATCATTACTATTTCTGACATTTGTGTGTATAAGTTTGTAACACAGACACACATTATTATTTAAAGAGAACTCGCTATTAAGTAACTTACACCGGTTCAGTTAATTTATATTTTCGGTTTTTACTTCGGCGTAGATAAAGACCAAAAAAGCATCATTAAAACACAAACACGACAGAACTAAGACTCATCATGTTAATGAGTCGTCTTTTGCTTAATTTATCTTTTATGAAGACAGAACGCGTTATGCTAATACTTTTCATTACAAGTGAATAGTATCTGTAAGTAAAGAATTGCCTTTTAGAAAGGTTTTATTAACTGTAAAATACACGTACGCTCTTGAAAGGATCGAGCGGGAAAATGAAACAGAGGGCGCTTTTATTATGAATGTCAATCCCAAGGGGGATAACTCTTAACAACAAATTAAATCATAACATTTTCCCCGTCCTAAAGTATTCAAGTAAGGGGTAATTAATTATAGATAAATTTTTTTTTTTTTGTTTTTTTTTTGTACAATCACATAAGAATCATTTTATTTACAAATAACATATGAACCCAAACTGCAGTTTTTTCAGTATTTAGTCACAAAATCCTTATATTTATGAGGGAATTGTCGACTCGGGACGACCTCCGCACAGATTGGCAGGAATGCTGATTTTCAGTATTATTTTTTAGTGAAATCTGATTTTCTTCAAGATCAGACGATTGATTTTTGTCTTCCTCATGACCAATGTTTTCATTAGTAGAAGGTTCAAATAAAGTCTCTGAAGTAGTAGGATTATTATTAGAGTTTTCTTCATTTGATGAGTTTGGAGCTAAGTCTCGAACGTTGACAGTGGTTTCAGTACCAGAAGGTAGTTGAACATAAGCGTAGTGGGGGTTGACATCTATTAGGGTGGCAGGCGTTACAGGAGGGTCATGTTTACTTGTTTTAGTGTGGTTTCTAATATATATTGGGCCTGGTTTAACCCAAGAAGGAATTGAAATTCCGGAAGCAGATTTACGACTATATTTAAATAGTCTATCATGGGGAGTCATATTAGTGGCAGTACAAAGTAATGATCTAATTGAATGAAGTGCGTCCGGTAGTATGTCTTCCCAATAAGGTAGTTTCATTTGATTAGAATGTAATGTTGTTTGAATGGCCTTCCATAAGGTACCGTTGAGTTTTTCAATCTGTCCATTACCTTCAGGATGATATCTACTTGTTTTAGAAGTAGCAATTCCTTTTTTGTGTAAAAAATCCTTAATTTCTCTTGCTAAGAAATCAGAAGCACGGTCAGTATGTATCATGTCAGGCAAACCAAAAATTGAAAAGAGTTTGTTTAGACAGTGGATAATGGTTTTGCTTGTCATATCTCTGCAAGGAAAAGCGAAAGGAAAACGGGAATACTCATCAATTAGAGTAAGTAGATATTTGTTGCCATGTATAGAAGTAGGTAGAGGGCCTTTAAAATCAAGATTTAATCGTTGAAAAGGTAATATGGCTTGAATGAGAGTCCCTCCATTGGTATTGGCGAATTTGGGTTTCAGTAATTGACAGGATGAGCAAGAGTCAGTAATATTCTTAATTTGATCCAAAGTAAAAGGGAGGTTCCTCGTTCTTATAAAATGGCTTAATCTTGAAACACCAGGATGACATAATTGTTTATGTAAATCACGAAGATCTTGTAGATTGTAAGTAAGAGCAGAGATGCGAGAGAATGTGTCAGCAGCAATATTTTCAGGTCCAGGTCGATAAACTATAGTGAAATTGTATTGGGATAATTCTATACGCCAACGACATATTTTGTCATTCTTAATTTTTGATTTTCTTTTATTGTCGAATATGAAGCTGATGCTCTTCTGATCTGTGATGACTTTAAAGTGCCTGCCGAGTAGAAAATGTCGCCACTTACGGAGAGCTTCTACAATAGCGGCTGCCTCTTTTTCTACTGCATGGTGCTTAATTTCGTTAGTATTGAGAGTTCTTGAAAAAAATGCAATAGGACGACCTTCTTGATTTAGTGTTGCAGCAAAGCAATAGTTACTAGCGTCCGTTTCTACTTCAAATTCTTTATTTGGATCTACCGTTATTAAAGTGGCGTCTTTTAGATCATTCTTCAATGTTTGAAAAGATTTTAATACAGATGGAGGTAGTGGAAATTCTTTGTTTTGATTTAGTAATAAACTTTTATCAGAAATTTTTTTAATGAATTTGCAGTAATAGGAAAACATTCCAACTATTCTTTTTTGAGATTTAAGATTCAGCGGAGGTGGCATTTCGAGTAATGGTTTTAGTCTTTGATAATCGGGAGCTATTTGGTTATTTTCTATGGTGTAGCCGAGTAGAGTAATAGAACTAGAAGAAATTATGCTTTTATTTTCATTTAAAGTGATGTTATATTGTTTAGCAATTTTGTAGAATTTTTGAAGATTGTAATCGTGTTCTTCTTGATTTTTCCCACATATAGTTACGTTATCAACATACACAAAGGTATCGGTTAGATTTTCTTTTTCTATAATATAGTCTATGCTCCTCTGGAAAGCACTTACTCCATTGGTGACGCCAAAAGGAAGACGAGTAAATTGAAAAAGTTTGCCACTTACTTCAAACGCAGTGAATTTACGATCAGCATGATTTATAGGTATTTGGTGATAAGCAGATTTTAGGTAGAGAGTAGAGAAGATGTTATATTGAGCGATGTCGTCTACCATCTTATTGATATTAGGCATTGGGTAAGCGTCTAGTTCCGTGAATCTATTGATGGTATCGCTGTAGTCGACTACCATTCTTTTCTTATGATTCTCATTCGAAGTTACAAGAACTTGCGCTCGCCACGGAGATATCGAAGGTTCAATTATGCCTTCTTTCAACATTCTAGCAGTCTCTTCTTTTATGAATTTGTTGGCGGCAAAAGTGTAACGTCGGGATTTTGTCGCAATAGGAGTAGTATGAGGAGAAAGATTAGAAAAGAGAGGAGGGGGTGGAACGTTTATGGTAGGAAAAAAATTATTCGTGTTTATAGCTCCAATTATAAGTTTGTCTCTAGGACCGTCGAATTTAAGTGTTACTTTTTTATATTTTTTAAAAATATCTTTTCCGATTATTAAATCAATGAAAAGGTTTTCAATGATTTCAATTGTTATTCCAGAATGGGTTTTATCTTTCAGTATTAAATCCACGACAGCTTCGCCAGTTATTTTAGCATGTTGATCGGAAGCAGCCAGAGCTATAGTTTTGTTTTTAGGTATTGTGAAGAGTTTAAGTTTTTTAGCAGTATTTTCATTAATGAATGTTTTTACACTGCCGGAGTCCACCATAGCGTTCACGAAGTGCCCGTTAATTTGGCATTGAGTGAATGTGACATCTTTGGAGTTAGTTCCTAGTCAGGATAGAGAAGGTGAGGGGTAGTCAGAGTCGTCATAAAGAACAGCAGTATGAGTGTTAGAAATAGAAGATTTACACACTTTAGCCCAATGACCATTTTTTTTGCATTTTTTACATTCGGCGTTTCGTGCAGGACATAAATATCGAGGATGACGTGATTTTCCACAGAAAAAAAAACCCTTTTGGATGCATATTTTCTTTAGTCACAGCTATACGATTGTAGCCCGAAGGATTATTTGTAGCTGCTACAGTAAAGTTATTTGCGTAGCTTATCGAATGCTTTTCTGCTTGTTCAAGAGATCTGGCCGTGGCATATGTGTCTTGTAAAGTCAGGATGGGTTTTTCTAACAGTCGTTTTCGGATGGACGAAGAAGAAATTCCGCCGATGAAAGCTTCCCGAATGTATTGATTTTTGTTTTCTTCAGCAGAAACCGCTTTGAAGTTACATGTTTTGGCAAGCATTTCCAATTGTAGTATGAAGGCATCTATATTTTGTGTTGTTTGTTGCTTCGTCGTCATCAATCGATATCTATTATAAACAATATTTTCAGGTTTTAAATAAGCGGCGTCCAATGTTCTTAATGCACTATCGTAGTCGGTTTTATCGCTTATTAAATCGAAAACAGAGGCTGAAATACAATTGATCAAGGCAAAGAAATTATCTGAAGTGTTTTCGATTAATCCGTTATTATGTGAGCGGATATAATTCTGGAGGGTTAATTTCCAATGCCTATAGGATTTTTCGGAATTAGGGCATGTAGGTTCCACCTCGAATCTGTCGGGACGTAAGATTCGATCCATTATTTTTTTTTTTTTTTTTTTTTTTTTTTTACAGTTAATAAAATTGAAGTGAATAGTATCTGTAAGTAAAGAATTGCCTTTTAGAAAGGTTTTATTAACTGTAAAATACACGTACGCTCTTGAAAGGATCGAGCGGGAAAATGAAACAGAGGGCGCTTTTATTATGAATGTCAATCCCAAGGGGGATAACTCTTAACAACAAATTAAATCATAACAATATACTAGCGGGGGTACCCGGCTTGCTCGGGTGTGGAGAGGTGGTGTAGTAAGGAGTCAATACAACCAGAATAAAATAGACGCTGCCTGGGTGGAGAGAGGTTTAAAAAAATGCTTAAGCTAACTACAGTTAATGATTCAGTTTTAGTTTTAAAAGGGAAAAATCCCATTACGTAAGCCTTCAAATAAGAAAAAATAAATAAAAAGGAGTAGACAAGTAGGCAAGCAGGCCCGAAACTGTAACGCAAAGGAGGAAAAGAAGGTGAAAAGCAAACCGCTTAACCCCTGCGGTCAAAATAAAATACGACTTCGCTGCCGTTCAAATTAAGGCTAGTCATTGCAAGCGCATATGATGACTTTGCAAAAATGCCCACGAAAAGTGACCCTTCCTTGTACAAAACTGCCTAGTTGAGCGTGAAGGAATGAATGTTTCTGCCAATTTTTCGATATTTGTCGTTCGAGATATCGAGCTTTAAAACAATACCGATGTGATCAGGATCCGTCACATCTGTCGAATGCTTTTGCCAGACATACAAACATATACACAAACCCATATTTTTCCTTTTATATATATCGGTAATATAAATGACAGCTATTTGCGCCCGCACGTTACTATGCATATGTACAACTTGAAAAATGCTAATTAACCCCCACAGCATTGCCTAGATTGTATAATAGCAGATATGTTTGTTATCAATAAAAATACATTTTTTTCTGATTATTTGTAAATATTATACAAAATGTTGAAAAACAATTATTATTTACAAAAAAGAAAGACAACAGTCAAAATATAATAGCGAAATTTGAAATATTAAAAAAAAAAATATTTCCGCGTTCTATAAGATGCAGCTGAAGTGGGTCGGAAGTTACATCGACCGAAACGTTGTGAAATAATGTCCAAGATTATAATAGTCGTTCGAATAATCGAAATCACTTGAATGGTTGATAACTAGGGCTATGACAACAGCATATTCTTTTCCTTGTTTTGATTCTCAGGTATATATTCATTGATATCTTTTGTTTTTAAGTAGAGTGATGTGATCCTCGGTTGATTAATTGTGTATAACTGTGTTGGATATATACTCGAGACTAAAAACAATGAAAAGAATACGCTGTTGTCATAGCCCTATTGATAACTATAGGAACGAACAGACAGAGCATTTTTTACAGATGAGTGGTCGCTTCTAAAAATGATTTCAAAATGATATTCTGAGTTTTGCGTCATAAACTCGTTTATTAGATAAATAGCGTAATTTCACTTCTACATTAAGCCAATTTATTCCGAAAATAGACAGAATTTATCCTTTGATTTCGCACGACACAAAAAAGACGATTTTCCTTGTTTCGCTTACGTTGCTTTTACCAGCCATTATATCGATAAAATCTTATATTTTTACATGACTCGTTGGACATAAAACAGCGATTATATTTGACCAACAATCAATCTCCTCTTGATGGAAATTCAATTAAACCATTCTCAACATTAAATCGCAGCCATGACACGTTTATATCCCCAACTCGACAAATGGATTCACAAAAAGCTGCCACACAAAGCACAAATAACAAAAGCCGAAAAGATATTCGGCCAATCAAAAACGAATAGAAATATTTCTGTTGACAGATTCACGAAGGATAATTAGTTTTACTATTTAAAAATGTCCTCTATGATATAGCTGACCCAGGCTAGTTTATTGACATCTATCTTAACCTTTCTCGAGTGTCCAACATTCAAATATTCCGGTATACCATTCACAGAAAAGTATACATAAATATCTAGAAGATCATACAGAGTCTGCTGCAAAGAGGTTGTACTCCCTCTACTGAGTTAGAAAACCTCTCACACTTGCCATTATCCTATATCTGTATAATACTATCAATCACCAATGCATGGAGTATTGGGGTAGCAAATACTTATCTGTCCCTCTTGGACTGTGATGTGGATCTAGTTTTTGACAACAAAACGCAACTCAGAAAACAGTATAAAAGATAAACTGGAAAAGATAACAATACATCCTCGTTCATCTAATTCAATACATTAGCATGTAATTTCCTAAAATTTCCTTTAGTCGCTTTACGTGACTTAACACGTATTTGCGTCAGTACTGCCTTCTCGAAACTTCGAGATTTGCTAAATCAATTTTTGGATTTGCAATATAGCCTCGTATCCATATTCGCTAGTTGATGTGGATACCACGAAAGACAACTGGAAACAAGGTATGGGTATTAAATATATATTAAAAAAGTAGAAGAATACACAGAAAAATGGTAACGTCAGCTAGGCTTACTTGTCAGGCCGATGTCTCATACCCACAAAAGTATTTCTCTCTCGATTAAAATAGTATTCTAAAGAGTTAATCAATGGGTAGGTAACGGTCCTATAAACAGAATACAATAAAGAGTTCAGCAACGATTAGGTAACGGCCCTATAAACAGAATACAATAACGAGTTCATCAACGGGTAGATAACGGTCCTATAACAGAGAATACAGTAAAGAGTTAATCTACGGGCAGGTAACATTTCTTTAACACAGAATACAATAAAGAGTTTATCAATGGGTAGGTAACAGTCCTGTAACACAGAATACAAAAAAAAGTGCCCAAAATAAGGAGGCAACTGTCCTATAACAAAGAATACAGTAAAGACTTCATCATGGGGAAGGAAACGGGCCTATAACACAGAATACAATAAAGAGTTCATAAATCGGTAGGTAACAGTCCCATAACACAGAATACAATAAAGAGTTCATCAATGGGAAGGTAACGGTCCTATAACACGGAATACAATAAAGAGATCATCAATTGATAGGTAACGGTCTTATAATACAGAATACAATAAATAGTTCATCAATAGGTAGGTAACGGTCCTGTAACACAGAATACAAAACAGAGTTCATCAACAGGCAGGTAAAATTCCTATAACACAAAATACAATAAACAGTTCATACACGAGTAGGTAACGGTCCTATAACACAGCATAGAATAAAGAGTTAATCAACGATTAGGAAACAGTCCTATAACACAGAATACAATAAGGAGTTCATCAACGAGTAGGTAACGGTCCTATAACACAGAATACAATGAAGAGTTCATCAATGGGAAGGTAACTGTCCTATGACACAGAATACAATAAAGATATCATCAATTGATAGGTAACGGTCTTATAATACAGAATACAATAAATTGTTCATCAATAGGTAGGTAACGGTCCTGTAACACAGAATACAAAACAGAGTTCCTAAATAAGGAGGCAACTGTCATATAACACAGAAGACCGTAAAGAGTTAATCACCGGGTAGGTAACGGTTCTATAACACAGAATACAATAAAGAGATGATCCATGGGAAGGTAACGGTCCTATAACACAGAATGCAATCAATAGTTCATGAATGGGTATGTAACGGTCCTATAACACAGAATACAATAAAGAGTTCATCAACGAGTAGGTGCCGGTCCTATGAAAGAGAACAAAATGAAGAGTTCATCAATGAGCAGGTAAAGGTCCTATAACCCAGACTACAATAAAGAGTTCATCAATGGATAGGTAACGGTCCCATAACACAGAATACAATAAAGAGTTCATCAATGAGTAGGTAACGGTCCTATAACACAGAATACAATAAATTGTTCGTAAACGAGTAGGTAACGCTCCTATGAGACAGAATACAATAAAGAGTTCATCATCGAGTAGGTAACGGTCCTATGACACAGAATACAATAAAGAGTTGATCAACAAGTAAGTAACCGTCCTATAACTCAGAATACAATACAGAGTTCATCAACGATTAGGTAACGCTCATATAACACAGAATACAATAAAGAGTTAATCAATGGATAGGTAAAGGTCCTATTACACAGAATACAATAAATTGTTCATAAACGAAAAGGTAACGGTCCTATTACAAAAAATACAATAAAGAGTTCATCAATGGGTACGTAACGGTCCTATAACACAGAATATAATAAAGAGTTCATCAACGGGTAGGCAAGGGTCCTATAACACAGAATACAATAAAGAGTTAATCAACGGGTAAGTAACGGTCCTATAATACAAAATACAATAAAGAGTTAATCAACGGGTAGGTAACGGTCCTATAATACAGAATACATTAAAGAGTTCATCAATGGGCAGGTAACAGTCCTATAAAAGAGAATACAATAAAGAGTATATCAACGGGAGGAAACGGTCCTATAACACAAAATACAATAAACAGTTATTCAACGAGTAGGTAACGGTCCTATACCACAGAATACAATAAAGAGTTCATCAATGGTTATGTAACGGTCCTATAACACAGAATACAATAAAGAGTTATTCAATGAATAGGTAACGGTCCTATAAGACTGAATAAAATAAATATTTCATCAACGAAAAGGTAACGGTCCTATAACACAGAATACAATAAAGAGTTCATCAATGGGTAGGTAAGGGTCCTATGACACAGAATACAATAAAGAGTTCATAAATGCATAGGTAACGCTTCTATTACAAAGAGTACAATAAAGAGTCTATCAATGGATAGGTAACGGTCCTATAACACAGAATATAATAAAAAGTTAATCAACAAGTGGGTAACGTTCCTATAACACAGAATACATTATGAAATGGAAAGGTAACGGCCCTATGACAAAGAATACAATAAAGAATTCATGAATGGGTAGGTAAAATTCCTTTAACACAGAATACAATAAAGAGTTCATCAATGGGTCGGTTACCGTCCTATAACACAGAATACAATAAAGAGTTCACCAATGGGTAGGTAAGTGTCCTATAACACAGAATACAATAAAGAATTCATCAAGGAATAGGTAACGGTTCTATTACACAGAATACAATAAAGTGTTCATCAATGGATAGGTAACGGTCCTAAGAGACAAAATACAATTAAGAGTTCATCAATGGATAGGTAACGGTCCTATACACAGAGTACAATTAAGATTTACTCAATGGGTAGGTAAATGTCCTATAACACAGAATACAATAAAGAGTTCATAAACGGGTAGGAAACGGTCCTATTACGCAGAATGCAATAAAGAATTTGTCAACGGATAGGAAACGGTCCTATAACACAGAATACAACAAAGACTTCACAAACGGGTGAGTAACGGTCCTATAAAACAGAAGACAATAAAGAGTTCACTAACGGGTAAATAACGGTCCTATAACACAGAATACAATAAGAAGTTCATAAATGGTAGGTAACAGTCCTAGAACACAAGAATACAATAAAGAGTATATCAACGGGATGGTAACGATCCTATAACACACAATACAATAAAGAGATATTCAATGAGTAAGTAACGGTCCTATAACACAGAATACAATAAAGAGTTCATATACGAGTCGGTAACGTATCTATAACACTGAATAAAATTAAGATGTCATCAACATATAGGTAACGGTCCTATAATACAGAATACAATAAAGAGTTCATCAATGGATAGGTAACAGTCCTATAACACAAGATACATTAAAGAGTTTATCAAGTGGTAGGTAAGGGTCCGATAACCCTGAATACATCAAAGAGTTCATCAATGGATAGGTAACGGTCCTATGACACAGAATACAATAAACAGTTCATCAATAGTAGGTAACGGTCCTATAACACAGAATACAATAAAGAGTTCATCAATGGATAGGTAACGGCCCTATAACAAAGAATACAATAAAGATTTCATCAATGGGTCGGTAAGTGTCCTATAACACAGAATACAATAAAGTGTTCATCAACAAGTAGGAAACGGTCCTATTAAAAAGAATACAATAAAGAGTTCACCAATGGATAGGTAACAGTCCTATAACCCAGAATACATTAAAGAGTTTATCAATGGGTAGGTAAGGGTCCGATAACCCTGAATACAATAAAGAATTCATCAATGGATAAGTAACGGTCCTATAACACGGAATACAATAAAGAGTTCATCAATGGATAAGTAACGGTCCTATAACACGGAATACAATAAAGAGTTCATCAATGGATAAGTAACGGTCCTATAACAAAGAATATAATAAAGAGTTCATCAATGGATAGGTAACGGTCCTATAACACGGAATACAATAAAGAGTTCATCAATAGAAATCTAACGGTCCTATAACACAGAATACAATAAAGATTTCATCAATGGGTAGGTAAGTGTCCTATAACACAGAATACAATAAAGAGTTAATCAACGAGTAGGTAACGGTCCTATTACACAGAATACAATAAAGAGTTCATCAATGGGTAAGTAACGTTCCTATTACACAGAATACAATAAAGAGTTCATCAACGAGTGAGTACCGGTCCTATAACACAGAACACAATAAAGAGTTCATCAATGGATAGGTAACAGTCCTATAACACAAAATACAATAAAGATTTATTCAATTAATAGGTAACAGTCCTATAACACATAAATACAATAAAGAGTTTACCAATGGGTAGGTAACGGTCCTATTACACAGAATACAATAAAGAGTTCATCAATGGATAGGTAACGGTCCTATAAGTGAGAATACAAAAAAGAGTTCATCAATGGGTAGGTAACATTCCTATAACAGAGAATACAATAAACAGCTTCTCAATGCATAGGTAACGGTCCTAAAACACAGAATACAATAAAGAGTTCATAAATGGGTAGGTAACGGTCCTATGATACAGAATAAAATAAAGAGTTCATCAATGGGTAGGTAACGGTCCTATAACATAGAATACAATAAAGAGTTCATCAACGAGTTGGTAACGGTCCTATTACACAGAATACAATAAAGAGTTCATCAACGAGTTGGTAACGGTCCTATAACACAAAATACAATAAAGTGTTAATCAACGAGTAGGTAACGGTCCTATAGCACAACATACAATTAGGAGTTCATTAACGGGCAGGAAAAATTCCGATAACACAAAAAACAGAAAAGAGTTTATCAACGAGTAGGTAACGGTTTTATGACACAGAATAAAATTAAAAGTTCATCAACTAGTAGGTAACGGTCCTATAACACAGAATACAATAAAGAGTTCATCAACGGAGAGGTAAAAATCCTATAACATAAAATACAATAAAGAGTTCATCATTCGGTAAGTTACGTTCCTATAACACAGAATACAAAAAAGAGTTCATTAACGGATACGTTAAATTCCTATAATCAAAAATACAATAAAGAGTTCATCAATGGGTACGTAACGGTCCTATACCACATGATACAATACAGAGTTCATCAACGGGTAGGTAACGGTCCTATAACACATAATACAATAAAGAGTTCATCAACGGAAAGTAACATTCCAATAAAACAGAATACAATAAAGAATTCATCAGTGGGTAGGTAACGTTCCTATAACACAGAATACAATAAAGAGTTCATCAACGAGTAGGTAACGGTCCTATAACACAGAATACAATAAAGAGTTCTTCCACGAGTAGGCAACGGTCCTATCACACAGAATGCAATAAAGAGTTCATCAACGGACAGGTAGGATTCCTATAACACAAAATACAATAAAGGGTTCATACATGGGTAGGTTACGGACCTATAATACAGGATACAATAAAGAGTTCATCAACGGGTAGGTAACGGTCCTATGAGACACATTACACTAAAGAGTTCATCAACGAGTAGGTAAGGGTCCTATAACACAGAATACAATAAAGAGTTCATCAATGGATAGGTAACGGTCCTAGAACACAGAATACAATAAAGAGTTCATTAACGAGTAGGTAACAGTCCTATAACACAGAATAAAATAAAGAGTTCATCAACGAGTAGTTAACGGTCATATAACACAGAATACAATAAAAAGGTCATTAACGGACAGGTAAAATTCCTATAATACAGAATACAATAAAGAGTTCATCAATGGGTACGTAACAGTCCTATAACACAGAATACAATAGAGAGTTCATCAACGGGTAGGTAACGGTCCTATAACACATAATACAATAAATAGTTCATCAGCAGGAAGGTATATTTCTATAACACAGAATACAATAAAGAATTCATCAATGGGTAGGTAACGTTCATATAACACAGA
Source organism: Euprymna scolopes (assembly GCF_053919585.1). Lineage (NCBI taxonomy): Eukaryota > Metazoa > Mollusca > Cephalopoda > Sepiida > Sepiolidae > Euprymna > Euprymna scolopes. The sequence continues at coordinate 126,908,072 of NC_136485.1, forward strand.
ATTCAATAAAGAGTTCATCACGGAGTAGGTAACGGTCCTATAACACAGAATACGATAAAGAATTCATCAACGAGTAGGTAACGGTCCCATTACACAGAATACAATAAAGAGTTCATCAACGAGAAGGTAGCGGTCCTATAACACAGAATAAAAAAAAAATTTTATCAACGGGTAGGTAACGGTCCTATAACACAGAATACAATAATGAGTTCATCAATGGGTAGGTACCGGTCCTATAACACAGAATACAATAAAGAATTTGTCAACGGACAGGTAAAATTCTTATAACACAAAATACAATAAAGAGTTCATCAATGGATAGGTAACGGACCTATAACACAGAATACAATAAAGAGTTCATCAACGGGTAGGTAACGGTCCTATAACACGGAATACAATAAAGAGTTACTCAACGAGTAGGTAACGGTCCTATAAAACAGAATACAATAAAGAGTTCATCAACGATTAGGTAACGGTCACATAACACAGAACACAATAAAGAGTTAATTAACGTACATGTAAAATACCTATAATACAAAATACAATACAGAGTTAATCAATGGGTAGGTAACGGTCTTATTACACAGAATACAATAAAGAGTTCAGCAACGAGTAGGTAACGGTCCTATGACACAGATACAATAAAGAGTTCATCAATGGGTAGGTCACGGTCCTATAACACAGAATACAATAAAGAGTTCATCAGTGGGTAGGTAACGGTCCTATAACACAGAATACAATAAAGAGTTCATCAACGAGTTGGTAACGGTCCTATAACACAGAATACAATAAAGAGTTCATCAACGGACAGGTAAAATTCTTATAACACAAAATACAATAAAGAGTTCATCAATGGGTAGGTAACGGACCTATAACACAGAATACAATAAACAGTTCCTAAATGAGTAGGTAACTGTCATATAAGACAAAATACAGTAAAGACTTCATCATGAGGAAGGAAACGGGCCTATGACACAGAATACAATAAAGAGTTCATCAATGTATTGGTAACGGTCCTATTACACAGAATACAATAAAGACTTCATCAATGGGTAGGTAACGGTCCTGTAACACAGAATACAATAAACAGTTCCCCAATGAGTAGGTAACTGTCATATTACACAGAATACAATAAAGAGTTCATCAATGGGTAGGTGACGGTCCTATAACACAGAATACAATAAAGAGTTCATCAATAGGTAGGTAACGGTCATATAACGCAGAATACAATAAAAAGTTCATCAATGGGTAGGTAACGGTCATATAACACAGGATACAATAAAGACTTCATCAATTGGTAGGTAGCCGTGCTGTAACACAGGATACAATAAAGCGTTCATAACCTTATGTCCTATTTTACATTGGGCTCTCTGTACAAGATTCGTTCACTATCAAATCATATTGGACTAAGGCAACATGTAGTTTTGTATATAAAAAATGATTAAATGATTAAAGTGGCTCATCTTGACTATATATAGCACTAAGTGCTGCCCCGTTCATCTTTTTATAGTCATGAATGAGTGCTCCTTTTGACTTCCTGTTTCTGCTGAACAAATTGGTATGCAGTGACAGGCAATATATCGCCCCTTTTAATAAATTATCATGCCCTCCTTTAATCACTTTTAGTCACCTCTCCCATTTTCTCATGTTACGAATAGCTTTCTACTCCTTTTTTTTGACTAATTATTACCAGGAGAGTTTATTCTTAAAAAAGAACAGGATCTATACTTTCGCTAATTCTATGGAAAGGATGAAGTGAAACATATATTAAGTAGTTTTATTCGTATTTTTGAAAAGAATTGTAAGTTTTATGGCCATTCATAAAAGAAAACTAGAATATTACTAAATTCTAAAAAAAAAAAAAAATAAATAAAAATAAATAAATGAAACATGTATCTATTATTAGATTCGAACCCCCGAAGGCCATAACATATGGGAACTGAAGGTGAACAATTATCCATAAACTAAATGATCTAACAAAAGCATCTTGTTTGTTTAATTTACTTACATTGGCGTATTTTTTTATACGTTTCCATGAACATCTAAAATAGTTCAAATTACTCAAAGTAAAACAAAACATTAATCTTCACTTGCTTGTTAAAATGTATGTATGAACGTATGTATGTATTATGTTTGTATGTCTGCCTTAAACTTTGTAGAGAGGCGACGGATTTTAACGAGATCGGTATCGTTTTGAAGCCCGCCTCCTGACGACAAATATAAAATAATTGGTCCAAATTTAATTTCTTTACCCTCAACTGGGCACATATCTATAGGGAAGGGTCGCTTTTTTCGCCGATATTTTCGAATGTTATCGCCTCTTTTCCATTGTCTAGCCTTGATTTAAACCTACGTCACTTCCAGCTTGGCGATGGGCGCAACAGCTAACGCATCACGTTTATTTTTTCACTTTCTTTTCCTTCTTCGCGCCACGTGTTCGAGCCTGCATGCCTATATTTTTTTTTGCGCTCGCTATTTTATTTTTTTTCTGCTCAACCCTTGCACACACCTCCATTTTCTTTTCTGCCTTTTTGTCACGGGTCCAAGACTGCCTGCCTACTACAAGGTTGTTTTTGCTCAACTCACACCTACAAACACGCGGGCAACGCCGGGCACCCAGGCTAGTACATAATAAAATATATTTTATTCATGTAAATATATTAGTAAACATTTTTCAAATATTCTTTATTCTTTTTTTAATACAGAATGGTTTCTTTCTATTAACAGTAAACATTACTACAGAGACTTTCGAGTATTTGATCTCCTGTGGTCTGTTAAAAGAAAGCACTACAAATGTCGGAATATATGTTTCTAATAGTACATTGCATATTTTAAATTTTGAATAATGTTTTAAAAGACTAAAAAAACTTATATCTGTAAAATATCCGATCCTATGTGCTGATTGTTAATTCGTACTTCCGGCTCATAGTAGGTGATGCCCCTTTTCCCCCTGTAACCTCTTTCCCACAGAAGAGATTTTACGAGCCTATCTCTGTTCTATCGTTATTTCCATAGTAACTGTTCGTCTGGGCTCCAATCTATGGTCTCCCCTTGCAAAACTGTCGCAAAAACACTCGACTAGCTACAAACACTATCACCAATTTTCCCTACTTTTTATCTGTGATTATATCTGAACACACCTTCCATGAAAAAAGATTTTTTCCTAGACCTGCCCGCTTGTGGGACGCTGTTTCATTGGTCTTCTTTTTGAATCAAAGAAATGCATGCTAATTTATTACTTAGTATTGTGGTTAAGGAATGCTTAGAAAATAGATAATAATTGCTGTAATTGGACGTAAATTGTAATTTTATTGTCATATATCTCAGCACTACCAAGTTTTTGTTATTAATTTCGTCCTCTCTTATTGAATATTGTTACGTTGTCGCTAGAAATTTTCACCATCTCTACTACTTTTCGTTTCCGTCTCTTCCATTGAGTTTGGTTTTTGTAGCAGATCAGACAACTGACTAGAAAACATGAGATTTTGAATAGTTCATTACAAAAACACGCTATATCTCCTCCAAAATTTACAATATTTAATTTAGAAAAATAAAACAGTTAAGTGCGTGGCTATAATCGAGGACTACGCGAAGATTCCCTTTTTATTGGTTATTACCTCAAGTTGTAGTAAAGCGCGCCAAGATACTCGATTATGAAACTGAGTGTTTAGCATTTTGCATCAAGTACCGTTTTTATATGTCTTTCGTATGTCTTGTCCGGAAATTGAACCTCAGTGTTACTGTCCATTAACGAACACTATAATCACTGTTCGATAACGAGGCTGTCAGGTAGAGAAAAAGAGAGATAATAAAGGAGAGAGAATGAAAATAAAAACAACATTTTTGTTTACTCCCCTATAACTTTAACAAGCCATATCGTCACTTGGACTAATGGGGCTATTACTTAGGATCATGCCTAAAAAAGTTAACAAGATGTTGGTTTACTTTACATTTAAACTTCTGGATATTAGTACAGACAGGGAAGCATCTGGCAGGAAGGAAAGTCCAGCTGTTCAATATAAGAAGCTATTAGAGTAGAAAGATATCTGGTATTTGGGGACCTCAACGGTGAAAGAGTGTGATTTTGTTGCTAATCGGGTTTGTCAGGAACATGTACGGCGGAGGAGTGCAAGTGCAAGGAGTTCATCAGAGCACATTCCATTAAAAATACTTGTAAAACAGGGACAGGGATGCAACATTACAGCGATAGGATTAAGGTTGGAGCCTAGTTGACAAAGTTGGACGTATTAGATTAGATACACTTTTTGGACCCTTACGGTGATTATAGTATTCGTTCATGGACAGTAACACTGGGGTTCAATTTCCGGACAAGACATACGAAAGACATATAAAAACGGTACTAGATGCAAAATGCTAAACACTCTTAGAGAGAGAGAGAGAGAGAGAGAGAGAGAGAGAGAGAGAGAGAGATAGACTAGTGGTAGATGCACCAGCCCATATGTTGCAAAAATACTCCATGCAAATATACGTATTACATATTGAACAGAAATAGACTAGTTTTTTTTTTTTTTTTTTTTTTTTTTTTAGTTCTTGACATTTTACTGGCTTCACAAATTTACTTTTTCTGATGCGAAAATCAGGCTACATGGTTGATCTAATGAGCTACAGTTTGTGTACTATTGAAACTATTTAAGACTTACTGATATAGGCCACTTTACATTCGTAGACGCGGAAGTAGGATGAGAAATGAAATTATTTTAGACGCCATAAAGAAAGATTCTATATGATCCGATTAATCTGCAGACGACAGAATAAAGTACGAGCCGAAAATTATCCGATTCCTTGTGAATAAATAAAGCAATATCAAGTGTGACTTCTTTAGTAAAAACATCTGTTATCACGGAATCTGTCTGAACCAAACGCGTGATGTGTTATCACGCTAGCAGAAACATCCTTGCAACAAATTAAATGCTCCGTCATCCCTACTAAGGCGATAATAATAAATAACTTATTTTTCACTATTTTTAAATTGTTAGACGCGACTGCACATTTCTATGCGAGGCTCTGGTTGTCAATATATTTTTGCATTCATCTACCTATCCGTCTGTCCCGCTATATTTTAAACACGTTGCTTGTATGGGTGCGACTCAATTAAAATACTTCTAAGTTTTTTTTTTAAGAGTCTTATCTGTTGGTCGGTCTGTTACAATTATAAAATCGTTTTTGGTGAAATGCCACGTCTTCTACTATATATGGCATAATCGCGTTGACAAATTGGTTCTTGTCTGATCACCGAATTTAAGCAACGTTGAGCCTAGTCAGTACAAGATTGGTGACCATTTCGGAATTCCAGACGCTATATACAAGAGGACGTCGATGCACTCTTGCGAATACATAACGTCGTTATATCCTCGGGCCAGGATATACGAGTAAAATGCGACTGAAGACGGCTTCAGATACTGACATTCCCCTGAAACTTCCTTGACTAGGATCAACGTTGCTTAAATTCGGTGATTCAACGAGAACCAATGTGTAAACGCGATTATGCCGTATATAGTAGCAGAGGTAACTTTAGTAAAAAAAAAAAAAAAAAAAGAAGGGTGGTCGCTAGAAAAGTGGGAAATTTGTCAAACAACGATTTATTTTTACAAAGAATAATTTTTACAAAGTTTTTCAAAGAAAAATGTTATATTATACACATAGATACTCAAAATGTCGTCCGTGCACTTCACTGGAGCGTCAAACAACGATTCATTTTTACAAAACTTACAGCGCACCAATAAAAAAATAGCAATCACGCATTTTTTTCAAGATCTAAGCTGCCCTTCAAATTTCCCGCTTTTCCAGCGAACACCCTGTATTTGTAATACACTATAACAGACTCCTGGTTCATAGCTTAAAAAATATTCTCTTTTTATATCTAATCTGACAAAAAGAGAGACAGATACATATAATAAGATCGAGGTCAAATATCATAAGACAATGTGGGGCTTTGAGTAGCAGACAGAATCTCCGTAAGTGATTTGTGAATAAATTGCCAATCGCAGCTACAGTAATAGATAATTAAAATAGTGGTGTTTTTTCCAAATTCAACTCAATCCCAGCACTTGCATATACGTTAGGTTTCTATTTCGTGCGATTAAAATATATAGGAATAAGTTTAAGGAAAAACGTGTTATTCATCCATAAACGCTAATGCTACATCTTAAGCATCTATACAACAAGACTATGACATCAGTTGGTTTGTTACGCAGATTGAATAGACTCATACTTAGAAACAAGTGTTTTCGAATTGGGTTTCAGAAAATATCGAGGTTAATCTCATATGATTCAGAATGAATCAGATTTTATCAATTTTTAGTTTAGGTTTTCATAACATTAACCGATTGAGAATATCAACCCCAAAGCATATTTTTCACCTATTTACTTTGCCTCCCCACGAGGACAGGATTAGACACAAGAGTCGTTTTTTAACATGGAGAAAAAGAACAAAAATAAAAATTGTCTCAGTCGTGAAGGATTACTCATTGACTAACCGAGAACAAAAAAATGTAAGTGTAGCATCAGAATGTTATGTTGTAGGTGTTCCCGAGTGTTCATATTGGTGCAGATAGAGACAAGGTACCTATAATACACATTAGGAGGGGGTTTAGAAAAGATATATAGATATATTGACATTTATACAGCTCTGACAGTTCTGGGAGTGTTTCTATAAACATTATCTTTCTTTAACACATATATTCTTTTGAGATGAGGATTTTCAGTCTGTTATCATAATGAAGGACCATTCATTATTTCTTGATACTGAGAGGGAGGCACATTCTTAGATTAGTTTATAACAAAGTTCTTATAATACAAATTCACAATACCTTTGTTTTTGAATGACATTACACGAAGACGACAGTTACAAAAATATGATGATGGTCGTTTATTCCATTCGACCGGTCAATGGCTTCGCATCAAGGAATTCAAAGTTTCTACATTATTTCCTTCTTCTAACTATTTCCTTCTTCTAACACGTGCATCGACCACACATGCTTGCAAAGAAAAATTCATTTCCGACTAACCTATTTTACAAATATTTTTATCATTTTCGTTCAAATTCCTTATTTTTATTTCATTTCATTTTCATAAACAGAATTGAATCATCAAATTCCTTTTTCAGGGGAGCTGGTTTTTACCTCACATTAAAAACGGCCTTGTGCCTAATTTGCTCAGTGGGGGAGCAAAAAAATACCATCAAATTCCTTTTTCAATAACATTACTAATAACGCATTCCTTTTCAATAACATATCTGTATTATTTATTTTAAACTTATGATCGTAATTCTTAATTCCAAACCTAGTTTCCCAGGTTCGCATTCTCGGCTACCCTATCTAATTTTTACTTACTTACAAGAACAGGCGACTGTTCCTTAACAAGAATAGATACTACACTTTGATTTTGCCTCCATTTAGTTAGCTTAACCATTAAGCTCACGGAAGAGGTAATTCTTTTACAAGTACTTTAATGGTTCGAAAAACTCAAAGCACTAGTACCCCCGACGTAAATACCTTCGACAAATCAGACAAAATCACACTATACACTTTGGATGTCTTCTACTCACATAGCTTCTTCTTTAAAAATTCTCTCCCATACCCCTACTTCCCTGACCGTACTGATATGCAGATGTACAGGTGTAATGTGAACAGACATCTCGCAGCCTAAGTCCCAGATAGAATCCCGGTAAATCTGGCTCAAAATAGTAGCGCCTTGTTTAGGGTGAATACACAGTAAAATATAGTAAAAATAAGGCAAAAATAACTTTCTGTTCGAACATATTATATATATATATATATATATATATATATATATATATATATATATAAAGAGAGAGAAATAAAAACGAACAAACTGAGTTATGTGTTCATCAACGTTTCGTCTTTATTTCGAGACTTCCTCTGGATGGATGAATGAGATTGATTCATCCAGAGGAAGTCTCGAAATAAAGACAAAACGTTGATTAACACATAACTCGGTTTGTTCCTTTTTATTTCTCTCTCTTTATATATATATATATATATATATATATATATATATATATATATATATATATATATATATATATATATATATTGTGATACATTTATTAAAATGTATAATAAATTATTTTATTGATTTTTAGCCGAGAGGAGATATATTTTCAGTATATTTTATTTACTGTATCATTATTGGCGTCAAAAAGATCCATTCTCGTCTGCTCGTTCACATTTTGTAAAAACAGAAAAAAAGGGGAGGAGGGGGCCAGCGAGCAAGAGGAGAAGGAAGAGACAGAGATACTGTGAACGAAGGATGGAAAAGGAAAGAGAAAAGAAAGCTCATAGACGAGAAAGAGAGGAGAGAGAAAAGATAGAGAGAACTAAACCGTATATATATATAGAGAGATAAACTGTATAGAGAAAGAGAGAGATAGACCGTAGAGAGAGAGAGAGAGAGAGAGAGAGAGAGAGAGAGAGAGAAAGAGGGGAATGAAAAAGTTGTCAACGGGCAGTTGAGCTTCGCGCTGCAAAGCGACAAGACGTAAGTCAGCGATGGTCGGGGTGGCGAAGCCGGCGAAAGGCGACGACAGCGTGGGAGCGGCATCGTGGAGGTAAATATCAACGACACCAGCCGATGTTGGCAGCGACGATATAGGTCTGTTTTAGTCGGCGGTCAAAATTAGAATATTGATTGAATAAAAGAATGTACACAGCGAAGGAAGGACCCATGGAGCAGTGAAATTTTTACTATAAATCAAGGGCTTCAATGAGCTTCGCAAACAAATACTTGGAGCAATTAACACGCACGCGCGTAATGAAACGTAAATAATCCAAAGGACAAAAACATGAAACTTGCGCGCGCGTAATCAAATATAAACAATTTACAGGAAAGAAATATACAGGGTGTCCGTAAAGTTACTATACTCTCTTGATGTATAAATAAACCTGTAAAAAATAAATATTAACTATTAATACAAATATAATGCAATAAAACAATAAGACTGTATAGTAATTTTACGGACACCCTGCATATATAAAAAAGGAAATAAAAGAAAGGTCACATTTCAAAGGACATTCAGTGAGTTTTTCAACCAAAACTTTAATTTCTCCAACATCTCTTTCTTATACTAGAATCTGTATCTAGCAGACGATTTCTTGTTTTATGTGAACATTGACTGTTGATATATTTTTATCTCGGTAGAATCGGAATCATTAAATCATTTTATTTAGGCATATTTAATTTTCTTTTCCTGAATAAAATTTTATTTTTATATAAATAAAGGTTTGTTAATTTTTCGACGATACTTGTCCTCGTTATTTCTTATGTGATTTCCTTGTCCAGTACATTTCATTTTATTATTGTGTTCGAGACGGTTGTCCCATTCCCATAACAACGCATTATCAAGGAACCTGGGAAACTATATTTTTTTTATATATTTCGTTACGTCACCCATCTCTACCGTCCCCAGTAGGACTGGGATACGCCGTAACAATATATATATATATGCATATATATATATATATATATATATATATATATATACATATATATATATACATATATATATATACATATATATATACATATATATACATACATATATATATACATACATATATATATATACATACATATATATATATATATATATATATATCCAGAGGAAGTCCCGAAATAAAGACGAAACGTTGATGAACACGTAACTCTGTTCCTTTTTATTTCTCTATTTTGTTGGAATACTGTTCCCATTATTCTCATCATATATATATATATATATATATATATATATATATATATATATATATATATATATATATGTTATGCGCAGATCATCATATAATAGGATGATTAGATTATTCTTACAGGCGTTAAAAAGCATTAAAGAAAATTACATGTTCAAATTTCAACAATATTCCTCGCAGTTAATGGTAGCCGAATGGATTAGATCCTTAATAATGAAACTAGACATGGCTTCCGTTTCCTTCACTGATGATTCCCGGAAGGATGAACACTAGTATCTGTAGATATTTACTAATTATTATGATAAATAATTAATATATATATATATACATATATATGCATATATATATGCATATATATATATACATGCATATATACACTAGTGTCTGTACGCATTTAAAACATTATATATATCATTATATATATATATATTTATATATACATGTATATAAATATGTAGAAAGGTAGTAAGAGACTTCCTCTTTCGTTTTATCTCATTTTCCCTTCAAATCATGCATTACATAGTATTACAAGTTGCTATAATGTTACTTTTTTCTTATAAAAGGACTTTAAATAATAGGATTACCCAACCTCTATGAAGTTGCGCAGTGGGTTCTGTACTCAGCCAAGTCAAGAAAAATGTTCTGAGATCAATCCCCCTTTTGTTGTTGCAACAATACTTTTTCTTAATAAAATTGTAGCTAGTTCTTACAACTGATCAATTAAAAAAATATATATTCGTAGGAACAGGGTATTTTATTGCTCATTGTAAACAAACATCTATATTTTATTACTTAGAAATTGTTTACTTATATTTCCGCTCCAAAAAGAACAATTAGATTTCTATGCGCCACTCGACATTGCGTTTTATTTTTATTCATTTTATATAGTCTGATTCTAATCCAAACTTGACGCAGGTACAGAAAATACTCACATGGCAATGGACTTGTGTGCTCACTGCGCATTACTAGCGCGGCTATTTTTGTAAACATCATTTTTACTAATGGCGGTTTCATCTACAAAAGACGCAAGTTCGATCATTTTTATGTACAGCCGAATTATTATTTTAGTGAATCGTACCCCACTGTTAACCGTGTGATATAAAGGCTAGCCTTTCGTAATTTTTAGGTACAAAATTATACCAATTTTATTGGAAACTGATACTGAACAGTTGCTTTACAATATAGAGACGCTTGTACTCTACTTATGTATTGTAGTTCATTCATGAATTTCGTATGAATCAGTTGATTGTTTTGTTGGTATGTGTTTGTTCTGATATCTTTCTAGTGAGAAATCTTTAATGGAACCCCCCTCCAAAAAAAAAACGTGGAGTGCTTAAATGAAGCTTCACATGAAGGTTGTTAACATCATGAGTAAAAATGTTTTTGCGTAACAAACATAATTCAAATTTGACTCTCCCTTTTTATAAATCTATGTCTTTAAACAATTAGTCAAAGTCACCTCCCGGGTTGTCGTTACATTTGACGATTAAAATAATTAAAATATTCGACTAAGCATATGTGCCTACAATAAGATTTTATTTATCTTATTTATTTAGTTGTTTATTTTGTATGTTATAATTCCGTATCTAGAATTCTTTTGTAATTAAAGGTTCTACAATGAGTTTTATAAACAATTATATATTAGTATACAATCCATTCATTTTTTATAATTCCCGACATTTCCAGCGAATGTCGGGAATTATACGAACCCTTTTTAGCATTGGACAATAACTATATCTTGTTACTTGCATAAAACTTGTGAGTTATCTTAAAAAGAAAATTAGCAGTATTTAAGGATCTGTAAATATAGACGTTCAATCAATTCACATAGTTCGGCTTTATAAATGTGTCTACGGATAAAATGCCTCACGTTTCTATCAGCAACAAATTATATTTCTATCCTTGAACTGTATTTGAAATAATACCGTTATTAGATATTAAAAAAAAATATGATTATATTTGCGATTCAGAACTATTTTTAAGAATATTGCAGATTATTGAACAATGAAAAAATACATTCATAGTCAGCGATTATCAATTCCTTGATTTTTAATATTTAAAAAAAAATCGTCTTTCTTCTTCGTGCATGAACCACTTTGTCCTATCGATCAAAGAATCTGTTGTTTTTTCTCGTCTTAATCACGTCTTATAAACCGACTGATCACGATAGAACGGTTTCTCCTGATTTACATTGGCACCAAGTATTGATATCAGCAAATAATAATAATTGAATAATATGATTGTGATAAAAGAATACAATGAAATACCACTCCTTTCAGTTTCTCTCATCAAGCAATAATAAAATGATAATAAACCAATAAAAAGATGTTTCAGGGTTTCAGGAAATGACTGACCCCTTCACAAGTACACACATAGACTCACACTGAATTACCTGCTAGCCACCACCCTCAAGTGTCTTCAGTCTCTCTTTACAAATGTTTGTCAGAGCAACAAGCCACGAGAATATATGACCCTACAAGTAAACCGTGATCAAATAATTAAAATAACATACTATTGGAGTGCCCAAGTAAGATCTCCTCCACATGGTATACACTGGCTCAAACGAGAAATGATACGACTCCCCCTACTAATGTTACAAAAATATCATCACTTAGTTGGATACACCGCCAGACCAGATGGATTGTTGTCCTTGAATCCAGGAAAATGTATAAATGGTCACAGTAAAGATAAACTATAACATAATAAAGTGGAGAATTGGGAGAAAAAAAGTGTCTTTCATTGCGTTACGAACATAAAGTTGGAAGGGTAAAAATAATCTTGATCGAACATGATAATTGTATATCTATGTATCTCATATCGAAATTAAGAGAGCCCAGAAATAGTTCTATGATATATGTGAACCAACTCAGGTAACATGAAATATATATATATATACAGGCACTAGTGTTTAATCCTTCTGGAATCATTAGTGTAGGAAGTTATGATTTCCGATGAGCATGGGATTCAAACCCAGCAACGAAGTCATCTCTGTCTTTATTTGCAAGGAACATAACAACAGGGCCACCATCAACCGCAACGATATTCAAGTTAATTTAAACATTCATAAAAGCATAAACGTTATTAAATGTCGGTCTACAGTGATGGAGTGATTGAAGGTCGCGATCTCGCACGTAGGCCAACTGACCGACTTTTCATTCATAGACTGTGCTCAACAACTAAGAAACATTTTTTAAAGGGGGCGGAAATAACTATAATTATAAATGATCATTTTAATGCGTACAGAGACTAGTGTTCCATTCTTCCGGAATCATCAGTGCAGCATGTTACGATTGCCGCTTGTCATGGGATTGCACACACACACACACACACACACACACACACACACACACACACACACACACATATATATATATATATATATATATATATATATATATATAATATTGAAATGTGTGAACTGTGCGTAGGCAACTCGAGAATAATATATAGTCATTCACATTCAATACTGTTTCGCTGCATCACAGTTCATGAGTACATATATATATATACATATATATATTTATACACACACACACGCACACACACACACACACACACACACACACACACATATATATATATATATATATATATATATATATATATATAGAGAGAGAGAGAGAGAGAGAAACAGACAGACAGACAGACAGACAGAAAGACTGATGTTATTAAAAATGACACAATGACTGTATGGTTATTTACTTCTTGTTTTTTTCTAATGTTCGTATTGTCTCTTTTGTATGTTTATCGATTTTTTTTTCAAATAGGAGACGTACGTTTTTTTTTCTCCCATTATTTCCCGAACACTTTTAACTCAATCGTCCAGCTGTGATCAGGCGGTTATGTCTACTAAGCTTAAAAAGGTGTGGCAATTCATAGTTTTTAAAAATACGTATGGGTATTGCATTTCGCGTGGCTAAATAAATATATGAACACTATTTAAAAGGGTTAATTTTTATACTTACAAAATGATAATGTCCTAAATTTGTAAGACTTCTTCACGCCTACTTATGAATATACTCTATTAATATTGGGACGATTAATCGGAATTTGACTCGGGAATCGAAAAAATCGAATGATTTAGGGGTATCGGAATCGGTATCGGAATCGGAAAAAACTGGTGCCTATTTTCCTATGCTAAAACGATTCTTTTAATTGTCCTTTTTTATTTGATTTTGTTTAAACTAAAATCTGCCCAAACTGGTGATAATGATAAAATAATAAATATTTATTGATTTTAAATTTTCAGTGAAGCTAAAATCGATAGATCATCCTCCACAAATATATTTTTACGTTCAGGAAAATATCTGCATATTTAAGCTTAGTTTTTACGAAAACTAGGGGAAACACCTATCTTATAGTTAAATAATTAGAGATTTATCAAGAATTGGAATCGAAGTAGGTAATTGTATCGGAATCGGGAATTGTGCACGGAATCGGCAATTGTATCAGAATCGGTAAAAATATTGGAATCGTCCCATCAAAAATTTATATATATATATATATATATATATATATAAAGTGAAACGAAAAGATATACATATATAATATACAGGAGCGCAGGATTTCCCGTCAATGGCTCATCAGAGTAACTGAATCAAGTAAGATTCCAAACCGAAACACTAGAAACGACTTGACAAGCGAAAGCTATACAATCAAATGAACAGTCTAACCGGATTAGCTTTTCGGATTATTTTAATGTTTCATTTGTTATAACTTTCCATGTGTAACTTTTGTCACATTCTCTATATTCAAAAATTGTATACTTAATATGTGTTGTATCGGCATCATCTATTAAGTGTAGATTTTGTGGTAAAATACCTCCACTTGTAATTTAATTTTACTTTCAAAAGACTTTGGGGATCTGGTTTGTTTTCAATTTCATTTACCGGATTTTTTCATGCGACTATATTTGCACTCATGGACATTATTTTAATTTAATTAGTCATGTGAACATTAAAATTTCCTAAATTTTCTAAGTCTTCATTTGTATTCTAAACAGTTAAAAGGAAACACTTTGATGGTTTACCCCTTTATATATATATATATATATATATATATATATATATATATATATATAAGTTACAATAAATTTACTAATGTAATCAAAATGGTGAACTTAAAATATATTATAAATATTAAAGAGTTAATATTTACAAGTAAAATAAACTCAGCCAGATGAAAAAGTGAAAAAGCTCAATAAAACCGAAAAGGAAATAGAGCTTATAATATGAATGAATGATTAATAAAACATGTTAAAAGACATCTTGAAAAAGAGTTAAAAACGTATTTAATTTTAAAAAAGGAAGCACAAGATAAGTGGATAGTCCTTAATCCGCGGAGTTTCGAAGAAATACTCTCCTCTCATCAGAGGGCAGGAATTAGCAAAATGCAGGATCGGATTTTGCATATAAAAGTATTTAATGAAACTACAAATAAGTCAAAGATCTTACTTGGTTAAAAAAGAGGTGAGGTAAGGGGCACAGGAGGCAAAAGAAAAATGATAAAAAGATTTCACATGAATGGACAAGGGTAAAAATCCAAAAATGGTAAAATCCAAAAATGGTAAAATCCAAAAATGGTAAAATCCAAAACGGTCGAATTTAAAATTTCAATCCATGATATATATATATATATATATATATATATATATATATATCAGCATTTAAAATTTTATATTAAATTTATATAATGCCATATATCATATATCATCAATGGACCTGAGGTCATCTAGTAAGCATCAGACAAAGCCAAATCATTTGCCAAGAACTTTGCAGCTAATTCTACCATATGTGACCAAGGCCATCAACTCCCCGTATTTCCTCATATAACAGACAACATGACAAATATCTGCGTGGTGTCGCCAAGCTAATCAAGAACCTTGATTCCAGCAAAGCAACTGGCCCTGACGGCATTCCAATTAGAGTGTTGAAAAAGCTTTAACCAGAATTGCCCCCCAGACTTACAAAACTGTTTTAGCGTTGTCTTAAGGAGAATTGCTTCCCAACACTCTGGAAAAACTCATCAATATGTCCTGCATTTAAGAATTCGGGTGATAGGTCATCTCCCTCTCAGTACAGACAAATAAGTCTCCTGTGTGTCATGAGTAAGTCGCTGGAATCCATATTAAATAGAGAAGTAGTCAACCACCTCAGCAGAAATAACCTAATTAGTGACATGCAATATGGTTTCCGTTTTACTAGCAGATGCTCTAACGGTTATATCTCATAAGATTAGTGAATCTCTCAACAAAGGCTTCCTTTCTATGGCAATTGCTCTTGACATATCAAATGTCTTCGATGAGGTATGGCATAAAGGCCTACTTCACAAGATTTCCAGCTACGGTATAACTGGAAATGTTTTCTCAATTATTAAATCATTTTCCTCTGATAGGCTCATGAGAGTAGTGGTTGATAGGAATAAATCAGAAGCCCAGAGTGTTAATGCTAGTGTCCCTCAGGGGTCCATCCTTGGCCCAACTCTCTTCCTGATCTACATCAATGATCTCCCAAAACATATATTTAAATCATTCGTTGACATCTATGCTGATGACACGACAACCTATGGAGACACATCAAAGGCCGTAAATGACAAAGTTCTCTCTGATTCTTACTCATCTGATCTTCAGTGCGTGGAACAATGGGGTAGGAGGTGGCTGGTTACTTTTAATGCATCTAAAACCAAGCTACAATCTTTACATCATCAACGCTCTGATCCCGACCTGGCATCAATTGAAATGGATGGCTCTCGAGGAGACTCCATGTTTTGACAAGCTTCTTGGATTGACCTTTACTCCTGATCTGAAATGGAACACGTATATACTATCTGTTGCCAAGGTCGCTGGAAAAATAGTGGGATCCTTCTACAGCTCCAGTAGATATCTCACCACTGATACAATTCTCTATCTATATAAAAGTCAAGTACGTACAAGGATGGAGTACTGCTGCCACATCTGGGCAGGAGCTGTTATAAACAGCCTATCCTGCCTTGACAGAGTACAAAATAAACTTCGTAGCTTATTGAGGGATCCCTTTTCTTGTTCGTGCAACCTCTCCCCCACAGAAGAGATGTTACGAGCTTGTCTTTGTTTTATTTTTATTTCCATGGCAAGTGCTTATCTTAGCTTCAATCTCTGGTCCCCCCCATCGCCAACCTTTCACGAAAAACACCCGTCTAGCTGAAACCACTGTCAATAAATTTTCACACTCTTTATCTATGCTAAATGAAAACGTAGATTCCATTAAAAAGCTTATTTCTTAGAAGTGCACGCCTGTCGAACTCTCTTCCGTTTGCCTGTTTCCCATCTGACTACACTTTGGATGTCTTCAAGTCCAACATAAACAATATATATATATATATATATATATATATATATAAAATATATTTGTAGTCATCGACATACTGTCCTGTTTCGTTGTATTACAACTCATCAGTGCCGCTAGACTA
The DNA here is from genome assembly GCF_053919585.1 of Euprymna scolopes. Lineage (NCBI taxonomy): Eukaryota > Metazoa > Mollusca > Cephalopoda > Sepiida > Sepiolidae > Euprymna > Euprymna scolopes. The sequence goes on from NC_136485.1 coordinate 126,925,240, forward strand.
GCCGAGGATCGAACCTAGAACCGTCGTGATGACAGTCGGCAGTTCTATCCCTTGACCACGGAAGCGGTGTCCGCAACTAATCTGTCCGAATGTCTATTTAAATAAACATCCGTCCGCCACTCGTAAAGTGCTCAAACGTTATATATATATATATATATATATATATATATATATATATATATATATATATATATAGTGCCGGCTAAAAGAAAGTCCGCACTTGTTATCTTTTTAAAAATCTAAGCTAAATTAAATGAAACTGTTTAAAAACCTATACCTCATTTGATTCGCCTTTTATTCCTCTATAATTTTACCTGTTCATATTTGACTTTTAATTGAAATATTCTAGTGTTCACTTCAATTGAAAAAAATAACTTCAAATTAAGGAGGCAAAAAGATAGTCTGCAGCAACAAATTCGCTTAAAACCAGCTTAAATTATCGCACATAAATCAGTTTTAAATATTTACCCACAGACAACAAAGCAGCAGGCAACAAAGCATCTCTAATCGTTGTTTCAGGTTATACAACGTAACATTTAGTCCATATGCTACGTCATTTTCTTAGTGATCGTCAGGAGCTCATTAATCTCCACCTTTCTGGTTTATCCAATCGAGAAATCGGCCGCAGTTTGAAATGTGATGAGAAAACGGTACGAAAGACTGTGCAAAAGCAGCAAAACACCGGCAGTGTTCGTCATGCCCTAAATCTGGTCGTACTAGAGTTACTTCTAATGCTATTAAGATCCGTAGCCTAAGAAACAGATTTGAAACGGCTCCCAAAATTCAACAACAGTGCAGTCTTGTACAAAAGTGCCCTCTGTCTACTGTTAAGAACAGATTAAAGGAATTTAAGTTGCTAGATGTTGCAAGACGTAAGCCCATGATTTCTGTAAAGAATAGAAAGCGCCGTCTGGACTTCGTCAGATGCAATTAAGATCATAACTTTACATATTGGTCAAAAGTGCTTTTTAGCGACGAAATCAAGTTCAATAGGCTAGGCTGCAATGGTAGGCAGTAGGTCCGTCGGAGGGAGGACGAAGAATTTAATCCTAGGTGCTCAGTTTCAACGCTGCAAGGTGGTGGATGTTCAGTTTTGGTGTGGGGCATTATTAGTACCAATGGTCCAGGGTTTATAGTTCGCAAGTACATTAATATGTTGACTGAGCATTTTCTAGTCAATTTTGGTCGAAATTTGGATGATAATCCCATCTTCATGCAGGATAATGCTCCCATTCACACAACTGAAAATGTCAAGATGTTCCTGAAGGAGCATGATATTTCGTGTTTTGTCCGAATTAAATGAAACTTTGGTCATAACTAGTTTAATATATTCAAAACATCACATCAAAACACTAAGGTCTTTGGTCTTTTTTTCTCCGTTCCACAGCATATGTTGTAGACGTCCTCCATTTAGCTTTTGTTTTTTTTTTGGTCACTCTGTGCGAACACGTCCTCTAAATATGTTCGCGACTTTTAGTCTTGTGCCAGAAAATAGAAGGTGATCTTCATTAAGATAATTTATATCACAAAAAATATTGAGTGTGGCTCCCGTATTTCAGTAAATATAATATTAACAATTTCATCAATATTTAGAAGGTCTTTGAGTTTACATAAAACAAAACCCGCCTTTTTTAAGTATGATGTTTTACATGCCAGAATATTGTCTTCTAATATTGTTACATATTATGTTAAAGTGAATATTTTACTGTTTTGTCTAGTCAATGACATATTCTCTTGTAGAATATAATGATTATGCAGATCCATAGTAATATGACGGTTTAT